>NW_006238957.1:1099786-1110574 GCF_000226075.1 Solanum tuberosum
TTTTGTAGGTGTTTTAAATGGTTTTTAGGGGTTTTATAGGGTTAGTAGGACTTATGGTTTTTTAAGGTTTAGGGTTTAGTGTTTCTTAGGGGTTTGAGTTTAGCATTTGGATTTTGGATACAGGGTTTAGGGCTTAGGGTTTTTTATGGTCTAGGGTTTTATGTTAAGGGTTTTATCTAGCTTTTTAGGGCTTAGGGATTTGGGTTTTTGGGTTAAGGTTTTATAGGGTTTAGGCTTTAGGGCTTTTTGTTTGTATTTTTTAGGATTTAGCTTATACAATTTAGGGTTTAGAGCTTAGAATTTTTTAGGTTTAGGGGTTTTTGGGTTTTTTAGGGTTATGTGTTTCTTATGGTTTGGAGCTTAGGATTATTTTTTTTGTTGTTTTTTTAGTCTTTAGGGTTTACAAATTTTTAGTATGTAGTATTTAGAGCTAAGGGTATTGTAGGGGTTTTAAATGTGTTTTAGGGTTTATTTTAGGGTTTATAGTATTTAGGGTTTTAGGTCTAATATTTCGGCTTTTAGGTTAGCGTTTAGGGTTTAGGGCTTAGGGTTTTTTATGGTCTAGGGTTTTATGTTAAGGGTTTTATCTAGGTTTTTAGCGTTTAGGGCTTTGGATATTTTAGGTTTAGGATTCTTAGGGTTTATAGATATTTAGGATTTATGATTTAGATCTTAGGTTTTGTAGGTGTTTTACATGATTTTTATGGGTTTTATAGGGTTAGTAGGATTTATGGTTTTTAAGGTTTATGGTTTAGTGTTTCTTAGGGGTTTGAGTTTAGGATTAAGGTTTAGGGCTTACACTTTTTTAGGTTTAAGGATTTAGGTTAACTCTTTTATCTAGGTTTTTAGGGCTTAGGGATTTGGGTTTTTCGATTAAGGTTTTTTAGGGTTTTATAGGTTTGTGTTTTATGGCTTAGGGTTTGTTTTTTTGTATATTTTAGGATTTAGCATATACAATTTAAGGTTTAGAGCTTAGAGTTTTTTAGGTTTAGGGTCTTTGGGTTTGTTGAGTTTTTAAGGGTCAAGTGTTTCTTAGGGTTTGGGGCTTAGGATATTTTTTTTGTGTTTTTTTAGGTTTAGGTTTTACAAATTTTTAGGATGTACTGTTTAGTGCTAAGGGTATTGTAGGGGTTTTAAATGTGTTTTAGGATAGTATTTAAGGTTATGGGCTTAGGGTATTTTGTGTTTTTTAGATTTAGGGTTGGTTTAGTATTTAGGATTTTAGGTTAGGGTTTAGGGTTTAGGGCTTTGATATTTTTTAGATTTAGGGATTTAGGTTAAGGGTTTTATCTAGGATTTTTATGGTTTTAGGGATTAGGGGTTTTTTTATGGTCTAGGATTTTATGTTAAGGGTTTAATCTTAGGGTTTTTAGGGTTTAGGGGTTTTTGGTATTTTTTTAGGTTTAGGATTCTTAGGGTTTTATCGGTTTTAGGGTTTCGAGCTTTACGTTTTTTTGTGTTTTTAGGGTTTAACAAATACGATTTAGGGCGTAATATGGTTTAGAGCTTAGAGTTTTGCTATCTTTAGGGGTTTTTGGGTTTTTTTAGGATTTTTAAGTGTTTAGTGTATTATAGAGTTTTTAGGATTTAAGGTTTACACTTAGGGTGTATTGTGTTTGTAGGTTTAGGGTTTACAGATATTTTGGATTTAGGGTTTTCATCCTAGGCTTTGTAGCTGTTTTAAATGGGTTTTAGGTGTTTTATAAGGTTAGTACGATTTATGGTTTCTTAAGGTTGATGGTTTAGTGTTTCTTAGGGGTTTGAGTTTAGGATTTGTGTTTTGGATTCAGGGTTTAGGGCTTAGGGTTTTATTAGGTTTAAGGATTTTAGATTAAAGGCTTTTATCTAGTATTTTAGGGCTTAGGGATTTGGGTTTTTTACGGTTTTTTAGGTTTAGGGATTAGGGCATACGGTTTTTTTTGTATTTTTTAGGATTTAGCATATACAATTTTGCGCTTTATAGTGTTCAGAGCTTAGAGTTTTTTAGGTTTAGGGGTTTTAGAGTTTTTAGGGTTTTTAAGGGTTAAGTGTTTCTTAGGGCCTTTAAGGGTTAAGTATGTCTTAGGGTTTTTTAGGGTTTAGAGTTTGGGGATTAGTTTTTTTTTTGTTTTTTTAAGTTTTATTTTTACAAATTTTTAGGATGTAGTATTTAGAGCAAAGGGTATTGTAGTTGTTTTGAATGTGTTTTCGGGTTTCTTTTAGGGTTTATAGTATTTAGGGTTTTAGGTTGAATATTTGGGCTTTTAAGTTAGGGTTTATTGTTTTACTTGGGGAACACTTAAGTGTGCTTGAAGAGGATTGTGTGGGTGGTCACTTCTTGTCGCACTCAAGTGTGTCTTAAGGTTATATTAGGTAGAGGTCCTATGGTAATGAAATGACATGTGTTCTTTTAAAGTTAAGCATGGGTTGTATGTGGATTTATGTTGAGTATATGTATGGTTGGCTATGGTCTTATATGTTAATGTTGACTTGTATTATGTCTCTTATACTTGTGAAGTGAAGGTTTTATCAAAATGATATGAAAGCATTTACTTCCTTGAAAATGTCCTTTTTGGCATGTTTTTGCATGGTCTCCATACTTAGTACTTAATTGTGCTAACCCCTTTCTTTCCCTTTTTGGACTAAAGTGTAGGGATTTGGAGATGATGACATGTCATGGCTTTGATAGGTTTCTAAGTGTTGAAGATGAAGACTTGGTGAGTCCTCATAGATTCGAGGACAATACCCAATATGTTCTTTTATGTCTTTTTAGTATTGTTTAAGTTGTGTACGGGATTAGTCCCGAATTTTGTACTCTAAAGTATTAGATGGTTATGAGACATCATGTATAAAGTCTAGAAAGTCTTCCGCTTGCTATTTTTAATTAAATGTTTTCTTGGTAAAGAAAGTTTTAAATTCATTATGTTTTTAGTGTTATGCGATGAATGAATGCTAAGAGGCTTGTATTAGACCTCTTCGAGGTCGAGTACGCCGGTTACGACTAGGGGGTGCTCCCGGGTCGTGACAAACTTGGTATCAGAGCATAAGTTTCCGGGATGGTCTTAGGTTGTCTCAAAACCACATCTAGTAGAGTCTTGTTCATAATGTGAAGCGCGCCACATTATGAATAGGAGGCTATTGGGTGCTATGAAAGTTTCACTTCTTCATTCTTTTAGTCGTGCCATGGAGTTCTCTCTATAATGTCTTCCCTTGTTCCGTATGTGATGGTCATTTGGGTGTTACCTTTGAGGAAGTTTTAATGTTGCAAGGGTTGAGGGAGAGAGAATGTTGGTTGTGATGCCAACTATGACTTGGTGACTTAGTAGGTGTGAGGTGAAAGATTGTGGTGATGACTTTAGTATGAATGGGATTCCTTTGGTTATGCGTGTTGTTGGTAGTATCCGGCTTAGTCATGAGGAAGTTTTGTGATGTGTTGAAGGAATTTGTGAAATGTGTGGTGATTTAGAAATGCTAGGTGTAATGAGTATAAAAGCCTAGTGTTGTTTTGATCCGACCTTAGGATGGAAGGAGGTGAATTTGAAAGAACTAGTAAGAGTTTCTCCTAAGTGGGGGAAATATGTGGTTAGATGATAAGGTCTTTAAGTGTGGTTGATGTTTATGAGTTAGGCTTGAAGGATGTTTTCATTACAAGAGGTTTAGTGAATTAAAGAGTTGGGTAAGAATGGTTTTGGTAAGATTGGTGGTATCTTCATTGAGATTTTTATGAGATGTTAAGGTTGACCTTAGTTGGGTTTACCCTTAAGTGGGGGATGGTATGTTGAGTAGTGAAGTTGTTGAGAAGTGTTGATATCCTTACCTACTTCTATATGTGCTTACTCAAGCCTAAAACAAAGAGTTCCTAGAAGCTTGGTTCATGTTGTGGAGTCTTATGTGAAAAAGAGTTTTCCATGGTCTCCTTATGTCATGCATGTTTTAAATGAATTCTTGTTAAATGAGAAAATGAGTTTTCATAAATTTATGTTCCTCATGTTGATGTGCATCTATAATGATTTGCCTAAATGTTGCATGAGTTGACTTATGAGCATGTTTAAAAGTGTTTTGATGATGTTGCCTAAAGTGCTTCTATGAGAAAGTTGCATAATGTGCATTTAGCATAAGTTGTCTATTTGCTTTATGAGGTGATAATGTGAGCATGCTTACTTGAGTTTTGGAGAAGGTTGCATGATGTGCTTTAATGAGAAAATTGCATATTGTGTCCTTTGATGTTATGATGAGCATGAGATGATTTGGAGAAGGAAGTACCTCCAATGAAATGAAATGAAATGAGAAATGAGAAAAGGTAAAGATGATGCATAAGGAGTTAGTAGATGTTGTGCCTACTTTCTTGAATTGCATGAAGTTGTGTGGGACTTTCTATGTGGAGTTGATGTTCCTCCTTATTATGTGTATTGATTATATGGTTGTATGCTTGAATATGGGCTGTTTACTTTGGTCGTTTTCCTTGAAAAGTGTTAAGTGTCATTCGAGGACGAATGTTCCTAAGTGGGGGATAATGTAACGACTCGGAAAATGATAGAGTGAAACTAGAGCCTCACATGTGAGTTTAGAGTCGAGAACTTAATGAAATGATTATATTTGAATTTGACCCAAAAAGTTCTTAAAAATGTGCTTCGGAAGTTACCGGAAACTTGTTTAGCTACTTATAAAAAGATCCGTTTCGTTTTTCGAAAATCCGACTTCATATTCTTGTTTAGGGGGTCAAATTGAGTGGGAAATGGGTCTAACCCGAATTTTAGAGCAACCGTATCAAAATCCGAAATTTCCAAGTGAAGCCTTTTTCGAGGGTCTACTTTGAAGGGTCATATCTCCTAGCACACGAATTATTTGGGTGGCCAATAATATATCCATGGAAAGCCCTTTGAGTTAGCTACCTAACGCACTTCGTTTCACCTCATTCGGAGTTCGGACGAAGGAGTTATGCCCATTTTCGTAAAGTCTGTCCGGCAGAAAACGGAAATTCCAGTAGCTAAATTACTGTTCATTTACTGTTCATCCGCCCAAAATATTTTCTAAGTGTTGGACCATTTCTTCCAAATGACATATATTATTTCCTATATATCATTAGTTCATTCCCATCCCTAAAAACATTTCCCTCACTTCTCAAATATTCTCTCCAACTCAAGAAGAAGAAGAAGTGGGAGCTAGGCTTTGGATTCAAGTTTTTCTTCATCAAATTTCTTGAGAGATCATAGCAAAGGTATGGTGGCTTTTCATCTATGGGTAGCTTTCACCCATAGAGTCCCTTCAAAACATGATTTCAAAGCTTCCAAGTTCTTCAAAACCTAGGGTTTTTATTCTAACTCATGGGTTCCTTCTTCAAACGTTTTCAAATGGTTATTAATGACTTATTATGATTGTATTAGTGTTTAAATGATGATTTATGACGAAAATACTCCATGAACCCATGATTTCTCTCTATTCCTAGTTTATGCCTTTATAAAGTGGGTTGCTTGATAATGAATGTATATGAATCGAACTTGTTTAAATGTCTTTAGATTGTTGAAGTATGTCATTACTCATGCTTAGTTTATGGTGTATTGTTGGTGTATTGGTATGAGAGGCTTATGGCCTTAAAGGCAAAGTATGAGAAATTGAAGTGTTATCATGACATTGTATGAATGAGAGTTCAATGAAGATAATGTGATCATGTTATGAATGTAAAGGTGTTGTTGTAGGTTGTTCACTGGTTTGGTTGCATAATTACTACCCTATTTTCCATGCTCTTTGATTCCATTACATGCCTTCAAGGTGTTTGACAAAATGTCCAACTATGGAGAATTGATGAATCGATGCTTTAAAGTTTGAGTTATGAGATGTATGGAAATCCAGAGATGTGTTGATGACACTCATGAATGTTGATGATATAATATGAAGGATTCTTCAATATAAAGTATACCTTGAATTGGTAGGGCTTATGCATCATTTTCTTGTATAAATGATTATATTGTTGATTGTTGAATCCTTGGATCGGTAGGCTTATGGCACCCTTCCATTAATGATAAGTAATGAACCTTGGATTCGGTAGGCCTATGGCACCTTTCCATAAAGGTTAATGATGAGACTTGAATCGGCAGGCCCATGGCACCCTTTCAAGAGGAGTTAATGAGCTTTCCTAAATGTACCTTGAATCGGCAGGCTTATGGGACCCTTTCATGTGTTAAATAATGTACCTTGAATCGGTAGGCTTATGGCACCCTTTCATGTGTTAAATAATGTACCTTGAATCGGTAGGCTTATGGCACCCTTTCATGTGTTAAATAATGTACCTTGAATCGGTAGGCTTATGGCACCCTTTCATGTGTTAAATAATGTACCTTGAATCGGTAGGCTTATGGCACCCTTTCATGTGTTAAATAATGTACCTTGAATCGGTAGGCTTATGGCACCCTTTCATGTGTTAAATAATGTACCTTGAATCGGTAGGCTTATGGCACCCTTTCATGTGTTAAATAATGTACCTTGAATCGGTAGGCTTATGGCACCCTTTCATGTGTGATGATGTCAAAGTAATGAACTATTCTATGGGAATGTAGGCTAAGCACCGAGCGGATTTGGTTAGATGGAAACTCCCCCGACAGTTAGGCATGAGTTTCAATGATCGTCTACCTTATCCCATAAACTATGTGCCCGCATAGGAAGCTAGTGGATCCATTAAGCTATATATCGGTCTTCCTTAGGCAAGTAGACCACCTCTTTACGGTGTGGGGACTTATGACACCGGATTCCGTAACAAGCTCTCATGGTCTATGTGGGTTAAACGCTTACTTCCCCACATGTGATATTTCATTATGGTTTCTTGATAGGTTCTACAAAGTGTAGGTAGTAGTATGGATGCTACCTATACATTGCATAAGTAGGCTTGAAGAGGGTCATAGTGAGTTTCTCTATATCCTAATGTATGTGACATAAATGTGCCCTAAATGAGGTTATTAAAGAATGTTGGCTCTCGAATACTTAATATGAGATGCATGCTATACTTGGGTTATATTATGAGTTATTTTCCCTTGTCATGTCTTAATTAATGATATACCTCTTATGTATGAATATTGTGCAAAGGTGAAAGAAAGGAATTATAAGTTACTTTAAGTGACCTAAATGTGGTGCCTTAGTATGGATGGTGGTATGGGACGCCATCCATACATTGCACGAGGTATAGCATAAGGGTTTCTTGAGGTGAAGGTCCAAGGTAAAGGTTTTCATGTTGATATTGTTTAAAGGTGATATTATGACTTACTTGATGTTTATGCTTGTCTTGTATGTCTTTTATGCAACTGTTCATGATACTTCAAAAAGTGGCATAATGCATGGTTTCTAGCCAAAATGTCCCTTTTTAAAGCATGTTTTGCATGGTCATCATACTTAGTACTTAATTGTGCTAATTCCATATTTCTCTATTTTCTACTAGTGTAGGTTCCGGAAAGTGAGCGGGTTCTATAGTAAGCTTGGAACTTCAAGTTCTTCCAAGATCTTGTGGGTATGTCCTCATATGTCGAGGACAAGACTTTTCTATTCTAATTTTATGATAAGGTTCTTGTAATAGACTTCTTTTGATTGTAAAGGGCCGTGTCCCTACTTATGTTTTGTGATTATGTCTAAGATGGCCATGTGAGACTTAGACTTCCGCTGTGTGTTTTTAAAGTTGTTTTAATGAAGTTTGAATTTGTGGATGTAAATAAGTTTTTCATTCCTCACTATTATCATTATTGAATGCAATGAATGACTATGTGGTTTGTATAAGACCCCTTCGGGGTCGAGTACACCTTGTTACGACTTGGGGGTGCTCCTGGGTCGTGACAAAACCCTAACCAAAATCGTTCAGTAACAACAATGGCGATTCCGACCACTGGCCAGTTGTGTTTGGCGACTGGTCAGTCAATCCCGTTAATGTCCCATGATCACTTCCCCAACCTTACTCATAAAACCCGTCTAACAGATCCTAATAATTTGCCTAACGAGCCTGCAGTGCAGAATGATGATACAATCAGATTTAAGGAAGGAAAATATGTAGCTTTGTTAAAACCTAGTAGCTTGAATTCTTTTGAATAAAAAAAATGTACTCCCAGTAGTACCTTTCAAGAAACCTACGTTTAACAATGGTATCCCTTGGGTTACTTGGACGGAGGAAGAAGTAACACAGATGAACATTATGGAGAATCTTCAATATGCTGTGATAGGAAAGTTCTCATATGGATGGCCTGAGCGGGATGAGTTGAGACGAACTATCCCTAAACAATGTAATATAAAAGGAGCATGCCAAATAGGACTGCTGAGACATAGGCATGTCTTGATGAGATTCGAACTGTTCGAAGACTTTGTGAATATAATGTCCAAGCCCTCCTATTACATTACTGATAATGCAGGTTTTTACTATCCTATGAGACCCTTGATTTATGACAAGAAGTTCAGAGTTGATGAAGAAACATCTCAGGCTATGGCATGGATATCTTTCCCCGATCTTTGGCCTACCTTTTTCGGGAGAGAAGCTATTTTCTTATTGGCATCAGCAGTGGGTAAACCAATTCAATTAGATACGGCTACTATAAAAAAAACTAGACCTAGTTGTGCTAGGGTCAAGGTTCAACTGGAATTATTAGGAGATCTGCCTAAATATGTGGAACTGGAGAGTGATAATGAAGAAAAAACCTCGTCAAGTGTGGAAAAGGTGAAAGTAGTGTATGACATGCTACCCAAGTATTGTAGGAGGTGTAAATTACAAGGTCACAATGAGGAAGAATGTAGAATCCTCCACCCTAAATTGAGAAAACAACAACATCATACAAATATGGGAGGAAAGGATAAAGAAGTGATCAAATCACCAAGGTTCACTAAAAACAGTGGAACCCGACCAACAGAAGATTCATCAGAAACACAGATATGGAGGTTACTACTGCAGGCATGGAAATAGAGAAGGATATTATTGCGACCAACAATTCATTTATTCCTCTTAATGAGGAGCAGGATGATGGAGAAAAGCATAAAGGGGAGAGGGAGAAGATGAATACCAAAGAATGGATTACAAATTCCTTCTACAAAAATACAATTACAACATGTAATCAAGGCATTAAGAACAGTGAAGCAGATAACATGGTAAACCCCAAGGACAAAAAATGTAGAAATCATGCATGAAGGAGACGAATCAGGGGAGATGAAGGCCAACAATGTGATGCCTTTTCAGGAGTTTGAGGATTTAAATAAAGCTTTGGTTCTTCATACTGACCTACAAAATACAGAGCAGGTTACAAATGATAACGGGGACCTACTTAATGAAGATATACATGGGGAGGTAGTAAGTGAGGAACAACATGAGTATAACGAAACATGTTCCCAGAAAACTGAGGTATTAGATAAAACTTTAGTTGTTCACAAGGACCATCAGATTTTACATGCAAACAATTTAGGTGGACATGGTGTTGTGGTTTTAGATATGGTGGGGTTTGAGGAGGACCCTCTTCTAAGTTTTGAGGATGCTGAGAACATATTGCTCACCTGGCAAACAATTGCACTATGTTAGGAGGGTAAGAGATATTAATGCAGTAGTCATGTATTCAGGGGTAATCAAACAAAGTTCTCCTATCAAAGAATTACATGACTTAGTTACTCATAACACAACATACAAAGAAAGCACACCAGTGGAGGAGGCAAACTCACATCAAAATGAATTAGTAATAGACAGGGATGAAGTTGAACATCAAAGTGAGCATGCTCAGGTTGATAAATGCAGGAGGTTCCCTGATGAGTCCACAAATTGGACTCATTTAGGGCTTTATTTTAATAGAAATAGTGTCCTCAAATGCTTATTTTATCTCAATATCTGATGAATACTCTTAAGTTTCAGGTATTTGAAGTTTGAGTGAAAGCATGGACACTTACGCGCAAAAAGGAACAAAAAGGCTGAAAAGAACAAAGAAACTGAAGCCTGAGCTTTGCCAAGCACACTTGGTGAGTCGCCTAAGGGACATACTCCGCCCTTTGTTCCAGTATACGAAGCCCTGAAGGAAGAGGATCAAAAAGGCGATGAAAGGAGCAGTCGGCGTGTCACCGAACAGTTCCACGAAGCAGGGATATACCGCCCAATGATCCAGGACACAAACATGCTGAAGGCAAAGCACAAAAGGCGATGAACTAGAAGAAAGGAGAATCGCCGAGTTGATCGGTGATTCCGACTAATGTCGCCGAATGACCCGCTGCAGCATAAATTTTTGAAAACTATAAATACTCGTTGAGAGTTATAACTTAGTATCAGATTTTAGTATTACAATATTTTTCAGTTTGAAACAATTAATATAATTTTACTACTTTTTCTTTGAGTTTGAGAGGGTTTTTGAAACTTGAAGAAGAAAAGGGTTTCATCTCCAAGGATTTGGACTTGGGTCTCTCAGATTCTTCACTCTTGTCCTGTAACAAGACTTAAATCTTCATACCCATTTGAATGCAAGCTCATTTAGGTATAAATTTCTATCTCTTGATGTGTGGCTAAAAACCCAAATTCTTGGGGTGTGATTTAGCAAATATGTGTTGAGATTATTGTTGGGTTTCGCTTGCTGATAGGTTAGATGCATTTTAATGGTGATTTCACCTAGCGGTTGTGGTTTAATTTAATGGGTTTGTAGTTGCAAATATAAAACCACCCATGTGTTTTTGGCTTACTCGAGAGAGGTCATGAAACCAAGACCTCTAGACTGATGGCCTAAGGAGTGGGTTGATATGAGGTTCAGCCCGAGAGGATGAGCCCTAGTCCCATATCCTAACACTAAGCTCGAGAGAGTGAGTGGGGTAAGGTGTAAGCTC
>NW_006238957.1:1110915-1112770 GCF_000226075.1 Solanum tuberosum
GGGTAAGTTGCCTGAGAGGGAACTTATTTCCATCTAAAGCTTAGCCTAGTCACTATTATCTTGCAAATTTCCTATCAAAACCATGTACCCAATGATTTATACCAATATATATTGCGATCACATCCCAAGAATCCCCTCTCATTCATAGATTTCTTTGTTATTTTTACTGTTTTTGCTATATTTGTGACAAAACCCCCATTTGATATTTGACACTTTTGTGTCACCCCCTTTAATTTACAATGTTTTTAGTCGTTAATGTCTTTAGCTACAACTATTTAGAACTAATTTTATTTTTCTATTAATTCTCGAAACCACTCCCTTGGGACACGACCCCAACCATTGGTTGGGTTATTATACTATTGCACGATCGTAGACACTTACATCGGAAGTTGTGTCGTTGATTACGCAAACATCAAAATGTTGCCGCTGCCGAGGAGTGGTGTTACTTGAGAATTTTTAGTTAGGTTGAATTTTGTTCTTGTTAGTTATAGTGATACTTACTTAATTTTTAGTTTTGTCTAGCGTATTTGTGTGTTTGAGACAGGATCATGAGTATACATGATGGAGATGGTGAACCAATGGAGCACCTCCCAGTAGAAGTGCTGAGGTTCAGAGAAAGCATCCTAACCTTCAAGAATCCCGTCGATACTCCAGGTTCTCCTGTTGTTGCACGGTATCCAAGACCCACTACCGCTGCTGCTGTTCCCCAGCCTCCACTTACATAGGCTTCCCTTCTCCGGATGGGACAGCTGGCCCTTTCTGCTGAACGTCGGGCTTCTAGTCTAGAGGCCTCTGTTCCAAGCATGATCCAGATTGCCCTAACTCATGTTGTGACACCTCTGAGCACTATCATTAAAGCTTTAGCGGCTAGGATATTAGTGTGTGAGAAAAACCAAGGGGCCACAGATGAGGTGACAGCTTTAAAAGCTGTCATTGCTGAGTTGCGAAAAGATGTAAACCACCTGAAGTCCACCGATGTGTCCATGATCTTTGGAACAATGGAGATTCCTGACATGCCTGCGATACCTCAGACCACCACTGGACATGGGGATAGAGAAAAACATATAGCCGATCCTGACTCAAAGGAGGAGACTGACAAAGAGATGTTTGAGGGAACTGCAGCGGACGACATAGCTGAGACTGAAGAAATTATGATAGATGCTGCTGTGCAGGACTCCATAGCAGCTGCTGCTAGATCCAGTGGAGCTGGTCCTTCTGGAAGTCACTCCGGGCAATGACGCCCAGACAGATGGAGCGACTGCTTAGACAGGATCCCCTCTCTACGTCCCTCTTTGTCTTTCTTTATCTTACCTTTCAGATTCTGTGCTAATTGCATTTTAGGAAAAATGTTTTTTTATTTTTGGTGGGGTGAGGCTCACCTTTTGTGTGCTATTTGTGATTCATGTGTTGTATATATTTGGGTTGTTCTGCTTTAAAATTGTGTTTTTATTTGCTTTTCGTGGATGTTTGAGCTTATGGCTCCCTTTCATTTTAAATTGCAAAATAATTTTGACACCTTTCTGAAAAAGTGAATTTTTTTTTCAAATTCTCGCCACCTCTTGTGTTGAAAGTAGTTGTTCTTGTACAAATTCAAGCCTCGGTTTCAATCAATACCGATGACTTGAATAGTGCTCTCAATCGAACGAACATGAATGTGTGGCTATGACGATGCCAAATGAAGTTGCATAGACAATATGTGAACTCTTTGCATCTCGTTGTGATTAGCTATTTATCAAATTGATTCTCTTGTAATGACCGTTGCACATTAGCGAAAGTGTGTAGTCTTGTTTGACTTAAGTGTCGATGCCTTGTGTGATTAGCTTGCCTTGAACCTTGCATGAATAAACCTAGAATT
>NW_006238957.1:1120403-1169095 GCF_000226075.1 Solanum tuberosum
AAAAAACTCATATAAGAAAAAAATCTCAAATAGCCTTGATCATGAGCCATATAATTATCACTATAAATGAGAACCATAATTCCAGCAGTAGTGATTAATATTGACATAATAGAAATAAGTGGGTCGATCAAGTATCTAAAGTCTAGAAAATTATTATTAATGATCCAAGACCATACATATTGATAAACATAACTTCTATTTATTGGCTGAATAGATAGGTAGATTGAAACAATCATGACTATGCTTAACAATAAAAACACTCTGGAAAAGCCCACATACGGCGAAAAACTTTTTGTTGCCGTTTGGAAAAAAAGAATAAGTCCCGCTCCTATTAACATAGGGACTGGAAGTGGAATGAAAGGTATGATCCATGCATATTCATATGTCTGTTCCATTAAAAAGTTTGAATTCTTAATTAATTGTTTCCGATTCACCGGATCTTACCTCTTTTGAAAGGAGTCAATAAAGAGTAAATATATCGACTAACTTAAACTAATTTAAAACTTAAATAGAATTTTCTATTCTTACTTATTCAGAGTCTTTGCTAAATACTTCAACTATTCAAATCACGAAGTTACGATTGGTCAAATGATATAAAAGGGATTAATTACTAGTCTCCTTTGAAATAAGCCTATTTTTTATCCAAGTTTGACCAGTGAATCGAACAGGGATTCAAGTTTTTCATTTCGTTAAGTAAAACACGGTTCTTATCTTTAAACCTTTCGAGGTATTTTATTGCATGTAAATGAAATGTGGAATCATAAATAGAAATCGAATATTTTTGGGATTCGTTATTTTATTTTTGATTTTTATATTAAGTTCAACAAATTTTCTTTCTTCATTTCTACAGAACAACATAGGGTTACATAGTTATGGTTCTTTTCCATCAACATTTAATTGAATTCAAGACAAGTTATTACAAATACAAGAGCGGGCGACGCATTGTATGAACCAGCATGCGGACCGTGTGAATCAAATATTGTATTGATGATTCACACGGTTTTCTACCATATGTAGTTCAATTTCATTGTTTTTACTTAATTCTTAAGTTAAGAGAAGAAAAAAAGTCTTCTTTTTTTCATTGTCCAAGAATGTTTTTAAAAACAAACATAGGTTTTTTTATTTCAGTCATCCAATTATCTATAAAAAAAATTAGATAGAATAACTTCGACCTTGTCAACTGCTAATGAAAGAACGAAATCGGGGTATATACCAATACCTATTACGGGTAAAAAGATGGAGATCGAAAGAAATAACTCTCGCGGTCCAGAATCAAAAAAAGAATCCTTCGGGGCGTTAAATAGCTTGTATCCATAGAACATCTGGCGTGGCATAGATAATGAATAAATAGGAGTTAATATAATTCCAATTGCCATTACAAAAGTAATTAGTAGTTTTGGAATTAAAAGATATTTTTGGCCGGTAATTATTCCAAAAAATACTATCAATTCGGCAACAAAACCACTCATACCTGGTAATGCAAGGGAAGCCATCGAAAAGCTACTGAACATCGTGAACATTTTTGGCATTGGAATAGCTATTCCGCCCATTTCGTCAAGATAAACAAGGCGGATTCTATCATAAGTCGTTCCCGCCAAGAAAAAAAGTGCAGCACCAATAAATCCATGAGAGATTATTTGTAAAAGGGCTCCATTAAGTCCCGTATCGGTTAGAGAACTAATTCCTATAATTATGAAACCCATATGGGAGACAGAGGAATAGGCTATTCTTTTTTTTAAATTCCGTTGGCCAAGAGATGTTGAAGCTGCATAGATTATTTGTATTGTACCTATTATCATCAACCAAGGAGAAAATATAGAATGGGCATGAGGTAATAATTCCATATTGATTCGAATTAATCCATACGCTCCCATTTTTAATAAGATTCCGGCTAGAAGCATACAAGTACTGTAATGTGCTTCTCCATGGGTATCTGGTAACCATGTGTGTAGGGGGATAATGGGCGATTTGACAGCAAAAGCAATAAAAAATCCAATATAGAAGATTATTTCTAAAACCACAGGATATGACTGATTAACTGATGTTTCAAAATTTAATGTTGGTTCATTAGAACCATATAAAGCAACACTCAAAACTCTCGTTAAGAGAAAAACAGAACCCCCCGCCGTGTACAAAATAAATTTTGTAGCTGAGTACAGATGTTTCTTTCCTCCCCACATGGCTAGAAGTAGATAAACAAGAATTAATTCTAACTCCCACATGATGAAAAAAGTAAAAGGTCTCGAGATGAAAATGATCCAATTTGATCACTGTACATTGCTAACATGAGAAAATGGAATAATCTAGAATCTTGAGTAGCTGGCCAAGCCGCTAAAGTCGCCAAAGTAGTGATAAATTCTGTTAATAAAATGGGTCCTATAGAAAGTCCATCTATTCCTAATTGCCAATGGAAATAAAAAAATTTGATCCATTTATAATCCTCTACTAGTTGGATTAATGGATCATCCGATTGGAAATGATAACAAAATGCATAAGTTATTGGAAGGAGTTCTAAAATAAATATACATATCGTATACCACCTAATTACCCTATTTCCTTTATGGAGAAGAAAGATGAATAAAGAACCCGCTAATATCGGAAAAACAACAATTATTGTTAACCAAGGAAAATAATTCATAGTAAAGACAAGATACACTTGGACCAAAAAAGCCTGTGCTCAAAATATTTTTATTTTCGAGCATAGGTTTGTCGGTAAAAAAATTAAATGGATTCAAGTAGAGTTTTCTCGAACGTATCAATAAGCTAGACCCATACTACGAGTTGTTTCATGCCATAAATAAACTCGGACACTCAAGAAATCTGTTGGACAAGCGGATTCACATCTCTTACAACCAACACAGTCCTCTGTTCGTGGAGCAGAAGTAATTTGTTTAGCCTTACAACAGTCCCAAAGTATCATTTCTAATACATCAGTGGGGCAGGTTCGGACACATTGAGTACATCCTATACACATATCATAAATCTTTACTGAATGTGACATTGGGGTCTATACATTTTTGAATGTTATAAATTTTCGATCTAGTAAATTTAGAAACAAATCTTATATTTAGATACCATATGAATCAATGAGTTATCATGATTTTCTAATCAATCCCTTTCTGGATTGGTTTATGAGATATGAGAGAGGCCAAAATACTTTGATTTCTTATGTTTTGCAAACAAGATCATACTTTACGTAGTAAACATGCTAATTAAAACTGATTTCTTAATATTTGAATCTAGATGATTAATATTAATTATTCAAAAAATTTGATTGGTTGATACTAGTTGATTTTTCTGTTACGGTAAATTGATGAAACAATAGCCAGGCCAATGGCTGCTTCAGCGGCTGCAATAGCTATAACAAAAAATTGAGAAAAATGTCTCCCTTTAATTGACGATTATCAAAAAAATCAGAAAATGTTACAAATTTATATTAACCGCATTCAATATAAGTTCAAGACACATAAGGGCTCTAACCATATTTCGACTTGTGATCAATCCATAGATACCCCTAGAAAATAAATAGGCACTCAAAAACAAGTACATGTTCGAGAATCATTAAGCAACTACTTATCAATCTCGACTACTTTCCATATGAACAACAATTCAATTAATTTAATTGACTAGTATATAACAAGTATGGAACAAAGAAATAGTTTGGTACTACATTGACCTAAAGTCTTTCTAGTTATCCAACTAGAATTCAAATAGAATACGTATTTTTATTGAGCGCATAGGATCTCTGAAGACTGGAGGTAATCCGTGCGGTCAACTTCAATCTAGTTTAGCATCCGAATTCAAGGAATAAATCCGAATCGAAATATATACAAAATTTTATATAGTTTGATGATTGTATGGAAGGATCTATCCTTTTACCCAAGCAAGTGGCCTGTCAAGATATAATACGTATTTTTATTGAGCCTATGTGTCTAGCATTTCTAACCGGATATAGGCGCCCTTTTTCAACTCCTTAACGGGCTTAGAACCACGGCTGGCTAGACGAAGTCACAAAGACAAAGACAATAAAAATAGTATCGAATCTGAATGTACCACCATCTTGGAACCAAATCAAGAAATCATATATAAATTTATTTATATTTTGATAAAGTCTAGATCTTTCATAGTTAATATAAAAAAGAAGTTAGTTATCCGACATAGATATGAATCTTCTAGCCGGACATATAGATCGGAGAAATACTAAAAGAAGACGTCAGAAAAATACAGTACCTTGTAGAGATGGCCGACTACAAGGCCTATGGGTAAACTATACAAATATTATTAACATCCGGTCAGTAACCGGTGAACTGAAAACTTTACAAGTTGGGAGAGATTTACAGTTGAAGAGAGAAAGTAGAGAGAGGGGTTCCTAAACTTCTATCTATCAAACTGAAAAACAAACTTATATATAGAAAAACAAATATACAAAGTGGGTCCCATATGTTCCCTAAACAGTGTATCTATTGTTGATCGACAGTGTATCTACTGTTGATGATGGCTCTACTGTTGAGACAACTTCACTGTTTATCCTTTTCTTTTAATTTTCGAAGAAAATCTTTTGCTTTTCTCAAAGTATCTTCTGATGTAGTCTTTTTTGACTCACTAGGTTGAGCCTCTTGAATATCATCTGTAACATCATCGCTTGTTTCACTTCTCATAGAAGTGTCTGATTTTTCATATTAAGTAATATTGAGGAGGAGACTCCTCTTAACTTCTTTCAAATAGCTATTGATCATTTCTTCTTTATCTCCATCTTGAATGGATATTTTTCTGGGAATATGCCTGACCGAGCTATTAGCAATTATTCCTTTTTGAGGAGTAATAGAATATTCTTGGACCTTTTTTGCAATAAGATCCAACAGTTCTTGTCCATATAATATTTTTGTTTCGGGATCTTTTTTCATTAATTTGTCCCAAAAATTATTATAAAATGTTCTGTATAAACAAGAAATCTGTTCCTCGGTGAATCCTACTTCTGGGGTCCATTTGTGAATCCAAGGGATAGAGAATTCGATGAAAAATTAATTTGGTCTATTTTTTCTATATAACAGATATGATCTGTATGATAAACTCATTTAAATCAGGTGAGACTTTAACCCAATCTTTATATAATTTAAGAAATGGATCAGGGAATATTTTGATAGTTTGGTCGTGGTATGACCTCCAATTCATAAATCAATTAGGAATTGGTCCTGCAAATATCTTTGCACATATTTTTATAAATCAAGTGTGTTTATGTCTATAATTATTATAATAGAGGGCTTTATCTAAAGCCTGAATATAGTCCAGTAGGTGAAACTCATAGATATTTTATTTAGGTTGATCTGCCTTTCTTTCATGGTGGAGATACCCCAATCTTCACCAAATATAATCTTTTTAATTATCATTTTAGAGAAGGTATAAAAATTCTCACTGGTATTGTAGCCTGAAAAATGTTGAAATTCAACACTACCAGTACTTATCAATATAGTCTCATAATAAGATCAGATTTAGTATGACTTATCCGAGAAATATAATCCATTGATTAGGTATCGCTGGAATATCTTCCAGGGTTCCTCTTTTCTCTGAATTTCAGTATTTTCTAAAAGAAATATCATTTCTTTTTGGGATAAGGGTCTCATAAATACCCCAACTTTGGCCCAAATTGTTGTTACGATACCAAACTTTAATGAGGACCTATAACCCACTCAGACTATTTAATATCGTATTTTAAACATATATATTTCCCCACGTAGATATAAAAAATAATGCATAATTATAAATAGTAATGTGTCCACATGACACATATATACTTTTAAAATTACACTATTAAATAGTTCAAGGGGTAAAAAATACACTATTAAATAGTTCAGGGGGTAATAGGTCCTTTATAAAGTTTGGTATCGTAACAACAATTTTGGTCAAAGTTGGGATATTTTTCAGACCCTTATCCCCTTCTTTTTTGATAACTTTTCATAAGATTTGATATCATCATTATCTTCTTTAGCTATTGATGAAAAAGTATCACTTTGTTTTTGAGACAAATATGCCTGTAATTGTGCGTATAACGGACTGTTTTCCGGAATATCTTTCAGATGTACTGAAGATGAAGCCTCACTTTGAGAGATTTTTGAGTTTATCAAACTCCTTCTTCCCATTTGTATAACTGGGGAGATAGAAGAAGATCCGTAGGACGATCCTGAGGATGATATTCCCCTTGTATTATTACTCCTACCTCTGCCCTTGGTAATCCAAGGAGGGTCCATCCTGCAAACATGTCACAATAATCACTGTAATAATTATCATTATCAATATCAACACTTTCTTCATAATCATGTATAGAAAAATCTTCTCTAATAATATCATATATTATAAATTACTGCAGGTCTTCATTAAGAGG
This sequence comes from Solanum tuberosum, assembly GCF_000226075.1. NCBI lineage: Eukaryota > Viridiplantae > Streptophyta > Magnoliopsida > Solanales > Solanaceae > Solanum > Solanum tuberosum. The sequence goes on from NW_006238957.1 coordinate 1,126,783, forward strand.
AATTACCTTTAAAATGGTAATTAATGTTTTTTCATTAATAAAATTTGTATAAAAACTCATTATGAATTTAAATATTCTCGAGACAGAAAATCTGGAAGAGAGTTATCACTTCCCTTTTTATATTGAATCTCGAAATTAAAAGGAGCTAACTGGTCCTGTCACCTAGCAAATATCAATTTTGAAGCATCATGTTTAAAATCTTTGTTAAACATGTATTTAACAGATTGAGCATCAATTTTTTTATCAAAAACTTTTAATTATATAAATCATCTTTTAATTTTAAAACACATTTGACTATTGTTAGCATTTCATGAGCCACAGTAGCAAATTTTTTTCTAGGCTTCAGTCCATTTTCCTGAGTGAAATCTAATCAAATATTCACTTTTTATCATTAAGATTAATCTGTTTTAATATTTCTCCGCATTCAATATTAGAAGCATCAGTTTCAATAATATTTTGCCATACAGGATTAGCAAGAATTAAACAAAGAAGAGATTTAACACGTTCCTTAATATTGAAGACAGATGGTAATCCGCATGGTCAACTTCAATCTAGTTTAGCATCCGAATTCAAGGAAACAATCCGAATCGAAATATATACAAATGTTTATATAGTTTGATGATTGTATGGAAGGATCTATCCTTTTACCCAAGCAAGGGGCCTGTCACGATTTAATACGTATTTCTATTGAGCCCTTGTAGCTAGCAGTTCTAACCGGGTATAGGCGCCCTTTTTCAACTCCTTAACGGGCTTAGAACCACGGCTGGCTAGACGAGGTCAAAAAGACAAAGCCTATAAAAATAGTATCAAATTTGACTGTACCACTATCTTGGAACCAAATCAAGAAATCATATATAAATTCATTTATATTTTGATAAAGTCTAGTTCTTTCATAGTTAATATAAAAGAGAAGTTAGTTATCCGACATAGATATGAATCTTCTAGTCGGACATAGTCACGGCTTAGATCGGAGAAATACTAAAAGAAGAAGTCAGATAAATATATTACCTTGTAGAAATGGCCGATTGCAAGGCCTATGAGCAAACTATACAAATATTATTAACTTCTGGTCAGTATCCGGTGAATTGAAAACTTTACAAGTTGGGAGAGATTTACAGTTGAAGAGAGAAGGTAGAGAGATGGGTTCCTAAACTTGTGATGTAGTCTTTTCTGACACACTAGGTTGAGCCTCTTGAATATCATTTGTAACATCATCGCTTGTTTCACTTCTCATAAAAGTGTCTGATTTTTCATATTGAGTAATATTGAGGAGAAGACTCCTCTTAACTTCTTCCAAATAGCTATTGATCATTTCTTCTTTATCTCCATCTTGAATGGATATTTTTCTTGCAATATGTCTAACCAAGCTATCAACAATTATTCCTTTTTGAGGAGTAATAGTATATTCTTTGACTTTTTTTGCAATACGATCCAACAGTTCTTGTCCATATAATATTTTTATTTTGGGATCTTTTTTAATTAATTTATCCCAAAAAATATTATAAAATATTTTGTATAAACAAGGAATCTGTTCCTTGGTGAATCCCATTTCTGAGGTCCATTTGTGAATCCAAGGGATAGAGAATTCGATGAAAATAAATCTGGTCTATTTTTTCTATATAAAAGATATGATCAATATGGTTTAACTCATTTAGATCAGGTGAGACTTTAACCCAATCTTTATATAATTTAAGAAATGGATCAGGCAATATTTTGATAGTTGGGTCGTGGTATGACCACCAATTCAAAATCCAATTAGGAATTGGTCCTGCAAATATCTTTGCACATATTTTTATAAACCACGTGTGTTTATGTCTATCATTATTATAAAAGAGGACTTTATCATAGAGATTTTTTTTAGGTTGATCTGCCTTTCTTTCATGGTGGAGATACCCCAATCTTCAACAAATATAATCTATTTAATTATCATTTTAGAGAAGTTATAAACATTCTCACTGGTATTGTAGCCTGAAAAATGTTGAAATTCAACACTATCAATGCTTATCAGTATAGTCTCATAATAAGATCGGGTTTTGTTTGACTCACCCGAAAAATATAATCCATTGATTAGGTATCACTGGAATATCTTCCGGGGTTCTTCTTTTCTCTGAATTTCAAAGTTTTATAAAAGAAATATTATTTCTTTTTTTGATAATATCATCATTATCTTCTTTAGCTATTGATGCAAAAGTATCACTTTGCTTTTGAGACAAAAATGCCTGTAATTGTGCGTATAACAGAATGTTTTCTGGAATATCTTCCAGATGTACTAAAGATGAAGCCTCACTTTGAAAGACTTTTGAGTTTATCAAACTCATTCTTCCCATTTGTATAACTGGGGAGTTAGAAGAAGATCCGTAGGACGATCCTGGGGATGATCTTCCCCTTGTATTATTATTTTTACCTCTACCCTTGGTAATCCAAGGAGGGTCCATCCTGCAAACATAACACTTTGCTTTATTCAGATATATTATATATAATGATCACTGTAATAATTATCATTATCGATATCAACACTTTCTTCATATTATGTATAGATAAATCTTCTCTAATAATATCATTAATAATTTTACATATTATAAATTCCTGTAGGTCTTCATTAAGAGGAATTACCTTTAAAATAGTAATTAATATTTTTTCATTAATAAAATTTGTATAAAACTCATTAGGAATTTAAATATTCTCGAGACAAAAAATCCGCAAGAGTGTTATCACTTCCCTTTATATGTTGAATCTCGAAATCAAAAGGAGTTAACTCGGCCTACCACCTAGCATATATCAATTTTGAAGCATCATGTTTAAAATATTTCTTAAACATGTATTTAACAGATTGAGCATCAGTTTTTATGAAAGACTTTTGATTATATAAATCATCTTGAAATCTTAAAACACATTTGACTATTGTTAGCATTTAATGAGCCACAATAGCATATTTTTTCTGGGTTTCAGTCCATTTTCCTGAGTGAAATCTAATAAAATATTCACTTTTATCATTAGGATTAATCTGTTTTAATATTCCTCCATAATCAATATTAGAAGCATCAGTTTCAATAATCTTTTGCCATACAGGATTAGTAAGAGTTAAACAAGGAAGAGATTTAACACGTTCCTTAATATTTTTTACAAGACTAGTGTGACTTTCAGTCTAAGGTTGTTTCTAATCATTGTTTAGTCTATCATCTAAAGGGGCTAAATCACGAGAAAGATTTTTATAGAATGGGAATACATAGTTTAAACTTCCCAAAAATCTTTGTAACTGAGTCCTGTCAGTAATAACATCCAGAAATTTTGATGCAAAATTAATAAATCGTTGAATCAGAGTAATCTTTCCCTGACAGATATTATGCCCTAAAATTCTAACTTCTGTTCGAAATAAACTCATTTTTGGTTTGGAAATAACTATACCATTTTGTATAACAATTTTTTTAAAGATATCAAGATGCTTGATGTGTGTTTCAAATGTTTTAGAGAATACTAATATATCATCAATGTAAACAATTATAAAATCCAAATAAGGATTACAAATATCATTCATTATTTTATAAAATTCAGAAGGAGCATTTTTTAATCCAAAATGCATGACATTTCATTCATATTGTCCAAACGGAACATTAAAAGCAATTATATAAGTATGCTCTTTAAATATCTGAATTTGTCAATATCCCGATTTTAAATCAAATGTGAAAAATATATTAGCACCATATAATCTTGAAAGCAAATCTCTGTTATTGGGGATATGATATCTTATCCATTTTAAGAATTTATTTAAAGGTTTATAATTTATAACTAATCTAGGAACACCACGTTCCTTTTCAGCAGCATTACTAACATAAAATGCAGTATAAGATCAAGGTGATTTTGAAGATTTTATTAAACCCTTTTGTAACAAATTATCAATTTCTTTTTTGCAGAATTCTACCAATTAGGTGTTCATCTGACAAGGACGACATTTTGTAGGAAGATCATTCTCAGAAAATTCATCTTCATATGGAAGAGTAACAATATGCTTTTTTCGATTCCAAAAAGCATTAGGATGATCTACACAAATATCAATATCAATTTATTCATTAATTTCATTTTTCCTGTATTTTGGTGGATTTCAAAGTATCAAATATATTTATACTAAATAATTTTAGTTGCAAAGAATCAACATTCCTTTGTTTCATATTAATCAAAGTATTAATATCCCGAGAAATAGGGTCAGTGATAAAAGTATAATTTATATTTCTATTTTCATAAGTAGCAGTAAATCCTTTAGCATTTATGCTAGTAAATGGATAAATAACATTTATAAATGGGGTTCCAAGTATAATTGGAGGGTATAACCGATTTTTAACCAGAAAAAAAGAAATGCGGAATGCAAATTTTATTTTGACAAATACGTGTATTAGGTAATTTATACTCTATATCTAAAGCATGTCCAGAAGCAGATTTAACCATATGAGTTGTTTTTTCAAAATATTTAGTAGGTACAAGACCTTCTTGAATACAACTAATAGCGACTCCACTATCAATCATATTGAAAAACTATTATCAATAAAGATGGTGCATTTAATATACCATTTATGAGCAGCAAGTATTTGCATCATTCCTAAAAACATACTTTGTCTAGGATCAAGATTAATAGGTTTTGCAAGAGTATTTTCTTCAACAATATTTTTACCTTTGTTATTAACAGTTTCTATCTGAGTAAGTCTATGATCACAAATCATTTGATTTTGTTTAAGAATTTTTATCTCATTTTTTAAATTTTCAATTTCATTTATCAAATTATCAAAGGAAGAATCTCTTGTAGGAGTAGTTTGTTTATTAAGTTTGTCATTAATCTTAGACAATGAATAAGGTGCAGCATATTCAAATTCAAAATCATTCTTTTGTTTTTCTTAATTTTTCGAAGAGCTTGAATTAGCATTTTTTTTGCAGCTAAATGAATAATTTTTTCACAAAGATCATTATCAGTTACTTCTTTCAAAAGTTCTATCACATTATCAGATGTAATAGTAATGACATTCAAATCTTCAAATTGAGATTGCAATTTATAAAATTCATCATTTTCGCAAGAACAAATATCACTTTGACAGGTATTGCAAGTATTCATTTTATCATGTTGATTACTATCAGATAAATCAACCAAATCAATATCTTCTTCAGAACATGAATCAGAATCATAATCGGACTCCGAACCAGAGGTGTATAACAAACTATAAATCTTATCATGAACTCTTTCATCTAGTTCTAAAGTTTCCAGCTTTTCAAGCTTACAACTTGGTGTTATGTGTCCGAAATTTCCACATCTTTAGCACTTGATCTTGGCAAGACATCACACACAAAAACGTTATTATTATTATGACTTGCATGGGCCACAAAAGGATAAATTAATGAAAAAGGATCCCAAAATAAAAACGTTATATGGGCAAGAACTGCTGGATCTTATTGCAAAACGGATCCAAGAATATGGTATTACTCCCCAAAAGGGAATAATTGCTGATAGCTCGATCAGGCATATTGCCAGAAGAATCTCCGTTCAAGATGGAGTTAAAGAAGCAATGATCAATAGCTATTTAGAAGAAGTCAAGAGAAGTTTGCTTCTCAACATCACTCAATATGAAAAATCGAACACTTCTATGACAAGTGAAACAAGTGAAGACGCTACCGATGATATCCAAGAAGCTCAACCTGTTGAATCAACTACGTCAGAAGATACTCTGAGAAAGGCGGAGAATTTTTTCCGAAAATTAAAGGAAAGGACAACTGTAAGGACATCTCTACAGTAAAAAGCCATCATCAACAGTAGATACATTGTTGATCCACAGTAGATACACTGTTAAGGGGACAGATGGGACCCAACATTACTGTACAAAGATTCTAATTTTTTTTTTATAAATAAGTTTGTTTTTCATTTCATAAGGATAGCTTAGAAACCCTTCTCTCTCTACTTTTCTCTCTCAATTGTAAAGATCTCAATTTGTAAAGTTTGAGTTCACCGGATACTGACTGGAAGTATATAAACTTGTATAGTTGTCTCATAGGCCTTGGAGTCGGCCATCATTATAAGGTATTTTATTATTTCTGATTAAATCTTTTAGTATTTCTTCGATCTGAGCCGTGACTATGTCCAGCTAAAAATTCATATCTATGTCGGATAACTAACTTCTCTTTTATATTCACTATGAAAGATCTAGATTTTATCAAAATATAAATAAATTTATATATGGTTTCTTGACTTGGTTCCAAGATGGTGGTACAGTCAGATTCGATACTATATTTATTGGCTTTGTCTTTGTGACTTCGTCTAGCCAGCTGTTATTTTAAGCCCGTTAAGGAGTTGAAAAGGGCGCCTATACTCGGTTAGAACTGCTAGACACCTGGGCTCAATAAAAATACGTATTAAATCTTAACAGACCCCATGCTTGGGTAAAATGATAGATCCTTCCATACAGTCATAAAACTGTATAAGCAAGGAATTTGTTCCTCAGTGAATCCCACTTCCGGGGTCTATTTGTGAATCCAAGGGACGAAAAATTCAATGAAGAAGTAAATCTGATCTATTTTCTCCAGATAACAGATATGATCTGTATTGTATAACTCATTAAGGTCCAGTGAAACTTTAACCCATTCTTTATATAATTTGAGGAATGAATCAGGCAATATTTTTATAGTTGGGCCGTGGTATGGCCACCAATTTAAAAACCAATTAGGAATTGGTCCTGCAAATATCTTTGCACATACTTTTATAAACCACGTATGTTTGTGTCTATCATTATTATAATAGAGGACTTTATCAAAGGCCTGAATGTAGTCCCAATGTGTGAAACTCATAGCGATTTTGTTTAGGCTGATCTGCCTTTGTTTCATGGTGGAGATACCCCAATCTTTAACAGATATAATCTATTTAATTATCATTTTTGAGAAGTTATAAATATTCTCACTGGTATTGTAGTCTAAAAAGTGTTGAAATTCAACACTACCAGTACTTATCAGAATGATTTCGTAATAAGATCGGATTTTGTATGACTCACCCAGAAAATATAAATCGTTGATTAGGTATTGCTGAAATATCTTCCAGGGTTCTTATTTTCTCTGAATCTCAGAGTTTTCTAAAAGAAATATCATTTATTTTTTTCATACCTTCTCATAAGACTTGATATTATCATTGTCTTTTTTGGCTATTGATGCAAAAATATCATTTTGCTTTTGTGACAAATAAGCCTGTAGTTGTGCGTATAACGGATTGTCTTCTGGAATATCTTCCATATGTACCGAAGAAGAAGCCTCACTTTGAGAGATTTTTGAGTTTATCAAACTCTTTCTTCCCATTTGTATAACTGGGGAGTTACATGAGGATCCGTATGACGATCCTGAGGATGATCTTCCCCTTCCCCTTGTATTATTCCCCCTACCTTGGTAACCCAAGGAGGGTCCATCCTGTAAACATAACATTTTGCTTTATTCAGACATATCATAATAGTCACTGTAATAATTATCATCATCGATAGGAATGATTTCTTCATAATCATATATAGAGAAGTCTTTTATAATAATATCATCGATAATTTTGCATATTATTAATTCTTGCAGATCTTTATTAAGAGGAATAATCTTTAGAATAGTAATTAAAGTATTTTCATCAACAAAGGTTGTATCGAAACTCATGATGAATTAAAATATTCTCGAGATAAAAAATCTGGAAGAGAGTTATCACTTTCCTTTTTATATTCAATATCGAAATCAAAAGGGGCAAACTGGGCCTGCCACCTAGCAAATATCAATTTCGAAGCATCGTGTTTAAAATCTTTAATAAACATGTATTTAACATATTGAGCATCAATTTTTATCAAAAACATTTGATTATATAGGTTATCCTGAAATTTTAATACGCATTTAACAACGGTCAACATTTCATGAGCCACCGTAGCATATTTTTTCTGGGCCTCACTCCATTTCCCATAATGAAATCTGATGAAATACTCATTTTTATTGTTGGGATTTATTTGTTTCAATATCCCACCATAACCGATATTAGAGGCATCTGTCTCAATAATTTTTGCCAAGCAGGGTTAGCAAGATTAAGCAAGGTAAGGATTGAACTCGAAGTTTAATATCCTTTACCAACTTAGTATGACTATCAGTCCAAAGTGATTTATGATCCTTTTTCAGCCTGTCATATAAAGGGGTCAAACCACGAGATAAAACTTTATAAAAAGGGGATATGTAATTTAAACTTCTTAAGAATCTGTATAATTGAGTTCTATCAGTAATAGTATCAGGAAATTTTGATGCAAAGTCAATATATCTTTGAATCGGGGTAACTTTCCCTTGACAAATATAATGTCCTAGAAATCGAACATCAGTTTGGAACAAACTCATTTTTGATTTAGAGATAACCAAACCATTTTGTATAACAATTTTCTTAAAGATATCAAGATGCTTAATATGCATCTCTAATGTTTTTGAGAACACTAAAATATCATCAATGTAAACAATGATAAAATTCAAATATGGATTAAAAATATCATTCATGATTTTCTGAAATTCAGATGGGGCATTTTTCAAACCAAAAGGCATAACATTCCATTCATACTGTTCAAATGAGACATTAAAAGTCGTTCTATAAGCATGCTCTTTAAATATTTGTATCTACCAATATCCTGATTTTAAATAAATTTTAAAAATATGTTGGCATCATATAATCTTGACAATAAATCTCTTTTGTTTGGAATAGGGTACCTAATCCATTTTAAATATTTATTTAAAGGTTTATAATTGATAACCAATCTAGGGACACCTCATTCCCTTTTAGCAGCATTATTAACATAAAAGGTTGTGCAAGACCAAGGTGATTTTGATGGTTTTATTAAACCCTTTTGTAACAAATTATCAATTTCCTTTTTGCAGAATTCTATCAATTCGGTGTTCATCTGACAAGGTTGAGATTTAGTAGGAATATTATTTTCGGAAAAATCATCTTCATATGGAAGAGTAACGATATGATTTTTCCGATTCCAAAAAGCACTAGGATGATCATCACAAATATCAATAGCAATTTGTTCAGAAATCAATTTTATTTTTCCTGTACTTTGATTAATTTCAAAATATCAAATATATTTATACTAAAAACTTCTAGTTACAAAGAATCAACATTCCTTTGTTTCACATTAATCAAAGCATTTAGATCACGAGAAATAGGATCAGTGATTAAAGTATAACTTATATTACTATTTTCTTGCTTATACAGAACCTTTTATAATAATTTTTGGGATAAATTAATAAAAAAGGATCCCAAAACAAAAACGTTATATGGACAAGAAATGCTGGATCTTATTACAAAACGGATCCAAGAATATGGTATTACTCTTCAAAATGGAATAATTGTTGATAGCTCGGTCAGGCATATTGCCAGAAAAATCTCCGTTCAAGATGGAGATAAAGAAGCAATGATCAATAGCTATTTAGAAGAAGTCAAGAGAAGTCTGCTTCTCAACATCACTCAATATGAAAAATCAAACACTTCTATGAGAAGTGAAACAAGCAAAGACGCTACCGATGATATCCAAGAAGCTCAACCTGTTGAAGCAACTACGTCAGAAGATATTCTGAGAAAGGTGAAGGATTTCCTCCAAAAATTAAAGGAAAAAGACAAACTGTAAGGACATCTCTACAGTAAAAAGCCATCATCAACAGTAGATACACTGTTGATCCACAATAGATACACTGTTAAGGGGACTTATGGGACCCAACATTACTGTACAAAGATTCTAATTTTTTTTTTTTATAAATAAGTTTGTTTTTCATTTCATAAGGATAAGCTTGGAAACCCTTCTCTCTCTACTTTTCTCTCTCAATTGTAAAGCTCTCAATTTGTAAAGTTTGAGTTCACCTGATAATGACCGGAAGTAAATAAACTTGTATAGTTCTCTCATAGGCCTTGGAGTCGGCCATCGTTATAAGGTATTGATTTGTACCCTATTGATTTGTCAGACAATTTTGTGGATGAAATGAAAAATACTTTTGATTTTAAAAATCATGTTTCTTTAAAATTTAATAAACTTCATGGTTATCCCAAGAAGAAGAATAGTACTAAGTTTGCACAGAAACCAAGTATGCAAACCTATTATTATTCCAGACCAACTCATCAAGATGTGTTATTAGAGGAACGTGACTGGAATCAGACTAATACCTCTTATAATAGGTCTAAAATTTATGAATGGAATCTTGACGGTTTGACTGAGAGACAATTAACCATTCTCGTTCATAGAATGCTTATTTATGCAACTATTTGTAAAAGTGTTAGAAACACAGATAGAAATATTTATAAAATAATTATTACAGGTTTTACTGGCCAACTCAGAGGTTGGTGGAATAATTATATGAGCCTTGAGCGAAAGGCTGCTGTGATAAATGCTATTCTGAAAGTGAAGGTGTTGATATCTTGGGCATGGCTTTAGTGAAAAATAGAGAAGACACTGTTTATACTTTAGTCTTAACCATTTTAGAGAATTTCAATGGTAGATTTACCAATCAGTATGAGACTGTTCGTACCCATCTGACAAGGTCGAAATTTAGTAGGAATATTATTTTCGAAAAAATCATCTTCGTATGGAAGAGTAATGATATGTTTTTTCCGATTCCAAAAAGCACTAGGATGATCAACACAAATATCAATAGCAATTTGTTCAGAAATTAATTTTATTTTTTCCTGTACTTTGGTTGATTTCAAAGTATCAAATATATTTATACTAAACAATTCTAGTTGCAAAGAATCAACAAGCCTTTGTTTCATATTAATCAAAGCATTTATATCACGAGAAATAGGATCAGTGATAAAAGTATAACTTTTATTACGATTTTCATAAGTAGCCATAAATCCTTAAGTAGTTATGCTAGTAAATGGATAAATAGCATTTATAAAGGGGGTTCCAAGTATAATTGGAGGGTATAACTGATTTTTAACCAAGAAAAAGAAATGCGGAATGTAGACTTTATTTTGGCAAATATAAGTAATAGGTAATTTATACTTTATATCTGAAGCATGTACAGAAGCAGATTTAACCATATGAGCTGTTTTCTCAAAATACTTAGTAGGTACAAGACCTTCTTGAATACAACTAACATCGGCTCCACTATCAATCATAGCAATATCAGTTATTGAAAAACTATTATCAATCAAGATGGTGCATTTAACGTACCATTTATGAGCTGTAATAATTTGCATCATTCCTAAAAACATACCTTGTCTAGGATCAAGATTAATAGGTTTTTGAAGAGAATCCTCTTCAAAAATGTTTTTTCCTTTGTTATTAACAGTTTCAATCTGAGCAAGTCTATGATCACAAATCATTTGATTTTGTTTAAGAGATTTAATCTCAATTTTTAGTTTTTCAATTTCATCTTTCAAATCATCAATGGAAGAATCTCTTGAGTGAGTAGTCTGCATATTGAGTTTGTTATTAATTTTAGACAAAGAATAATATGCAGAATATTCAAATTCAAAATCATTCTTTTGCTTTTCTGATTTTTTTAAGAGCTTGAAATAGCATTATTATTAGCAGCTAAATGAATAATTTTTTCACGAAGATCATTATCAGTAACTTCTTTCAAAAGTTCTATCACATTCTTAGATGTAATAATATTGACATTCAAAAAATTTACAATTTTAGCGCAAAACCTATTGATTTGTTAGACAATTTTGCAGATGAAATGGAAAATACTTTGATTTTAAAAATCATATTTCTTTAGAATTTAATAAACTTCATGGTTATCCCAAGAAGAATAGCAGTACTAAGTTTGCACACAAGCCAAGTATGCAAACCTATTATTATTCCAGACCAACTCCTCAAGATGTGTTAATAGAGGAATGTGACTGGAATCAGACTATTACCTCTTATAATGGGTCTGAAATTATTATTATTAATAATAATAATAATAATAGTAATACTAATAATAATAATAAGAATAATAAGAATAGTAATAGTAATACTAATAACAATAATAATAATAATAAGAAGAAGAATAGTAATAGTAATACTAATAATAATAATAATAATAATAATAATAAGAATAGTAATACTACTACTACTACTACTACTAATAATAATAATAATAATAACAACGACAATAATAACAATAATAACAATAATAATAACAGTAAGAATAATAATAGTAAGAATAACAAGAATAATAATAATAATAATAATAATATAATAATAGGTAGTCAAAGATGTAGAGTTAAGAATTATGCTTCCACTACACCTTTACTAAAACAATCTCTTTGGTCCTAAGCTTCCGGACCTGCCTATCCAAAATGGCTATAGGCACCTCCTTGAAAAATAAGTCTGGACCCTATTTTTTTTTATCATAGAGTCAAAAGTCTCAGCCTCAGGCCTCCCTAGGAAAGCATAACACTGGCCATATTGGCCACCTGAAATATGAGTAGAACCTTTACCTCTACCATGTGGAGCTATAGTACCCCTACCAGTAGTCCTACCACCTCTACCACACTAAACTCTGCCTCGACTCCGGGCCGGAGGTGCTAAATATCTAGCAGGAGAAGCCGAATAAGAATGTTGAGGTCCTCAATAAGCTTGTAGAGAACACTATCACATCATATGACCTTGATGTCCTCAATAATCTTGTAGAGGACACTATCACATCATAGATCCCCACAAGTAAAGCAATATCTCTACACATATAACTATTGTTGCACACCAAACGAACTACCATGGCCATCTCGGCTAGAACTATAGGATACACGGGCTGACTGTCCACTCTTAAATGCTGGCATAGAAGCATGAACCGGTATGATGCAATTCGGATTGCACCAAGGCCCTTCACGCGAAATCAATCTCGAGACCTTCACAAGTTGCAAGGTTATTCATGAAGTTAGAGGTCATTCACCTCGTGTTGGTGGAAAACAAAGGGTTCTATGCCTTGAAGATAGCATGGGGGAACACTGCCACTTTTGGCGAGCCAAAGCCAGTCGGCGTGTCGCCCAATGGCTTAGGCGTTGACCCCAGCTCGCCTAATGTTCCAAAATGTGGCTAGAAGCAGGAACCATCGCCTAACCAAAGGACGAGTCACTGAGTCCACTAGGCGATCCCGACTTCGCTCGCCCATTATCCATTCCAAGTCACTTTTGGGCCCCTTTTTGCACTAAGTACCTAAAACTATAAATTGGTAGTTTGTGTTCATTTTAGGGCAGACTATTTTGAATATTGAAAATTGAAAACTCTTGTATGAGTGTTGAGCTTGGTAAAGCTTATGTTGAACATTCCTTAGAAACATCGGTTGCAAGGTGAATCCAATTCCCTTGAGGTCTTCGTAAGAGTTAGGTGCTATTGTAGGATCGACGAACTAATGTCTTAGGATTTAATATACCCTTCAGTTGCTTTTTGTTTCCTCCTTTTGTGTCTATCTATCTATCTTTACTTATTGTCTTTTGATTTTTGCATTTTATCCATAATTTATTTTTGAGAATTACATCATTTGGTATTAGAGCAGGGCTTAGATTTGTTCCCACGAATTCTAGTCTTGGGTTATTACAAAAAAATAAAGAGTCGAAATCATTTTTGAAGAAAACCCCAAAAATATGTTGTTGATTTGAGAACTTGTTTGAAATTTCTAAGGTTAGATTAGTGTTCCCTAACCTTATTTGAGTTTGGGTCTGAGATTTGATGAAGTTTGAAGCCCTATTGAATAATCCACCATTGAAGGGTGAAGAAGCTTGAAGAAGGTCCAAGTGGTTTTTGAAATCTGAAGATTTTGGCAAGGAATTGAAGGCTAAAAAGTATCGGGGTTTGTTCCCTATATCCAAGAGAGCTTGTATCTCAACTTTCATAAAATTTCGAGCAAAAATTTTTGAGGGTTAATTTTTGGGTCTTCATCTTGTTCTTGTGTTCTTGAGGGATAATCAAATCTTCAAAAAAAAAGGAGTTCAATCCTAAAAGGAAGGAAAGAGAAAGTGGATAAGTGTTTGTACATAAGGGAATTTACTAAAAGGGGTAAGGACTAAAGGAAAAAAAGGGCTGGGGGACCACAAGAGCACAAATTCGGAGGTCTTCAAGAACAGGTACGGGAACTTTGGGCGAGCTCGACTTGGCTTGGCAAAGTCCACTCGGCGCCTCGCCCTTTGGGCAGTGTGGTCGCCGAGTTGCCTTGCCTTGGCTGGTATACACTGGAACTTTCAGTGAGCTAAGATTTGCTCGCCAAGTCCAATCGGCGCTCTGCCGAACTGCTACCCAGATCGCCAACTTGCCTCAAGCTTCTGTAAATTTCGGCAATCCAAACTTCAAGTTGGCGAGCTGAACTTCAACTTTGGCAAGAAAACAGGTCATTTGGCGATCAGAAACTCATTTTATTCTCCTAATCTCAAGTTCTAATTCCTTAGTTTTTTTTCTTTTATTCTCAATCGTTCTCAAGATTCTTAAACTGATTTTCAACTCGTAATTGATCTACTTGTTGATTATTGGTTTTTGAATTCACTTCTTTGTTAGTGCCATTTCTTCTCGTGCTTTTATTCATTTTTACTTCGTAGTTAACTTCTTGATTCAAGTCCGTTTTGCTTTAATCGAGTCATCCATCTTTTCTTAAAAACGAAAATCCATTCCGACCAAGAGTAGAATTTGACACTTTGTGATCAACCGAGTATAAGAAATCTTCAACTTTAGCCGCGCCAATTTAAGAGGCAATCAAAGGTGTGTAAACACGAGTGATTATGAGTTCATTTTACTAACGCTAACGTTGTTTATTATTTTGTTGAGTTGTCTTATTGCTAGGTATAATGGAAACCAGAAGTGAAACCCAACCACCTACCGGGGTTATTACTTTGGAATCCATAACAGAGGCAATTACTAATGTGGGTTGGAGGATGGGGAACATAGAAGGGCAACTGGCCACCGTGAAGGGTAGTGTATCGAGGATAGATGAGAGAATGATCAATGTGGAAGGTCGAGTTAACTCTACTAACTCCACACCACAAGCTACTTTTCGTGCTTCCACAAGTGGACATGACCACACTAATTCTCCCACTATCACACCCGAAACCTTTCATCAAACGTTCAGCCAAACACCCATCCGTTTTGGGTTCAATGTCCAACATCCAAATAGACCTTTCCAACCTCCATTCAATCAAGAAATTCCACCAAACCAAGCACCACTAAACAAAAATCCACCCTACCAAATGCCACAAACCCAACCAATTTCCTTGATAGAGGAGAGGAATGATGGGTACCAAGGGAGATATGAAGGTGAGGGTGAAGAAGCGCCATGGAACGAAGCTCCAAGAAATCAACCAAGAGGTCAAATGGGGTATATAGGATGAGGAGGTAGATTTGGTCCGGTACCACATGGGGGAAGACAATATGGTGACTAACCTCAAGGTGGAGAACCACGAGAAGCCTATGCCAATCAAGGGTTGGTCAAGAATTAAGAAAAGGACATGGTAACCAATATCAAATGGAAGCCCAAAGAGGTTACTATAACCATGACCAAGGTGGAAATGGAGGTCGAGATGTTGGGATCAACTCTATCAAGATTAGTCTCCCATATTTCAAAGGGGAATGCAATCCCGATGCTTATCTCGAGTGGGAGTCGCTTTGTGAAAGAATCTTGCAAGTCAATGATTTTACCGAGATAAAACAAGTTGTTTTGCCGTTGCTCAATTTGAAGGGTATGCTATTACATGGTGGGAGTACATGAAGAGGTATCATCTATGGTGGGAGTACATGAAAAGGTATCATCTATGGTGGGAGTACATGACGAGGTATCATTTAGTAGTTCAAGATGGACATCCTCCACCATGGACTGGATTGAAAGCCCTTATAAGAGTCAAGTATGTGCCGGAGAGGTTTCGTCAAGAGCTACTTGCTAAGTTGTACAACTTGAGGCAAGGAAGCAAAAGTGTTGCGGCTTACTATGATGAGATCCGAAATTTGATCTTGAAGCTAGAGTACGCCGAGAATGAATGTCACGACCCAAAATTGGATGTGATGGCACTCGTCTTATCCCACCAAGACAAGTCAGCCTAAAATCCAAATATCACAAACTATGAAGAAGTAAGACATATTGAAATCTCACAACATCATAAGTGCGGCTAACTAAGTCAACTTAATAAAACTCCCAAAACCTGGTTGTCACGTGTACAAGTCTTTAATGTGCTATAGCAAAGTTAATAGAAAATACAAGTCTCAAATGACATTGTTTCTAGAATAAAACAAGATCATAATTAAGGAGAAAGAAGGTCCGCTGAAATGACAAGCAACTACCTCACAAACCTCCACAATAAGCCTCAGACAAGGAGAAGAGAAAATATCGCAAATGTCCGGGCTAGTAACCTACAAAAATGTAGAAGTAAGGGGTGAGTACCAAACCACATGGTACTTAGTAAGTAAACTTCTAAACGAAAGCTAAGGGAATAGAATACGGGTACTCCTTACACCCCAACCAAACCTCCACAACTACAACCTACATAAAACCAGCTCAACCTAACAGTTCACAATTTACATAGCTTACAACTCAACAACAACACTCTAACAATCACATATCCTCAACAACAAACTCAATATTCATCAATCACAAGTTCCACAGAAAGGCACTCACAAGATCATGTTCACCAATGATAAAGATGTGCAATGCTATGAAACGCAATCTCAAGTATAGTGATGCATGTCTAACATAGTGATACACACCCGTTGTCTCTAAGTCCGGGACCCATGGGGGACATATATGTCCTTACATCCATCGCGGCGTGTAACACGACCCTCAATAATAGTATGCATCGCGGCACGCGACATGTCCCTCGATATATAGTATCCATCGCGGTGCGACACGTCCCTCGAAATATTGTATCCATCGCAGCGTGCGACACGTCCCTCGAAATGGTACATTCTCTTTAATTTCTTATTCTTTCTCAATTCACATAACACTTGTCACAACCATGTCTCATAACAATAGAAATGACATGTTCACACAAATAATGAGGAGATGGCCATTTTCATAACATTGCACAATTCACAATAACACAATCGTGATACAACATCAACAATGGATCAACAAGCCTTTCAAAACCATTCTCAACGCATCACACACCAATAATTAATCACATAGCCTTGTATTACCCCCTTTTCATCATTAGAATTATTCTATATGGACAGGTCAACCCATCACCAAGTCCATTACTCCCCAACACATACCACGAGGAAATACACGATTCTATTCACTTAACAAGGGTTTAGAAATCCACTAGCCTCAAACAATCGAACAATTGCTCCAGAACTTTAGCCTTCCCCTTTCGTTGGGCTTCCAAATCAATGCAATCTATTTACCTTAATAATCACAATAAGATATCGAAACTAAAAACACTCATATTACTATAGATTTAACCTACACCCAAAAACTCACCCAAATTTATAATCAAGTTCCTAATCTTGATTTCAATTATCATGTCAACTCTCATATTTTTAAAGTTTAAGCCTAGGATTATGTCTCAATTCCTCCAATATCATGAATTTAATTATATTCATATAATATAATACACCTAATATTTAATAACATATCTCAATATCTCAAAACTTGAATCATAATGTGATAACTATAAGAAAAATCTTAAATCAAAGTCAAGTAACATATCCAGTAACTTCAACCACTAGAAATTTTATAGTGGCATTGCTTCTCCTGATATGCACCTTACAATATTCCACCCCTCCACTGACTTATTCATCATTATGCAATCATTACACCCACTAACTCTTGTCCCCTAATCTTAAGAATCAATATGTATTGCAACAACAACATTCTTGCAATTCAATTTCCCCATCCAACTAATATAATAATAACAATAATATTAAAAGATTATATAATCTACCCATCAATTTATTACACAATTACGAAGACGAGATCTTTCATTAAAATTTTACCTGAACGCTCATCACATATTCTTTTATTTTCCTCTCCTTCTGAGTTTGAGTTTGCCACCAAAGAAATAACAATTTGTTGCAACGAGGAAAAAGGAAAAATATTATTAAACCCTATCTACTCCAATTAATTCTTGCACATGGGTCAAGTGATATAGGCTAATAATTAAATTATAAATTTGGCCCATTAACCATCAACTAAAATAAATTATTTAAAATTACTCATAAATTAATAACCATTGTTAAACAAATAGTTCAAAATTCTCAAACCAACTTCACCGACAGATCAAGAAATTACTCGGAGCAACTATCGAGAGGGGTAAAATAGTAACTTTATGAAAATTTCCAAAAATGACCTTCCGAGTCATTACATTATCCATCACTAAAAACCATGTTCGTCCTCGAACATAAAGAAGAAGGAAGGAAACCGACATTACCAGAAACTTGATGTATAATTTCGAGAGTCAATGTTTATCTCTCCAAGTAAGCTCATCCTTAAGTCTATTCCATCAATATCAACTACTAAAAACTGAGCTTTCGAATCAAAATTTGACAGATCCACAAATCAGGAGTGATTATCCAGCCACAGACTAACTCATGAACCCAATCTAAAATGAAACCTATGAGACCATAACACAACCTTCATGACGAATCTTGTATCACATAACCAAGATAACATTTTGAATCGATACCAGCTACAACCAGAAGTGAACTTGAACCAACCACCACACATTCATAATGCACAAACCATCACAAATCTTATCAAGATTTTCTTTTTACAACACAATCTTTTCACGAACCTAAGTTATAGAAATTTGATCTTTAGACATCGGGTACTTATCAAAGGAGAATCAAACTTATCTAACCCAAAGAAGAACAAGATCAAGTAACCACCCAACAAGTGGTACATCTAAGTATACAGAACCTCTAACAATAGTGTCAAAATGCTATATCAATAATTGTAATTGTAGACAACTCTTAAGAATGATAGAATTAGACCCAATGACCCAACACATTCAATCACACACAGCCAGGACGTGACTTCGACGACTAGATGAATATTAAGATTATCGTACAATTGTAAGTTTTCATGGTATCTCTCTTATAAATTTTCATAAGAAAAGTTGTGCGTGTAGAACAATTGGTATACTTCAACTATCCCAAACAACACCAAATATGTCATAACTGAAATGACCAAATTTACCCAAGAATGCCACCCTACTAAGAGGACAATCACAGGATCGGTACACTCGATCCACCACTAGGAATTCACCCATAGATGTAGAAACACACGTGGGCATATGTAGTGAATCATATTCCAAATCATGTCCATAACAAAATAGATAGTCACATAAGAATGTATAAGATACTCATTCCATAGTGCCTATATCAAACATTTCCATTCATCTGACTCCATCTCTTTAATTTTTAGCTACAAAAAATAAACTAGTTTTGTCTCCATTATGATCGTACCCATTGTCAATTTGTCATACCCCACATACTCTTCACATTATTTCACTAAATTCAACACTCTGATACTATTTTGTCACGACCCAAAAGTGGATGTGATGGCACTCGTCTTATCCCACCAAGACAAGTCAGCCTAAACCCCAAATATCACAACTATGCAGAAGTAAGACATATTGAAATCTCATAATATCATAAGCGCGGATAACTAAGTCAACTTCATAAAGCCCCCAAAACATGGTTGTCACGTGTACAAGTCTTTAATGTGTTATAACAAAGTTGAAAGAAAATACAAGTCTCAAGTGACATTTTTTCTAGAATAGAACAAGATCATAATTAAGGAGAAAGAAGGTCCGCTGAAATGACAAGCAACTACCTCACAAACCTCCACAAGAAGCCTCAGACAAAGAGAAGAGAAAATATCGCAAATGTCCGGGCTAGTAACCTACAAAAATGTAGAAGCAAGGGGTGAGTACCAAACCACACGGTACTTAGTAAGTAAACTTCTAAACGAAAGCTAAGGGAATAGAATACGGGTACTCCTTACACCCCAACCAAACCTCCACAACTACAACCTACATAAAACCAGCTCAACCTAACAGTTCACAATTTACATAACTTACAGCTCAATAACAACACTCCTACAATCACATATCCTCAACAACAAACTCAATATTCATTAATCATAAGTTTCACAGAAAGGCACTCACAAGATCAACAATACACAAGATCATGTTTACCAATGATAAAGATGTGCAATGCAATGAAATGCAATGTCAAATATAGTGATTCATGTCTGACCTAGTGATACACACCCGCTGTCTCAAAGTCTGGGACCCATGGGGGACAACCTTCGATAATAGTATCCGTCACGGCGCGCGACAAGTCCCTCGATATATAGTATCCGTCGCAGCGTGCGACACTTCCCTCAAAATATAGTATCCGTCACGGCGCGCGATACGTTCCTCAAAATGGTACATCCTCTTTAATTTCTTATTCTTTATCAATTCACGTAACACTTGTCACAATCATGTCTCAGAACAATGCAAATGACATGTTCACACAAATAATGAGGAGATGACCATTTTCATAACATTGCACAATTCACAACAACACAATCGTGATACAACATCAACAATGAGTCGACAAGCCTTTCAAAACAATTCTCAACATATCACACACTAATAATTGATCACATATCCTTTTATTACCAATTTTTCATCATTAGAATTATTCAATATGGACAAGTAAACCCATCACGAAGTCCCATTACTCCTCAACACATACCACGAGGAAATACACAATTCTATGCACTTAGCAAGAGTTTAAAAATCTACTTGCCTCAAACAATCGAACAATTTCTCTGGAACTTTAGCCTTCTCCTTTCGTTGGGCTTCCAAATCAATGCAATCTATTTACATTAATAATCACAATATGATATCGAAACTAACAACACCCATATTACTATAGGTTTAGCCTAGACCCAAAAACTCACCCAAATTTTCTAATCAAGTTCCTAATCTTGATTTCAATTATCATGTCAACTCTTATATTCTTAAATTTTAAGCCTAGGGTTATGTCTCAATTCCTCCAATATCATGAATGTAATTATATTCATATAATATAATGCACCTAATATTTAATAACATATCTCAATATCTCAAAACTTTCATAATGTGATAACTATAAGAAAAATCCTAAATCAAAGTCAAGTAACATATCCAGTAACTTTAACCACATAACACAATGTGTGAAGACTACTTCATTTTTTTCAGAAAATCCTTTGAAAACGTACATTAATTTCTAGAAATTTTATAATGGCATTGCAGCTCATGATATGCACCTTACAATACTCCTCCCCTCCACTCACTTATTCATCATTATGCAATCATTACACCTACTAACTCTTGTCCCCTAATCTTAAGAATCAATATGTGTTGCAGGAACAAAATTCTTGCAATTCAATTTCCCCATCCAACTAATATAATAATAACAATAATACTAATAGATTTTATAATCTACCCATCAATTTATTACACAATTACGAAGACGAGATCTTTCATTAAAATTTTACCTGAACGCTCATCACTTATTCTTTTGTTTTCCTCTCCTTCAGAGTTTGAGTTGGCCGCCAAAAAAAAAACAATTTATTGCAACGAGGAAAAGGAAAAATATTATTAAACCCTATCTACTCCAATTAATTCTTGCACATGGGTCAAGTGATATAGGCTAATAATTAAATTATGAATTTGACCCATTAAACATCAACTAAAATAAATTATTTAAAATTACTCATAAATTAATAACCATAGTTAAGCAAATAGTTCAAAATTCTCAAACCAACTTCACCGACAGATCAAAAAATTACTTGGGGCAACTATCGAGAGGGGTAAAATAATAACTTTATGAAAATTTCCATACATGACATTCTGGGTCATTACAATTAAGATCATGCCATTATTCGCTTCAAGGTAGGGTTGAACAAGGAGATCTCTTCTAAGATGGCTATTCATAAGTTTGTTCGTTTGAATGATCTCTTAGAAGTGGCTAATGAGGTAGAGCAGGAACTCAAAGAGGAGAGAGTACCTAAATACAAAGGTATGTCTTCTTGAAATTCTTGTAGTAAGAACAAAGGGGGAGCTCAAACATCTTTGGGTGGGAACAAAGGTAAGGATTTCAAGAAGCCTTATGAGAAGAAGCCCTTTGAAGGAAATACTCCAAAGTACCCACCAAGAGAGGGAGGTAACAATGACCCAACTAAATTTCCTAAAGGAATCCAATGTCACAAGTCTAGAGTATGGGGTCATATGATGCGTGAATGTCCCAATCGATTGAATGTTCTAGTTCAAGAAGGGGAATTGTATCTTGGTGAAGAGGAAGGGCAAGAAAAGGATTGTGAAAAAGATACCCAAGAAGAGGATAAGTATGAAGGTGATGGAGAAGAGGAACAAGACCCATGTGGGGGAAAAGATGTTGTCATTCCTAATGGCTTGATGAGAAAGGTCCTTATTGAAGAAGCTTGGCCTCAAGAAGGAGAGTTTACTGTTCCCATATATATGGTGAGGTGAAAGTTAATTAGGAAGGCCATAGATGATCCAAGTCAAAGTGAGAACCTCTTCCATTCCAAGTGCCTTTTCAAGGATAATGTTTGTTCCTTGATCATTGATAGTGGGAGTTGGGCAAATATTTCTAGCAGCGCTTTAGTGGAATTCTTGAATCTTCCTACCACAAAGCATGCTACACTTTACAAGTGTAACACCCCAAACTTAAATAGAGGGTTTAACATGCTAGAGCATCAAGGTGTCACCCACGAGGGCCATCCACGCCCCGTGGTTGGAGCCACGCTCTGTGGGAAATCTCGTGGATGAGCACCCTAGAGAAACTACCCAAGAAAAACTACTTAAGGCAGTAACCACGACTGGACCCATACTCCGTGGACGGTTCCATGCCTCGTGGTAGGGGTCCGTGGATCCAAGCCCTTGTTTCCAAACTACAGGACCCAAACCACGGTTGACCATCATGAACCGTGGGTCAACCCACGACCCATCAACGTGGTCTCGTGGATGGGACAAAATGGGGCAGTTGGGCAGTTAGGTGTAGGGGTACTTTGGGGTTTTACAATTTTAATTAGGATTTAATGGTGTCGTTTTATCCTAATCTAGACCACCTATATAATGCTTTAGATCCCTAAATTAAGTCATTGTAAGTCATTACTTCAAGATACCAAAAAAGCCCAATTCTCTCTCAGCTATTCTCTCTCTAGGAAGAAGAAAAAGAAGAGGAAGCAAGCTAGATCAAGCGAAGTCTCCAATATTCCAAGATTTGTGGGCTTTGTAATCAAGGTATGATGACTTATTTATCGATGGAATCCTTTCATCCATGGAGCCCCATGTTTTCCCCAATTTAGAAGAAGAATTCCCTAAGTCAAACTAGGGTTCCAATAGAGTCAATTATGATTGTTCATGGTTGTTTATGATGGAATTGAATTATTTTATGATGTTTAAAAATGTGTCCATGATTAACCTATGAATCTAAGGTGAATTTGATATAGTTGGGCTTTATGCCATGAAAGGGGAAATTGAGGGTTTAGATGTGATCTTCTAGGATTGATGAATTATATTATAGGTTGCTTCAGAGTAAATCTTGTAGACATGAATTGAATTAGACTAAAGTATATATGATGAATCATGATTGGAATTGCTTAAGAATGAAGCATGTGATTAGACTGTCTTGAGATTAGGGCATGAATGTTGAATGATAATTATTAGGGCTTTTAGAGTAACGCTAATATGATGAGTTATAACTAGTAGGTCTTGAGAGTAAAGCTTATGTTTGTTGACTTGTAAATGGTATTGGTATGGAAGGACTTCACCCACATGACCTATATTATGAAGGTATGAGATTATGCATGTTCTTATAGAATCTATGTAAATGATTAGGAACACTTTGAGAGTGAAGTGTTAATGACTATGATATTGTTGTTTTTGTATTGATTGAAAGTCTATTCTCATGAAAACATAATGAACATGATGTGAAAGGTTTTCTCACATAGAATGATTCTAGGTTGAAAGGCTTGCTCACCTAAAATGAATCTAAGCCAAAGGACTATAAAATGACATGAGGCTTGAGGTGATTCCCTAAGGCCTTCATATGAGTATGATGTGAGGTGAGTTCCCATATTCCTAAGTTAGTAAGCATGAGATGGTAAACATGAGGTGATTACCCATGTCATGTGATGAGGAGTGTGAGGTGACTACCTTTAATCTATAACTCTGAAAGCAAGGCAAGGGGTGATTACCCATTAAACTTTATTGACGATCATGGAGGCGAATACCTATGATCCTTATCAAATGATGTGGAGGAAAAGACCTACATAATGTGATGTTGGACATGGAGGCGAATACCTATGATCTTTGTAAAATGATGTGGAGGCGATTACCTATATCATATCATGTGGGGCGTGGAGGCGAATACCTATGATTCCCTAAAATGGTCATGGAGGCGAATACCTATGACTATACAAGTAAGGCAAGAGGTGAATACCCATAGCCTTTATAGCATACATGGAGAGGTGAGTCCCCATGTCTTGAAAGTAAAGCAAGAGTAATGAGAATTATGCTACGAGGAATGACTAATGTGGATTGTAGCTTGAAAGGCCTTCCATAATTTGTATGACTAGAGATGATTTCCCTTTTTCCATGAAATATAAGCTAAAGATGCGAATAAAAGATGATGATTATGAATGATGACCTAAAGTGATTTGCTTACTATGGTGAGATTTATAGGGTCTTATCCATGCATTGCACAAGCATGCCTTGAGGTTACTCATGAAGTTTCTTTCTTATATTATGTTGATCTAGACACATTGATCATGCCTATGACAATGTTGTTATCTCTTATGCTTATGACTTATGTTAATGTCTCTTATGCTTATAGCCTCTGTCTTATGATGATGTCTCTTGTGATTATGCTATATGTCTTATGTTGACTAACGCCTATATTATGCTTATGTTGATGATTTATGATATCCATCATATTTAGTACATTATTGTACTAACACATACTCTTACCTACATTCTTATCAAATGTAGGGTCCGGTGATATTAACTTCCATCCCCGTGGCTAGGTTCATAGTAGAGCAAGGCGTGAAGATTTGGTGAGTCCTCATATAATTGAGGATTTGACCACCTTTCCTTTTATGTTAGAACTATTGTATGGATTGTGACCCAAGACTATACAAGTATTAGATGGGTTGCGAGAATGTTAAATACTTCTGCTTCATTCATGAGACTTTGATTTTATTGGAAAAATGTTTTAAATTTCTGCAATTTTCTATTATATTATGCTATGATAGACTAAGGGGCTTGTATGAGACTTCTCGGAGTCTTGTACACTTTGTTACTTGTAGGGAGTACCCCTGGGTTGTGACAAACTTGGTTATCAGAGCACAAGGTTTACAATGGTTCTAGGATGTATCAAACCACGTCTAGTAGAGTCTTGTTCATAAGTGTGAAGCATGCCACATTTATGAATGAGAGGCTATTAGATTCTTAGGAAACTTCATTTCTTCATTCTCTAAGTCGTGCCATAGAGTTTGACTCTATTAGGTCTTTCTCCTAATCCATGCTCGATGGTTTTCAGGATATAACTACTAGGAGGGCTAATGCGAGAAGAAATGAGGAAGACAATGTGGAGCAAGAAGTCCCTCTCCAAGCTCCTCCTCAAGCTCTAATTGACCCTATAGGTGAGAATGTGACTAATGTAGAATTTAGGTTCGCTCTTCAAGTGTTGGCTCAAGCCATGGCGGCCCAAGTCGATAGAGATGTGGTAGCCCCCATAAACCCAAATGTGGCTACGATGACATCAAGAGTGAGGGATTTTATAAGGATGAATCCTCTGGAATTTTATGGCTCCAAAGTTGAGGAAGATCCTCAAGAGTTTATAGATGTGATCTATAAGGTGCTTGTTATTATTGGAGTGACTCCGGTAGAGAAGGCGGAGTTATCTTCTTGCCAATTGAGGGATGTTGTCATGTGTTGTATGAACAATGGAAGGGAGAGAGACCAGTAGGAGCGGGTCCCATAGAGTGGGAATTGTTTAAATCAGTGTTTCTTGATAGGTTCTTTCCTCTTGAGTTGAAGAAAGCAAAGGTGAATGAGTTCATTAACCTTCGTCAAGGAAGTATGAGTGTTAAGAAGTATTCTCTTAAGTTCATCCAACTCTCCAAGTATGCTCCATTTATGGTGGTGGACTCAAGGGCTAAGATGAGTAGGTTTATGTCGGGCGTGTCCGACATGGTAGAAAAAGAATGACGTACGGAAATGCTCCTCCATGATATGGATATCTCACGTCTTATGGTGTATGCTTAAGAAATTGAGGAAAGGAAACTCAAGGAAGAATCTAGAATAGATGATGATGATCCCTCTCATGCAAGGTCCGATGGACATGGTCGCCCTAAATATAGACAAAAGTTCCCCGAGCAAGGTTCCTCAAACACTCATAAGTTCAACCAAGAAAGGGTGTCTAACCCTAAGCCTCAAGGAGATGGTAGTGGGGTTTTATTGCCAGGGTGTAGTAAGTGTGATACAAGGCATGTGGGTGAGTGCCTAGCGGGTTCCAATGTATGTTTCGGTTATGGTGAGTTGGGCCACAAGATAAGGCATTGCCCTACAGTTGCTAGAAATGAAGGGGATAGTCGTCGTAGGTCTCAACCCTACCCTTCATCCGGTCCAATTGGTTCGGGTGTGAATGCTCCAAAGAAAAACAGGTTCAATGCTCTCCAAGATAGAGGTGAACAAGAGTGTCCTCTGAATGTTGCTACTGATGTGTGTTTTATGCTTTATTAGATTCCAGTGTAGCTCTGTCTTATGTGACTTGATAGACTTGATATGCTAGACTTTGATGTTGTCTTTAGTATGAATGTGCTGCATTAGGATTATGTCTTAGTGATGATAGAACCCGACATAGTCATTATGAGTTTTGGGGTATGTTGAAAGATTTGATGAGTAAGGTGTTTAAGTAATGACTAGATGTGGCAAACGTATAGGCTCCTCTAAAGGGTATTAGTGTAATTCACTATGGTTTAGAATAATCTTGTGTGATGGATATGAAAGCTTAGTGATGACTTGCTTCGACCTTAGAATTGAAAGAAATAGTGCTTAGAAAGTCTGTATAGTCTTACTCCCAAGGGGGAGATGATGTGCTTAGATAACAAGGTCGTGAGTGTTCTAATGTTCATGATGTAGGTTTACTTGAAATTCTCACCTTAGAAAGATGTAATGAGATTGGGAAGTTTAGTCCCCGTTTTGTAGGCCCGTGTTAGATCTTGAGATGTGGGGGTAAGGGTTCTTATGAGCTAGGTTGCCTAATGAGTGGGCAT
The DNA here is from genome assembly GCF_000226075.1 of Solanum tuberosum. NCBI lineage: Eukaryota > Viridiplantae > Streptophyta > Magnoliopsida > Solanales > Solanaceae > Solanum > Solanum tuberosum. The sequence continues at coordinate 1,154,035 of NW_006238957.1, forward strand.
CGGTGCATCCGGTTTCAATGTCTCTAGGTTAAAGAGGTGTGTTAGAGATCTGACATTCATAGATCCCTTAGGAGGGTGGGGGAGTGATGAGTTCCTCTTGATTTGCTCTTTGTATGAAATCATGTGTGTTTTTGATGTTTTCATGATTTCCTTATGTTATGCGTGTTCATGAAAAACTTGTGTTTTAAAAGAAAACGAGTTTGCATGATTCATTTTTACTTATGTGGTAGTGCATTTAGTATGAGTTGCCTATATACTTCATGAGATGAATTGATGAACATGTCCTAGCTTGGAGTTGAGAGAGTCCTCCTTGAATGTATGTTATGTGTATAGATTGCATATAGGCTCCATGAGATTGTGTTGACCAAGCTTTTAGCATTTGAGATGGTAGTTCCACCTTGAATATGAGAAATATTAGAATTTCGTGCATTTAGGGTTGTTAGAAGTAGTTACTACCTTCCTTGTGATGCATCAAGCATATTTAACTTAGAGTTGATGATTCTTCTTTGGTTGTGTGAATTTAGAGGTGTTGCATGCATGATGGGTTGCTATTCTTGAGTCGTTGCCCTTAAGAAGTGCCTAGAACATCATTCGAGGACGAATGATCCCAAGGGGGGATATTGTAACACCCCGAACTTAAATAGAGGGTTTAGCATGTTAGAGCATCAAGGTGTCACCCACGAGGGACATCCATGCCCCGTGGTTGGACCCATGCTCCATGGGAAGCCCCATGGATAAGAGCCCTAGAGAAACTACCCAAGAAAAATTGCCTAACGCAGCAACCAAACTTGGACCCACGCCCCGTGAATGGGTCCACGCCTCGTGGTAGGGGTACATGGATCCAAGCCTTTGTTGCCAACCTACAGTACCCAAACCATGGTTGACCAGCACAGATCGTGGTTCCACCCACGGCCTATTAGTATGGTCTCATGGATGGGACAAAATGGGGTAGTTGGGCGGTTAAATGTAGGGTTACTTTGGGGTTTTCTTGATTTAATTGGGATTAAGTGGTGTCGTTTTACCCTAATCTAGACCAACTATATAAGCTTTGGACCCCTAAATTAAGTCATTCTAAATCATCACTTCAAGATCCCAAAAGAAACCCAATTCTCTCTCAAATATTCTCTCTATGAAGAAGAAGAAGAAGAAGAAGAAAAATAGGAAAGAAGCTAAGTCAAGCCAAGTCTCCAATCTTTCAAGATTTGTGGGCTTTTTAATCAAGGTATGATGCCTTATTCATCTATGGAATCCTTTCATCCATGGAGCCTCATGTTTTCCCCAATTTAGAAGAAGAATTCCCCAAGTCAAACTAGGGTTTTGTTCTAATGTTATGGGTCATGATCCAATAGAGTGGATTATGATTGTTTATGGTTGTTAATGATGTAATTGCAATATTTTAGTATGATTATACATGTGTCCATGATTAACCTATGAATCTAAGATGAATTTGATACAGTTGAGTTTTATGCCACGAAAGGGGAAATTAAGGGTTTAGATGTGATCTTTTTGGATTGATGAACTACATTATAGGTTGCTTGAGATAGAAGAAAATAGATATGAATTTCCTAAGAGTAAATCTTGTAGACATGAATTGAATTAGACTAAAGTACATATGATGAATCATGATTAGAATTTCTTAAGAATGAAGTATGTGATTAGAATGTCTTGAGATTAGGGCATGAATGATGAATGATAATTGTTAGGGCTTTTAGAGTAAAGATAATATGATTAGTTATAACTAGTAGGGCTTGAGAGTAAAGCTTATGTTTGTTGACTTGTATATGGTATTGTTGTGGAAGGATTTCACCCACATGACTTTTATTATGAAGAAGGTATGAGATTAGGCATGTTCTTATAGAATCTATGTAAATGATTTAGGAACACTTTGAGAGTGAAGTGTTAATGACTATGATATTTTTGTTGTTGTGTTGATTGAAAGGCTATTCTCATGAAAACATAATAAACATGATGTGAAAGGTTTTCTCACATAGAATGATTCTAGGTTGAAAGGCTTGCTCACCTAAAATGAATCAAAGTCAAAGGACTATAAAATGACATGAGGTTTGAGGTTATTCCCCAAAGCCTTCATATGAGTAGGATGTGAGGTGAGTTCCCATATTCCAAAGTTAGTAAACAAGAGATGGTAAACATGATGTGATTACCCATGTCATGTTATGAGGAGTGTGAGGTGACTACCCTTAATCTATAACTCGTAAAGCAAGGCAAGAGGTGAATACCCATTAGCCTTTATTGACAATCATGGAGACTTATAACTATGATCCTTATGAAATGATGTGGAGGCGAATACCTATGATCCTTGTAAAATGATGTGGAAGAGATTACCTATATCGTATCATGTAGGGCATGGAGGCGAATACCTACGATTCCCTAAAATGGTCATGAAGATGAATATCTATGACTATACAAGTAATGCAAGAAGTGAATGAATACCCATTAGCCTTTATAGTAGACATAGAGAGGTGAGTCCCCATGTCTTGAAAGTAAAGCAATAGTAATGAGAATTATGCTATGAGGAATGACTAATGTGCATTGTACCTTGAAAGGCCTTCCACAATATGTATGACTAGGGGTGATTTCCCTTGTCCATGAAAGATAAGCTAAAGATGAGAATAAAAGAAGATGAATATGAATGATGACCTAAAGTGGCTTGCTTAGTATGGTGAGATTTATGGGGTCTTGTCAATGCATTGCACAAGCATGCCTTGCGGTTACTTATGAAGTGCTTTTCTTATATTATGTTTATCTAGACACATTGATCATGCCTATGTCTATGTTGTTATCTCTTATACTTATGACCTATGTTAATGTCTCTTATACTTATAGCTTATGTCTTATGATAACGACTCTTATGATTAATATATATGTCTTATGTTGACTAACGCCTATATTATGCTTATGTTGATGATTTATGCTAGCCATCATGTTTAGTACATTATTGTACTAACGCATACTCTTGCCTACATTCTTATCAAATGTAGGGTTCGGCAATATTGACTTCCATACCCGTGGCTAGGTTCATAGTAGAGCAAGGAGTGAAGATTTGGTGAGTCCTCATAGCATCGAGGATTTGACCACCTTTCCTTTTATGTCTTTCTTTTATGTTAGAACTATTGTATGGGTTGTGACCCAAGACTATTGAAGTATTAGATGGTTTGAGACAATGTTAAAGACTTCTACTTCGTTTCATGAGACTTTGATAGTATTGGAAAAATGTTTGAAATTTTCGCAATTTTCTATCATCTTATTCTATGATATGTTAAGGGGATTGTATGAGACTTCTCAGAGTCTTATACGCCTTGTTACATCTAGGGGGTACCCCTGGGTCGTGACAACAAGCTTCAATGGTTGAGTGAGTGTGGAAAATTGAGGGTTCATAGACAAGTGCTGATCAAGCTCGAAATTGGGAAATACCAAGATGAGGTTCTTTGTGATGTAGTCCCAATGCAAGCTTGTCATGTGCTACTCGGGAGACCTTGTCAATATGATAGTTTAATCAAACATGAAAGGAGGACCAACAAATATTCACTTGGGTTGGATGATCATAAATATGTCCTTCATCCTATGTCACCCTCTCAAGTCAATTAAGTGTATCAAAAGATGAGTGAGTTGAGGGAAAAGAGGAGGAGTGAGGAGGAACATATGGCAGCCGAGGGCAATGAAGAAGAAGAAACAAGGAAGTTGAGGGGAAAGGCCCAAGTATTGTTGGCTAACTACAAGGAGATAAGGGAGGAAGTTGAAGCCAAAAGTTCTTTGATCCTTATCACAAATAGGGATCATATATTGCAAATTAACCAAACCCACTCTTCTCCTCCCCATTCTATTCCCCTTCTTTTGAAGTATTATGAGGATGTCTTCCCAAAGACACTTCCAAATGGATTACCCCTCTTCGGGGAACTGAGCATCAAATTGATTTTGTGCCAGGCACCCAATTGCCAAACAAGCTGGCTTATGGAAGTAATCCAGAGGACACCAAGGAGCTACAAAGGCAAGTTGAGGAATTTATCAACAAGGGTTATGTGAGAGAAAGCATGAGTGCATGTGCTGTGCCAGTTCTATTTGTTCTAAAGAAAGATGGAACATGGTGCATGTGTGTTGATTATCGGGACATCAACAAAATTATGGTAAACTATCGTCATCCTAGCCCTAGGTTAGATGATATTCTTGATGAGTTGAATGGTTCTTGTGTGTTTTCAAAGATTGATCTTAGGAGTGATTATCATCAAATTCGGATAAACCCCGGTGATGAATGGAAAACTGTATTCAAGACCAAGTTTGGTCTATATGAATGGTTGGTGATGCCTTTCGGTCTCACTAATGCTCCTAATACTTTTATGCATCTCATGAATCATGTGATGAAGCCTTTTATAGGGAAGTTTGTGGTTGTCTATTTTAATGATATCTTGATTTATATCAAGACCATGCATACTCATGTTGAGCATTTAAGATGTGTGTTTGATGTGCTTAGGAAGGAACAACTTGATGCTAATCTTGATAAATGTTCATTTTATGTTAATGAAGGTGTTTTTTTAGGCTTTGGTGTGAGTTCAAGAGGGGTTGAGGTTGATGACTCTAAGATAGACGCTATTAAGAATTGGCCAATTCTGAAATCCATAAGCGATGTTAGAAGCTTTCATGGGTTTGCTAGTTTTTATAGGCGGTTTGTCAAGGGTTTTAGTACCATAGCTGCCCCATTGACCGAGGTAATCCGAAAGAATAAACCTTTTAAGTGGGGAGAGGAGCAAGCCAAAGCTTTTGAGGCTTTAAAATCAATACTTAGCTCAACTCCTTTGTTGCAATTACCTGATTTTGATGAAATGTTTGAGGTGGAATGTGATGCTAGTAAAGTAGGCATTGGAGCCGTCTTAATGCAAGACCGAAAGCCCATTGCTTATTTTAGTGAAAAGCTTAAAGGTTCTACTTTAAAGTATTCCACTTATGATCTTGAATTGTATGCTTTGATTAGAGCCTTGGGTAATTGGCAACATTACTTGTGGCCTAGGGAATTTTTCATTAGGACTGGTCATGAGTCCCTAAAGCATATTCGGGCCCAAGGAAAGTTGAATAAAAGGCACGCCAAGTGGATTGAATTCCTTGAAACTTTCCCTTATGTAATTCAATACAAAAAGGGGAAGGAAAATGTGGTGGCCGATGCCTTGTCTAGGAAACATGTGTTGGTAAATACTTTGTCTTCTAAATTGATTGACTTTGAATGTTTGAAGATAATGTATCCGAAGGATCCCGTGGTTGCTCAAATCTTCAAAAATTGTGAGGAATGGGAGAGGAAAAGGTGGATTAGGGATACATATTCTACCCCCTACTCTAAGTTTGATGGCTTATTGTTCAAATGCAAGAGACTATGTATGCCTATAAGCTCTTGGAAAGAATTATTTGTGAGGGAGGCACACAATGAGGGATTAAGGAGACATTTTGGTGTTGATACAACAAGGGAAATTCTTGAGGAACAATTATATTAGCCTAAAATGAACAAGGATGTTGCTTAAATTTTTGGCCAATGTATTGAATGTTGAAATTCTAAGTCACGCCTCCTCCCCCATGGGTTTTACACTCCACTCCCACCCCTCAAAGACCTTTGCTTGATATTTCAATTGATTTTGTTTTAGGATTGCCAAGGACAAAAAGAGGTAGAGATAGCATCTTTGTTGTTGTTGATCGATTTTCAAAGATGGCTTATTTTATTCCATGTCATAAATGTGATGATGCTTCCAATATGGCATCTTTGTCTGTTGAAAATGTTGTTAAATTTCATGGAATTCCTCAAACCATTGTAAGTGATAGGGATCCAAAATTCCTTAGTCACTTATGGAAGAAATTGTGGGGTAGACTCGGTACCAAGTTGTTGTTCTCAACTTCTTGTCACCCTCAAACTGATGGCCAAACTGAAGTTGTGAATAGGACCTTGGGTTCTATGCTTCATGCCGTAGTGCATGGAAAGTTGGCCTCGTGGGAGGAACATTTGCCGTTAGTTGAGTTTTCTTACCATCGAGTTATTCATAGAACTATTTGCATGACTCCATTTGAAGTGGTATATGGTTTTCACCCCCTAACACCTTTAGATCTCCCTCCTCTTTCTCAAGATTTTGTATTAAACTTAGATGGGAGCAAGAGAGCTGAAGCCATGAAGAAGCTTCATGAAAAGGTGTGGCTTCACCTGTAACACCCTGGATTCAAAACGAGGCAAATAACAGTTGTTGAGGAATTGCAGGTGCCATCCACGAGGGCCAACCACAGCCCGTGGGTTGACCTACGGACCGTAGTTAAGGTCGTGGATAGCAACCTCAAAAAAATTGGTCCAGACATGGTCCACGGAGGGACCCACAGACCGTAGGTTCATCGACGCCTCGTGGTCCAGCTTCCCTTCGTTTGGCCAAAAGTCTCTGAACTTAGTGACGGGCCACCAAGATGGACCGTAGGTCCATCGAAGGTCTATTGGTCGTGGTTTTGTGGTTCATGAGCTGGCAATTATTTTAGGGGTGTATGGGTATTTTTCGATTTTAATTAGATTGAAGTGGTGTGGTTTTGCCTAGACCTAGACCACCTTAATAAGTATTTTTTAACCGCCAAAATCTCCCCAACTAAGTCATTCTCTCAAATCCCAAAAGAATTTCCAAAACTCCTCTCTAATATTCTCTCTCTAGAAGGAAGAAGAAGAAGGAAGAAGAGAAAGTTAGGTCAAGTTCAAGTCTCCAATATTCAAGCTTTTGGTAGGCTTTGTGACTAAGGTATGATGGCTTTCATCCATGGGATCCTTCCTCCCATGGAGTCCCCTAGAATCCCACAATTTGAAGAAGAATTTCCCCAATTCCAGTTAGGGTTTCTTCCATTGTTGTGGGTTATGATGAATGTTGATCCAATTGAGTGGATGATGATTGTTTATGATTAAATTGATAGAATTTCATGTATTAAGGATAAAATTACATGTACCCATGCCTATCCTATGATTTTAGGGTTGAATTGATATGTTGGGTTTGATGGCATGTGAGGGAAACTCTATGGGTTAGATATCTCCTTATAGGATTGATGATTTATGAGTAGGATTGCTTTAGATTGAAGAATATATGATGAATATGATGTTAATTATTTGAGATTAAAGCATAGATGATGATCATGAGATGTAGTAATTTGAGAGTAAAGCCTAGACTATGAATTGTTGATTGATTGATGTTATGAATTGGAAGGGATACTTCCCATGATGAATTGGTAAGCATAATTGAATGAATGTAAAAGGATTACTCACATGAATGATTCTAGGTTGAAATGATTGCTCATCTAAAATGAATCTATACTAAAATGCTCAATGAATGATGAGGCTAGAGGTGATTACCCTTGACCTCCAGATGTAAGGATATGAGGTGATTTCCCATACTCCTTTGACTTGAACAAGAGGTGAGTCCCCACGTTTTTAATATAATGAATGGACATGGAGGCGAGTACCCAAACTCCTTATGAAATGATGTGAGGTAAGTACCCGCATCATATGATGAGGTTGCGGATGTGAGTACCCGCAATCTAAAGGTAAGTAAGGCAAGAGGCGAATACCCATTAGCCTTTACGAACTAGGCATTTAGGAGAATCCCCATGTCATTAAAAGTAAGTATGAATGATGTGATTATGTTATGAAGTTGATTGACTTGGAGTGTTGCCAGATCTGCCTTCCATGATGTGATCTTGACTAGAGGCGGATGACCTAAGTCTTGGCTAAGGATAAGTGAGGTTACTTAAGGAAGTATCCCTCTGTAACACCCGGAAACTAGTAGGCTAAACTAGAGCCTTATGCGAAGGTTTTAGAGCTTAACGCGAGGGTTAGAATTGTAAATTTAATCTTTCATACTTAGAATGAAGGATTTAGGGTCAACACGTCAAGGTACGACTCCCCAAGTACCAACCAAGGGTCCTTGAGAAGGACCCTAGAAACTACCCAAATCTACCCAAAAACAGTCCACCAATGATTGGGGACTCATGCCCCGAGGGGTGACCCACACCCCATGGGTGAGGGGTTGTGGGTCAAGGGCATAAGAATAGGTTCATGTACCTCCATCCACGGATGAGACCTTGGGTGGACCCACGGCCCGTGGACGTGGTCTCGTGGGTTGGAGGCAGTGATGGTTTAAGTCGGTTTAAGTTGTAGCTTAGGGAAATTTCTAGAATTAAAAAGTTACTAAGTGGTGTCGTTTTATTAGTACTTAGACCACCTTTATAAATCTAGAAGACACTTAATTAAGTGATCCCAAATAATTATTTTCAATTCACCCAAAGAACCAAATTCCCTCCAAGAAATTTTCTCTCTAAAAAACTCAAGAAGAAGAAGAAGAGAACCAAGCTAGGTCAAATTCCTCCATTGTTGCAAGATTTGAAAGGGGTTTATAATCAAGGTATGATAGCTTATTCATCAATATATTATTCCATCTATGGTGCCCCCTAGATTTCCCCTAATTGTGAAGTTGTACCCCAATTCTAGCTAGGGTTTCTTCCTACATTGTGGGTTAAGTTGAGTATGAATCCAATTGAGTGGATATTACTTGTTTATGATTGATTTAGTATTCAATCATGGTATGATGATGATTTTATATGTTTTCCATGGCTAACCCTAGTTTAATTAATGAAAGTGTAGTAATGTAGGTTTATGCCTTGTGAAGGGAAATTGAGGATTTAGAGATGATCTTCTAGAATAAGTGACCTGTATAGTAATTTTTCATTAATACAAGAAAGTATACATGAATTGAACTATATTTTAGTATATGTGATGGATCATGACTAGTGGTAAAGCCTGAGATTGAACCTTTATGATGATTTATGACTAGAATTGCTTAAAAATGATGTATGTGATTAGAATGCCTTGAAATCTAGGTATATATGATGATTGTAAGATGTTAATTTTAGAGAGTAAGACTTGTAGTCATGAAGGTAGAATTCTAGGGCTTTGAGAGTAAAGCTAATATGTTGAATTATGCTTGTAGTGGCTTTGAGAGTGAAGCCTATATGAGAATGGTAGACTAGTAGCTATCATTGTTGTGGAAGGACTATACCCACCTAATTTACCTCATGAATGTTTGAATGTATGAAGTGATAGAATCACTTGAGTTATGATGATATCCATGCCTAATGTAGATTCTAGATATGATATTATGCATGAATATGATATGATATGAAAGGTTCTCTCACATAGAATGATTCTAGGTTGAAAGACTTGCTCACCTAAAATGAATCTATGTTCAAGGACTATGAAATGTGATGAGGCTTGTGGTGATTCCCCTAAAAGACCTTTGTATGAAAGGGATGTGAGGTGACTTCCCTTATCCCTAAATAGATAATCATGAGGAGATTATAACCCATGACATGATATGAGAAGCCTGTGGTGACTACCTTTAATAAATAACTTCAATATTAAGGCAAGAGGTGAATACCCATTAGCCTTTATGTTGATCATGGAGGCGAATACAATTGATCCTTATGTAATGATTTAGAGGCGAATACCTATGTCATATAATGGTGGACCATGGAGGCGAATACCTATGTTTCCCTAAAATAGTTATGGAGGCGAATACCTATGACTATACATGTTAAGTAAGAGGTGAATACCCATTTGACCTTTATGATAAACATAGAGAGGTGACTACCCATTGGCCCTTATGATAGACATAGAGAGGTGAGTTCCCATGTCTTAAACATAAGTAAAGACTAATATGAGCATGACTAGTTTGGATTGTAGATTGAGAGGCCCATCCAATACATGCATGACTAGAGATGATTCCCCTTGTGTATGAGAATAATAGATGATACATATGAATAAAGAGCCTAAAGCATCTAGCTTAGCATGGGTAGGATCATAGGGTCTTATTTATGCATTGCACAAGATTTCCTTGAGGTGACTCACGAAGAGTTTCTCTTATATACATTGTATGCTTAACTTGGATTGTTGCTATAGTTTCCTTCCTTGATATGTTTGACTAAAGGCGAAGGTTCCCTTGTCTATGAGAATCTTGCTAAGGATGGGATCCTAAGATGGTAAGTATGACTATGATGACCTAAAAGTGGTACTTAGTGTGGATGGGATTTGGGAGTCTTATTAATGCATTGCACATGTATGCTTTGAGGTTACTTGAGAAGTAGTTATCTTATGTTATGAAGATCTAAGGATTTACTATGCTTATGAACATGATGTATTTCCTTTATGGTATGGATTATGCCTTATGATGACTAATGCTTATATTATGCTTATGTTGGAGATTATGTTTATGACTATGTTGTTTTCTCTTATGTTTATGGAATATGTCTTGTGATTGACTAACTCTTATGTTATGCTCTTATGATGTTATGCTAGCTATCATATTTAGTACTTTTGTACTAACACATACTCTTGCCTACATTCTCATCAAATATAGGGTTCGACAATTTTGAGTTCCATTCTTGAGGATATGTTTCTAGAAGAGAAAGGAGTTGAAGACTTGGTGAATCCTCATAGCCTTGAGGACAAAGCCACTATTTCCTTTATGTATTTTATTTTCATGTTTTGTGACTATTGTATGGGTTGTGTCCCGAGAGTATTCAAAGTTGTTTAGATGATTTGAGACAAGTGTAGTAAGACTCTCGCTTTGCTTTTATTAAGACTTGATTGTATGGGAAAATGTTCCAAAATTTCCACACTTTTCTATTATCTTATATTATGATATGCTAAGGACTTGTATGAGACCCCATCGGGGTGAAGTACACCATGTTATATCTAGGGTGTACCCCTGGGTCTTGACAAACTTGGTATTAGAGTACAAGGTTTAGAATGGTTCTAGGACGTCTCAAATCTCGTCTAGTAGGGTCTTGTTCATAAATGAGAAGTGTGCCACATTTATGAATAGGAGGCTATTGCAAGTTTAGGAAATTTCACTTTTTCATTCTCTAAGTCGTGCCATTTAACTCTATTAGGTCCTTCTCCTAATCCGTGCCCATTGGTTTCAGGGTATGGCTAATACAAGGGCAAATACCAGGACAAATGAGGAAGAAAATGTGAATCATGAGGTTCCTCCCCAAGATCCTCCTCAAGCTCCAGTTGATCCTCTAGCTGAGAATGTTACTCAAATGGAGTTTAGGTCTACTATCAAAATGTTGGCCCAAGCCATGACAGCTCAAGCTCAAGCCGTGACAACTCAAGCCCAAGCCAATAGAGAGTTTGTAGCTCCAGTGAACCCTATTATGTACTCCGCGGCTTCAAGAGTGAGGGATTTTATTATGATGAACCCTCCGGAGTTTTATGGCTCCAAAGTGGAGGAAAATCCTCAAGGGTTTATAGATGAGGTTCATAACGTGCTTGATATCATGGGGGTGACTTTGGTAGAGAAAGTGGAGTTAGCCGCTTACCAATTAAGAGGGGTAGCACAAATATGGCATGATCAATGGAAGAACAATAGGCCGGTAGGAGCGGGTCCCATAGAGTGAGAAATATTTAAGTCGACATTTCTTGATAGGTTCTTTCCCATAGAGTTGAGGGAGTCTAAGATGCAAGAGTTAATTAACCTTAAGCAAGGTAGTATTAGTATTAAAGAGTATGCCTTGAAATTTACCAAACTATCGAAGTATGCTCCAACTTTAGTGACAAATTCAAGGGCTAAGATGAATAAGCTTATGATGAGAGTGTTCGAAATAGTAGCAAAAGAATGATGTACAACAATGCTTGTTGGTGATATGGATATCTCACGCCTTATGGTTTTCCCCAAACAAATTGAGGAGTCAAAACTCAAGGAAGAGATTTCTAGGGAGAAAAAGAGGTCTAGAATGGATTATGATAAACCCTTTCATGATGAGTCCTATGGACATGTCCTCCCTAGGTTTAGAAAAAGTTCCCCCGAGCAATATCCCTCAAACACTCCTAAGTTCAACCAAAAAAGGGTGCCCAACCCTAAGCCACAAGAAGATAGTAGTGGGGTTCTATTGCCGGGGTGTAGTAAGTCTGATTGAAGGTATGAGGGTGAATGCCTAGCATGTTCTAATATTTGTTTTGGGTGTGGTGAGTCGGGCCACAAGATAAGGCATTGCCCTAAAGTTGCTAGAAATGAAGGAGATACTCGTCGTAGGTCCCAACCCTACCCTTCCTCCGATCCAATTGGTTTGGGTGGGAGTTCTCAAAAGAAGAATAGGCCTTAAGCTCTCCAAGTTAGAGGTGGGAAAGAGTGTCCTCTGAATGTTTCTACCAGTATGTGTTTTTTTAAAAGCTTTACTTAGATTCCGGTGTTGCTTGTCTTTTATGACTTGATAGATTTGATATGATAGACTTTGATGTTGTCTTTAATATGAATGGGCTGCATTTTTTGTCTTATGTTATTGATGGTAGAACCTTACTTGACCATTTTGAGTCTTGAGTAAGTTGAAAATTTTTATTAAGAAGGTGTTTGGAAGATACCTTGGGATGTTCAATGAGTAGCCTTGTCTAAAGAGTAGTAATGTAATTCATCTTGGTTTAGAATCCTCTTGTGTGAAGGATATGAAAGTTTAATGATGACTTGTTCCGACCTTAGAATTTAAAAGTAATGGTGCTTAGAAAGTCCACCTAGTCTTACTCCCAAGGGGGAGATGGTGTGCCTATATAGCAAGGTCATTCTGTGTTTATGCGTGGTCATGGTTTCCTTGTATGAATATCCATGAAAAAGCTTAGAACTTGATAGAAATGACTTATTTTCATTGTTTTTCCTCATGTTGTAGTGCATTGAGTAGAGTTGCCTATTTGACTTCATAAGATGAATATATAAGCATGCCTTAGTTTGGAGTTGAGAGATTCCTCCTTGAATAAATGCTTTTAGAGAGTAAATTGCATAGTATCTCCATGAGTGTATGTTGAGCATGATGTAGCTTTGAGATGGTAGTTCCTCCTTCAATATGAGTAGATGTTGAATTTTGTGCCTCTTGGGTTGTTAGATGAAGTTCCTACTTCCTTATGTTGCATTGAGTGTGTTTTTCTTGGAGTTGAAGTTTTCCTCCTTTGTTTATGTGCATTTAAATGAGTTGCATGCATGAGGGATTGCTAGTATAGAGTCGTTTCCTATAAGAAGTGTTTATAATCATCATTCAAGGACGGATGCTCCCAAGGGGGAGATATTGTAACACCCAGAAACTAGTAGGCAAAACTAGAGCCTTATGTGAAGGTTTTAGAGCTTAACGTGAGGGTTAGAATTGTGAATGTAACCTCTTGTACTTAGAATGAAGGATTTAGGGTCAAAATGTCAAGGTACGACCCCCCAAGGACCAACCAAGGGTCCTTGAAGAGGACCATAGAAACTACCCAAATCTGCCCAAAAACAATCCACCCACGATTGGGGACTCACGCCCCGTGGGTGAGGGGTCGTGGTTCAAGGGCTTAAGAACATGTACCAGTACCTCCATCCATAGATGACCAGCACGGATCGTGGGTGGACCCATGGCCCATGGACGTGGTCTCCTGGGTTGGGGGCAATGATGGTTTAAGTCGGTTCACTACAAGAAATCAGGCCTTTAGCGGCGACATAAATTGCCACAACAAACCCAAAAGTCGCCACTGATTACTTATAGTGGCGACTTTAGCGTCCTGGCAAGTACTTCCATAACTAAAGGTCTTTTGTGATGACCTACTTAAGTCGCCACAAAAGAAGATATTTGTGGTGACTTCCCTTGCTGCAAAAACTAAACTAACATGGCACAAAAGTAGGTTCCACAAAGTTGATGCTACATAAGTCGCTACTGAAAATTGACTTTCAGTAACGACTAGGGTCGCCACAATAGCAATAAACATTTGTGGCAACTGTTATTGTAACTACAAATGGCTTTTAGTGGCGACATAAATTGCCACAAAAGTGTTACAGATTTAGTGGCAATACTTGTCGCCACAACAATATGTGATATAGCGGTGACTTTTGTTGCCACTAAACATTTTATATCTTTAGTGGCAACTCTGATTGCTACTAAAACCTATTTTTTTGAACAATTTCAATATCAAATATTTTAATTAATTTCTATGACCACTAATTTCTGAAACTAATATACATGTACATTTCAATAAATTGCTTTCATATATTAAAAACATCAAATATTTTATTCAATAAACACAAAAAGTTCTCAAGTTGAATAATGCAAATACTTTAATGATAAAAAAGTCAAATATATTACACAATAGTATATTGTTCAATGATATTATACATATGATATAAAACACACAGTGAAGGCCTTCAAACTTGTTCTTCGACTCTGTTTGTGTTCTAGAGTCTTGTCCCTATAATTAAGAGTAAAAAAAAATAATTACTTTGATAACTTTCATAATATAATACTAAAATAAAAGAAGTAATAGAAGATTGGCGAAAGCATTTAAGAAAGCAAATGATATGAATATGACCGATGAAAGTTGCACAAGATAGTTTGATCCTAGTATACTAAGCTCATCTCTAATAAATTCACAAATATATTGCCTAGTAGGATCAAAATGGACCAACTAAATAACTAAAGCCGAATACCACAAACATGAGAATTGAAAGAGAACTAAGTTCAACAACATATCCAATGTAACCCTATAAGTGAGGTATGAAGAAGGTATTGTGTATGCAGTCCATATCCCTACTTTGAAAGTAAAGAGATTGTTTCCAATAGAGAATCACATCATGAACCACATTATTCGGACAAAGGAGTTCATGCACATATTTTTGATAGGTTGCATAAAAAACTTTGTTAATACACAAGACAAAAGGAATTTCTAATTAAATCAATATTTCTTATGATAATAAGTATTGTAATAAACCCCTAGAAGAAATGTTAATACATCAGTTTACTCTCATATTACATCAATTAAACAAAAGACTAGGCACACATGAGGTCTAGAAACAAACTTGAATGCTTTCTAGAAAACACGTAAGGCATCCGAGCTATCCCAACATATATAGAATGAGCCAGTAACTTAAACTGTAAAGCACTATCATGTTTACTCACATATATAGACTAAATTAGTAACGTAAACTACAATGAACTATCATGTTTGAATTTAAAGTACTTCAGCATAACACTAACATGTAGAATA
>NW_006238957.1:1171727-1247162 GCF_000226075.1 Solanum tuberosum
ATGTTTTCCATGGCTAACCCTAGTTTAATTAATGAAAGTGTAGTAATGTAGGTTTATGCCTTGTGAAGGGAAATTGAGGATTTAGAGATGATCTTCTAGAATAAGTGACCTGTATAGTAATTTTTCATTAATACAAGAAAGTATACATGAATTGAACTATATTTTAGTATATGTGATGGATCATGACTAGTGGTAAAGCCTGAGATTGAACCTTTATGATGATTTATGACTAGAATTGCTTAAAAATGATGTATGTGATTAGAATGCCTTGAAATCTAGGTATATATGATGATTGTAAGATGTTAATTTTAGAGAGTAAGACTTGTAGTCATGAAGGTAGAATTCTAGGGCTTTGAGAGTAAAGCTAATATGTTGAATTATGCTTGTAGTGGCTTTGAGAGTGAAGCCTATATGAGAATGGTAGACTAGTAGCTATCATTGTTGTGGAAGGACTATACCCACCTAATTTACCTCATGAATGTTTGAATGTATGAAGTGATAGAATCACTTGAGTTATGATGATATCCATGCCTAATGTAGATTCTAGATATGATATTATGCATGAATATAATATTATATTAAAGGTTCTCTCACATAGAATGATTCTAGGTTGAAAGACTTGCTCACCTAAAATGAATCTATGTTCAAGGACTATGAAATGTGATGAGGCTTGTGGTGATTCCCCTAAAAGACCTTTGTATGAAAGGGATGTGAGGTGACTTCCCTTATCCCTAAATAGATAATCATGAGGAGATTATAACCCATGACATGATATGAGAAGCCTGTGGTGACTACCTTTAATAAATAACTTCAATATTAAGGCAAGAGGTGAATACCCATTAGCCTTTATGTTGATCATGGAGGCGAATACAATTGATCCTTATGTAATGATTTAGAGGCGAATACCTATGTCATATAATGGTGGACCATGGAGGCGAATACCTATGTTTCCCTAAAATAGTTATGGAGGCGAATACCTATGACTATACATGTTAAGTAAGAGGTGAATACCCATTTGACCTTTATGATAAACATAGAGAGGTGACTACCCATTGGCCCTTATGATAGACATAGAGAGGTGAGTTCCCATGTCTTAAACATAAGTAAAGACTAATATGAGCATGACTAGTTTGGATTGTAGATTGAGAGGCCCATCCAATACATGCATGACTAGAGATGATTCCCCTTGTGTATGAGAATAATAGATGATACATATGAATAAAGAGCCTAAAGCATCTAGCTTAGCATGGGTAGGATCATAGGGTCTTATTTATGCATTGCACAAGATTTCCTTGAGGTGACTCACGAAGAGTTTCTCTTATATACATTGTATGCTTAACTTGGATTGTTGCTATAGTTTCCTTCCTTGATATGTTTGACTAAAGGCGAAGGTTCCCTTGTCTATGAGAATCTTGCTAAGGATGGGATCCTAAGATGGTAAGTATGACTATGATGACCTAAAAGTGGTACTTAGTGTGGATGGGATTTGGGAGTCTTATTAATGCATTGCACATGTATGCTTTGAGGTTACTTGAGAAGTAGTTATCTTATGTTATGAAGATCTAAGGATTTACTATGCTTATGAACATGATGTATTTCCTTTATGGTATGGATTATGCCTTATGATGACTAATGCTTATATTATGCTTATGTTGGAGATTATGTTTATGACTATGTTGTTTTCTCTTATGTTTATGGAATATGTCTTGTGATTGACTAACTCTTATGTTATGCTCTTATGATGTTATGCTAGCTATCATATTTAGTACTTTTGTACTAACACATACTCTTGCCTACATTCTCATCAAATATAGGGTTCGACAATTTTGAGTTCCATTCTTGAGGATATGTTTCTAGAAGAGAAAGGAGTTGAAGACTTGGTGAATCCTCATAGCCTTGAGGACAAAGCCACTATTTCCTTTATGTATTTTATTTTCATGTTTTGTGACTATTGTATGGGTTGTGTCCCGAGAGTATTCAAAGTTGTTTAGATGATTTGAGACAAGTGTAGTAAGACTCTCGCTTTGCTTTTATTAAGACTTGATTGTATGGGAAAATGTTCCAAAATTTCCACACTTTTCTATTATCTTATATTATGATATGCTAAGGACTTGTATGAGACCCCATCGGGGTGAAGTACACCATGTTATATCTAGGGTGTACCCCTGGGTCTTGACAAACTTGGTATTAGAGTACAAGGTTTAGAATGGTTCTAGGACGTCTCAAATCTCGTCTAGTAGGGTCTTGTTCATAAATGAGAAGTGTGCCACATTTATGAATAGGAGGCTATTGCAAGTTTAGGAAATTTCACTTTTTCATTCTCTAAGTCGTGCCATTTAACTCTATTAGGTCCTTCTCCTAATCCGTGCCCATTGGTTTCAGGGTATGGCTAATACAAGGGCAAATACCAGGACAAATGAGGAAGAAAATGTGAATCATGAGGTTCCTCCCCAAGATCCTCCTCAAGCTCCAGTTGATCCTCTAGCTGAGAATGTTACTCAAATGGAGTTTAGGTCTACTATCAAAATGTTGGCCCAAGCCATGACAGCTCAAGCTCAAGCCGTGACAACTCAAGCCCAAGCCAATAGAGAGTTTGTAGCTCCAGTGAACCCTATTATGTACTCCGCGGCTTCAAGAGTGAGGGATTTTATTATGATGAACCCTCCGGAGTTTTATGGCTCCAAAGTGGAGGAAAATCCTCAAGGGTTTATAGATGAGGTTCATAACGTGCTTGATATCATGGGGGTGACTTTGGTAGAGAAAGTGGAGTTAGCCGCTTACCAATTAAGAGGGGTAGCACAAATATGGCATGATCAATGGAAGAACAATAGGCCGGTAGGAGCGGGTCCCATAGAGTGAGAAATATTTAAGTCGACATTTCTTGATAGGTTCTTTCCCATAGAGTTGAGGGAGTCTAAGATGCAAGAGTTAATTAACCTTAAGCAAGGTAGTATTAGTATTAAAGAGTATGCCTTGAAATTTACCAAACTATCGAAGTATGCTCCAACTTTAGTGACAAATTCAAGGGCTAAGATGAATAAGCTTATGATGAGAGTGTTCGAAATAGTAGCAAAAGAATGATGTACAACAATGCTTGTTGGTGATATGGATATCTCACGCCTTATGGTTTTCCCCAAACAAATTGAGGAGTCAAAACTCAAGGAAGAGATTTCTAGGGAGAAAAAGAGGTCTAGAATGGATTATGATAAACCCTTTCATGATGAGTCCTATGGACATGTCCTCCCTAGGTTTAGAAAAAGTTCCCCCGAGCAATATCCCTCAAACACTCCTAAGTTCAACCAAAAAAGGGTGCCCAACCCTAAGCCACAAGAAGATAGTAGTGGGGTTCTATTGCCGGGGTGTAGTAAGTCTGATTGAAGGTATGAGGGTGAATGCCTAGCATGTTCTAATATTTGTTTTGGGTGTGGTGAGTCGGGCCACAAGATAAGGCATTGCCCTAAAGTTGCTAGAAATGAAGGAGATACTCGTCGTAGGTCCCAACCCTACCCTTCCTCCGATCCAATTGGTTTGGGTGGGAGTTCTCAAAAGAAGAATAGGCCTTAAGCTCTCCAAGTTAGAGGTGGGAAAGAGTGTCCTCTGAATGTTTCTACCAGTATGTGTTTTTTTAAAAGCTTTACTTAGATTCCGGTGTTGCTTGTCTTTTATGACTTGATAGATTTGATATGATAGACTTTGATGTTGTCTTTAATATGAATGGGCTGCATTTTTTGTCTTATGTTATTGATGGTAGAACCTTACTTGACCATTTTGAGTCTTGAGTAAGTTGAAAATTTTTATTAAGAAGGTGTTTGGAAGATACCTTGGGATGTTCAATGAGTAGCCTTGTCTAAAGAGTAGTAATGTAATTCATCTTGGTTTAGAATCCTCTTGTGTGAAGGATATGAAAGTTTAATGATGACTTGTTCCGACCTTAGAATTTAAAAGTAATGGTGCTTAGAAAGTCCACCTAGTCTTACTCCCAAGGGGGAGATGGTGTGCCTATATAGCAAGGTCATTCTGTGTTTATGCGTGGTCATGGTTTCCTTGTATGAATATCCATGAAAAAGCTTAGAACTTGATAGAAATGACTTATTTTCATTGTTTTTCCTCATGTTGTAGTGCATTGAGTAGAGTTGCCTATTTGACTTCATAAGATGAATATATAAGCATGCCTTAGTTTGGAGTTGAGAGATTCCTCCTTGAATAAATGCTTTTAGAGAGTAAATTGCATAGTATCTCCATGAGTGTATGTTGAGCATGATGTAGCTTTGAGATGGTAGTTCCTCCTTCAATATGAGTAGATGTTGAATTTTGTGCCTCTTGGGTTGTTAGATGAAGTTCCTACTTCCTTATGTTGCATTGAGTGTGTTTTTCTTGGAGTTGAAGTTTTCCTCCTTTGTTTATGTGCATTTAAATGAGTTGCATGCATGAGGGATTGCTAGTATAGAGTCGTTTCCTATAAGAAGTGTTTATAATCATCATTCAAGGACGGATGCTCCCAAGGGGGAGATATTGTAACACCCAGAAACTAGTAGGCAAAACTAGAGCCTTATGTGAAGGTTTTAGAGCTTAACGTGAGGGTTAGAATTGTGAATGTAACCTCTTGTACTTAGAATGAAGGATTTAGGGTCAAAATGTCAAGGTACGACCCCCCAAGGACCAACCAAGGGTCCTTGAAGAGGACCATAGAAACTACCCAAATCTGCCCAAAAACAATCCACCCACGATTGGGGACTCACGCCCCGTGGGTGAGGGGTCGTGGTTCAAGGGCTTAAGAACATGTACCAGTACCTCCATCCATAGATGACCAGCACGGATCGTGGGTGGACCCATGGCCCATGGACGTGGTCTCCTGGGTTGGGGGCAATGATGGTTTAAGTCGGTTCACTACAAGAAATCAGGCCTTTAGCGGCGACATAAATTGCCACAACAAACCCAAAAGTCGCCACTGATTACTTATAGTGGCGACTTTAGCGTCCTGGCAAGTACTTCCATAACTAAAGGTCTTTTGTGATGACCTACTTAAGTCGCCACAAAAGAAGATATTTGTGGTGACTTCCCTTGCTGCAAAAACTAAACTAACATGGCACAAAAGTAGGTTCCACAAAGTTGATGCTACATAAGTCGCTACTGAAAATTGACTTTCAGTAACGACTAGGGTCGCCACAATAGCAATAAACATTTGTGGCAACTGTTATTGTAACTACAAATGGCTTTTAGTGGCGACATAAATTGCCACAAAAGTGTTACAGATTTAGTGGCAATACTTGTCGCCACAACAATATGTGATATAGCGGTGACTTTTGTTGCCACTAAACATTTTATATCTTTAGTGGCAACTCTGATTGCTACTAAAACCTATTTTTTTGAACAATTTCAATATCAAATATTTTAATTAATTTCTATGACCACTAATTTCTGAAACTAATATACATGTACATTTCAATAAATTGCTTTCATATATTAAAAACATCAAATATTTTATTCAATAAACACAAAAAGTTCTCAAGTTGAATAATGCAAATACTTTAATGATAAAAAAGTCAAATATATTACACAATAGTATATTGTTCAATGATATTATACATATGATATAAAACACACAGTGAAGGCCTTCAAACTTGTTCTTCGACTCTGTTTGTGTTCTAGAGTCTTGTCCCTATAATTAAGAGTAAAAAAAAATAATTACTTTGATAACTTTCATAATATAATACTAAAATAAAAGAAGTAATAGAAGATTGGCGAAAGCATTTAAGAAAGCAAATGACATGAATATGACCGATGAAAGTTGCACAAGATAGTTTGATCCTAGTATACTAAGCTCATCTCTAATAAATTCACAAATATATTGCCTAGTAGGATCAAAATGGACCAACTAAATAACTAAAGCCGAATACCACAAACATGAGAATTGAAAGAGAACTAAGTTCAACAACATATCCAATGTAACCCTATAAGTGAGGTATGAAGAAGGTATTGTGTATGCAGTCCATATCCCTACTTTGAAAGTAAAGAGATTATTTTCAATAGAGAATCACATCATGAACCACATTATTTGGACAAAGGAGTTCATGCACATATTTTTGATAGGTTGCATAAAAAACTTTGTTAATACACAAGACAAAAGGAATTTCTAATTAAATCAATATTTCTTATGATAATAAGTATTGTAATAAACCCCTAGAAGAAATGTTAATACATCAGTTTACTCTCATATTACATCAATTAAACAAAAGACTAGGCACACATGAGGTCTAGAAACAAACTTGAATGCTTTCTAGAAAACACGTAGGGCATCCGAGCTATCCCAACATATATAGAATGAGCCAGTAACTTAAACTGTAAAGCACTATCATGTTTACTCACATATATAGACTAAATTAGTAACGTAAACTACAATGAACTATCATGTTTGAATTTAAAGTACTTCAGCATAACACTAACATGTAGAATACAAGCAGTTTCACAATAAGTAATCTTGGCTTGCAGTCGACAAAAGGAAAGAATTAAAATTGTGAGATATATTAAATAGGATTACCGATCAGATTATGAATTAGTAAGACTTTCTAATTTATTTAATTAAGTTACCTTTTATCTAAGCAAGACCACCAAACAAATAAACAGCTATAAGAAGGTCATGAAGAGTAAAGTAATAGAAAGTACCTTGAGGAACCTCTAGATTATGTGATTTAAATTAAGTCAAGAAAAAAAAATTAAACTTACCTAACTTGAGTGCTACAGACCTGGTTAAAACTACTAAAAGCTATTAAAGTAAAGATCAAAGCCTAGAATAGGCACAACCTAATGAAAAAGTTTAGGCTGGATGATCTTCAAGAGACACAAGGGTCAAACCTTATATGTAAAAAAATTCTATAGGATGCTAACATTATTTGTCCTAAAAGGTAGATAACTTAAACATTATTCTATAAATGTTTTCTTTAAATCTGTATTCCCAACAATACTAGTGAATTTTCATTCGCTTAGTACGCATCTAAATAAAGATTTTCTGACTTAATCGACTAGATGATATTGTTTCATCTAAAGTTGACTAGATAACAATAATAAAAAATCACCAAGATTTAACTTATTTCCCTTAGACTAAATAAGAAAAAAAATTAAGCTTAAGTGAATGAAAGTCTAAACTAATCTTGGCATAAGATATTAACTTCACATATCCTTGTCACTCTATAGAACCTCAAATATAAAATGGACCTTTGAACCTCAAAACCCCACTGAATTTGATATTGACTTTAGATCCAAGGGGATTGTGCAAGCATCAGGTAAACTTAAGCATTTAGAAATAATACTAAATGCAAAATTATTACAGAGACAGATATATTGGAAGACAAAATAAAAGAATCAGAACTTATATCTATGGTGTCACAATGTTCTCTTAGTCTGTATACAAATTTATACTACTAAAGATCAAGGAAATATACAATTCATGTGTTTCAAACAACAGAGTACGATCCTAGATGTCAATGAAAAAGGTATATAAGTAATAAGATGCATCATTTATTGTCAAATCTTCAAAAACTATTAATGTTGCTTAATTTTTCGTTTCAACTTGGAATATCCTAAAATAGTCAAGAAGAATTCGAATATCCCTAAAATATCATGAATAATTAGATTGGTCGGCATCGTCTTCTTACCAATAATATTAAGTTAATTTAATATATTTGAACATAATCAAGGTGATAAGTGATAAACCAATGTTATTATTAATATAACTCCTACATCTATGACATCATCACAACCGTAGGAAAAGAGGAATTGACTTACTTGAATCAATTGTCTCTGCATCATGAAGGAACATAAGGATAAAAGATTTCCCTATCTCAAGTGGCAAAAGGTGGAGGATTTGTGGCTTAGGTCGCAGGTTCAAGCCCCATTATCCACCGAGTTTAGAAGGCTGTGATTGGTCCAAAGGGTGGGTCACAGACGGATTTCTCGGTTATTAAAAAAAACAAAAAAAAAAGATTTCCCTATAACCAAATTAGAAAAATTATGAGATGTTAATTGGCTAATCAAGGAAAGTACTTCCACTACTTAGAAAACATCTGGAGATCCCTACGAATGCAAATATTCTTTTCCACTCTCTGTACTATATATTCAATCCACTCGATCTTTTGAAAATAATTCTCAAATTTATAAGAACAAGCTTCTCCATCAAAACTTGAACATTCAAGATTTTGCAGCAATAATATATTAGATGTCATTGCTCTGTGGAGACGATAGTGAATCAATGTAGGAGATTATAGGGGATAAAACATATTATATTTATTTTTATTTGATTGAATAAACCATAATTATTTCCACCATATGTAGTGACTATAGTTTAGCTAATAGAACTTAATAAGAAATGAAACTTTTTATCAACTCATCTATTTCAAATCTCATTTTGCACTAGCCTTACTGAGAGGTACTTCTACTCATTCTTGGAGCCTTGGGTAAGAAATTCTACATATTCCACACTGAAATTACTTGGTTGATTGGTATTGCATTGAGAATACTAGATATTTATTTTTTGTCCATATTCACCTTTAGTCTATAAATACTAATCCTTTTACCTCTAGAAAGAAAAAGAGAATTACTTTAATAAATTACTTAGATGCACAACATAAGACAACCTTTCATTAGCTTTTTAAGTAATATATTAAGTCTGAGTTCACCAAAATAATACACTTGATACCTATGGATATAATCAGAACTCTTAAAAAGTGAATGATTAGGTGGTCTAATTTTCACTAGCAAGCAGTAACATGAAAGTTTAGATATTAAAACATATAATCTTCATGGTATCTTAAATAAGAATGTACTTTCATAGAGTTCAGATAAAAACAGACCAATCAAGATTGTTGTTTAACTCATAGAGTTTGTTTTCAATCCAATTAATAGCTTATTCATGGTGTTTTACTAAAGAATGGTTATTAAGTCATGGGAAAAAATTGAAGTCAAACTCAACTTTCAAATACAAATAGCATCATCAGGAACAACCACAAATTGTATTAGTACAGTCTCTTAGGTAGAACAGAAACAAAGAATATATCAGCTAAATCAGAACAAGATGGATCCTCCAAGGATAAGATATCCATGGACATAATCTTTACTCAAAATAAAAATACTTTAAGAACACAGAACTTACACAGATTCTAACACATTAGAATAGACAAAATTACATCAGTGAATACAAACAGAGAATCAAAAGCTTACCTTTTCAGGCCTGTAGTGAACTAGGGCATTGAGAACGCCTTCAATACTACTTCAGTATGTTCAAATCAAACACTTGCTTCCGATTGAATAAGAATTTGAGATCTAAAATTTAGTAGAGCTTGGATGTTTTTTGGTTAGATTTGAGAGAAAAGAATGAAGAGGAGAAATATTAAAGAGGAACAAGAGGAGTGAGAAACGTAGAGAGGAAATCGCCGTAGAATAATTTTGGTGAGAGGACTTAGGGTTTGCGGGAAAAGGACGACATGGATTTTGTGAAATGAGATATTGGGGAGGGATTTAAAAATCATACTAATGTAAATTATCTAAGATTATTTATTTAGGTTCAAAAGGCAAAATATTGTTTTAACAAAAGTAGTGTAAGCTAGTTAATAACCTCAAAAGCGCAAAAGAGATGAAATATAATGAATAACACAGATTTATTATAATGTCAAAATAGTCACAATTTTTTATTATAATGTTAAAATAGTCACAAATTATCCAACATCTTTCTAGTTATAATTATTACTATCATTCTTCTTTTTCCTCTAAACTATATAATATATATATGGCATAAATGATTATTTCATAAAACAATAAATAAATAAATAAATAAAAACTGTTACTAAACATTGTTATGTTAATTAATGTTTTTAAAAAAAAACTTAAGTCGGATTATTATAATAGGTGTTACTCCATTAAATATATTGAATAACTCCATACCTATTAATTATAAGCACAATTTTCATTAAATATATATAATAATTTCAAATTCACTTTATAACGCCACAACTATAACAATCAATAATTAGCATCATAACTTTTTAATTTATAGTTCAACTTTTAGCAGCGACTCAGTCGCCATAATAGATCTTTCTGTGGCGACTATTTGTCTCTCGCTACAATACTATATTTCAGTTAGGTAATACTATATTTCAGTTAGGTATTATCAGGAAATATTGTTCACATTTGTGACAACAGAAAAATAGTCGCTACTAAACCATTACTTTTAGTGCAATTACAAAGGTCGTCACTATAAATATCAGCTTCTGTGGCAACGTTTTATTGTAGCAACAAAATCCTTTCTTTTGTGGCGACTAATTTTGTCACCACAAATTTTCGTCACAAAAAATCATGTTTCTTGTAGTGATTTAAGTTGTAGCTTAGGAACATTCTAGAATTAATTAGTTATTAAGTGGTATCATTTTATTAGTAATTAGACCACCTATATAAAGCTATTAGACTCTTAATTCAGTGATTCCAAATCATGATTTTCAATTCACCCAAAGAACCCAATTCCCTCCAACAAATTCTCTCTCTAGAAAACTCAAGAAGAAGAAGAAGAGAACCATGGTAGGTCAAATTCCACCATTGTTGCTAGCTTTGTGAGGGCTTTATAATCAAGGTATGATAGCTTATTCATCAATATATTATTCCATCTATGGTGCCCCCTAGATTTTCCCCTAATTGTGAAGTTGTACCCCAATTCTAGCTAGGGTTTCTTCCTACATTGTGGGTTAAGTTGAGTATGAATCCAATTGAGTGGATATTACTTGTTTATGATTGATTTAGTATTCAATCATGGTATGATGATGATTTTATATGTTTTCCATGGCTAACCCTAGTTTTAATTAATGAAAGTGTAGTAATGTGGGTTTATGCCTTGTTGAAGGGAAATTGAGGATTTAGAGATGATCTTCTAGAATTAGTGACCTGTATAGTAATTGTTCATTAATACAAGAAAGTAGACATGAATTGAACTATATTTTAGTATATGTGATGGATCATGACTAGTAGTAAAGCTTGAGATTGAACCTTTATGATGATTTATGACTAGAATTGGTTAAAAATGAAGTATGTGCTTAGAATACCTTGAAATCTAGGTATGTATGGTGATTGTAAGAAGTAAATCTTAGAGAGTAAGGCTTGTAGTCATGAAGGTATAACTCTACGGCTTTGAGAGTCAAGCTAATATGTTGAATTATGCCTGTAGTGCCTTTGATAGTGAAGCATATATGAGAATGGTAGACTAGTAGCTATCATTGTTGTGGAACCACTATACCCACCTAATGTACCTCATGAATGTTTGAATGTATGAAGTGATAGAATCATTTGAGTTATGATAATATCCATGTCTAATGTAGAATTCTAGATATGATATTATGCATGAATATGATATGATATGAAATGTTCTCTCACATAGAATGATTCTAGGTTGAAAGGCTTGCTCACCTAAAATGAATCTAAGTTCAAGGACTATGAAATTTGATAAGGTTTGTGGTGATTCCCCCGAAATATCTTTGTATGAGAGGGATGTGAGGTAACTTCCCTTATCCCTAAATAGATAATCATGAGGATATTACCCATGACATAATATGAGAAGTGTGTGGTGACTACCCTTAATAAACAACTTCTATAGTAAGGCAAAAGGTGATTACCCACTAGCCTTTATGTTGATCATGGAGGCGAATACCTATGATCCTTATGTAATGATTTGTAGGCGAATACTTATATCATATACTGGTGGAACATGGAGGCGAATACCTATGTTTCCCTAAAACGATTATTAAGGCGAATACCTATGACTATACATGTAAAGTAAGAGGTGAATACCCATTTGGCCTTTATGATAAACATAGAGAGGTGAATACCCATTGAACCTTATGATAGACATAGAGAGGTGAGTTCCTATGTCTTAAACATAAGTAAAGTGTAGTATGAGCATGACTAGTTTGGATTAGAGCTTGAGATTCCCTTCCAATACATGCATGACTAGAGGTGATTCCCCTTGTCTATGAGAATAAGAGATGATACATATGAATAAAGAGACTAAAGCATCTAGCTTAGCATGGGTAGGATTATGGGGTCTTATTCATGCATTGCACAAGCTTTCCTTGAGGTGACTCATGAAGACTTTCTCTTATATATGTTGTATGCTTAGCTTGGATTGTTGTTGTAGTTGCTTTCCTTGATATGTTTAACTAAAGGTGAAGGTTCCCTTGTCTATGGGAATCATGCTAAGGATGAGATCCTAAGATGGTAAGTATGATTATGATGACTTAAAATTGGTACTTAGTGTTGATCGGATTATGGGGTCTTATTCATGCATTGCACAAGTATGCTTTGAGGTTACTTGTGAAGTAGTTCTCTTATGTTATGAAGACCTAAGGATTTACTATGCTTATGAACATGATGTATTTCCTTTATGTTGTGGATTTTGCCTTATGATGACTAATGCTTATATTATGCTTATGTTGGAGATTATGTTTATGGCTGTTCTTATGTTTATGGAATATATCTTGTGATTGACTAAGTCTTATGTTATTCTCTTATGATGTTATGCTAGCTATCACTTTTAGTACTTTTGTACTAACGCATACTCTTGCCTACATTCTCATCAAATGTAGGGTTCAACGATTTTGAGTTCCATTATTGAGGATAGGTTTCTAGAAGAGCAAGGAGTTGAAAACTTGGTGAGTCCTCATATCTTCGAGGACAAAACCACTGTTTCCTTTATGTCTTTATTTTCATGTTTTGAGACCATTGTATGGACTGTGTCCCAAAAGTATTCAAAGTTGTTTAGATGGTTTGAGACAAGTGTAGTATGACTTCTACTTTGCTTTTATAAATACTTGATCATATGGGAAAATGTTTTAAAATTAACTCACTTTTCTATTATCTTATGTTATGATATGCTAAGGGATTGTATGCGACACCTTCGGGATAAAGTACACGATATTACATCTAGGGTGTAACCCTGGGTCGTGACACCCTCTTTCAGTATGATGCTTATTATGTATTGATTATGATTATGACTTATGTTTTATGTTGACTAGTTCTTATGATTATGTTGTTTATGCTAGCCATCATATTTAGTACTTGATTGTACTAACACATACTCTTTCCTACATTCTTATCAAATGTAGGGTCCGGCACTCCCGATTCACACACTTGTGGCTAGGTTCTTAGTCATCAAGGAAGTGAAGGTTTGGTGAGTCCTCATTGTATTCGAGGATTGGATCACCCTTTTTCTTTTATGTCTTTCTTTTATTGTTGGACTATTGTATGGGCAGCGTCCCAAGATTTTATTCTCTTACGTTAGATGGTTTGAGACAATGTTATTAGACTTCCGCTCATTTTATTAAAGACTTTGATTGTGTTGGAGATTTTTAAATTCCCGCACCTTTTCTATTACTTTATGTTATGATATGCTAAGTGGCTTGAATGAGGCCTCTCGGGGTCTTATATGCCTTGTTACATCTAGGGGGTACTCTGGGTTGTTACAAACTTGGTAATCTGAGCACATGGTTCTAGATGGCTTAAACCACGTCTAGTAGAGTCTTGTTCATAAGTTTGAAGCGCACCACATTTATGAATGAGAGGCTATTAGATGTTTAGGAAACTTCACTTCTTCACTTCTCTAAGTCGTTCCTTGGAGTTTAACTCTATAAGTCTTTCTCCTAATCCGTGCCTGATGGTTTTCAGGATATGAATACTAGAATGGCTAATGCTAGATTGTTGGAGGAAGGCAATGTTGAGCAAGAGGTTCCTCCCCAAGCTCCTCCTCAAGCTCTAATTGACCCATTGAATGAGAATGTGACTAATGCGGAGTTTAGGTCAGCGTTTCAAGTTTTGGCTCAAGACGTGACGGCTCAAGCCAATAGAGAGATGGTTTCTCATGTGAACCGAAGTGTGGGTACAACGAAGTCAAGAGTGAGGGATTTTATGAGAATGAACCCTCCAGAATTTTATGGCTCCAAAGTTGAGGAAGAGCCTCAACAGTTTATCTACGAGGTCTACAAGATACTTTTTATTATGGGAGTGACTTCGGAAGAGAAGACAGAATTGGCCGCTTACCAACACAAAAGGTTGCTCAAATTTGGTTTAATCAGTGGAAAGAGGCAAGGCCAGTGGAAGCGGGTCCCATAGAATGGGAGAGGTTCGAAAGTATTTTTCTTGATCGATTCTTCCCTCTTGAGATGAGAGAGGCCAAGGTACTTGAGTTCAACAACCTTAGGCAAGGTAATATGAGTGTAAGGGAATACGCTTAGAGCTTCACTCAACTATCCAAGTATTCTCCTTCTATTGTGGTGCATCGTAGGGCCAAGATGAGTAAGTTTGTATCGGGTGTATCCGACATGGTAGTCAAGGAGTGCCGCATCGCTATGCTTGTCCATGACATGGACATCTCTCGCCTTATGGTGCACACCCAACAAATTGAGGAAGAAAAGCTCAAGGGAAGATCTAGAGAGGTAAAGAGGGCTAGAGTGGATGATGGCAACTATTCACATGCTAGGTCCGGTGGACGAGGTCGTCCAAGGTTCCGTCAAAAGTTCTCTGGGAAAGGTTCTACAAGTTCTCCTCCGAGGCCAAGGAATGAGAGGGTGTCTAACCTAAAACTGCAAGGAGATGGTAATAGGCCTCCAATGCCTACTTGTGACTCTAATGCTTGTTTCGGGTGTGGTAGATTGATCATAAAATAAGGGATTTGTTTTCGGTAACTAGAAATTAAGAAGACACTCGTCGTAGGGCTCAACCCTACCATTCATCCGATCCAAGTGGCTCGGGTGGGAATTCTCCTAAACAAAACCATTTCTATGCTCTCCAAACTAGAGGTAACCAAGAGAGCTCCACGGATGTGGTGACGGATATGTTAAAAGTCTTTCATTTTGATGTGTATGCTTTGGTTGATCCGGGTGCTACTTCATCCTTTGTGACTCCTTTAGTGGCTATGAGATTTGATATGCTTCCTGATTTATTATTAGAACTTTTTTCTTTTTCTAACCCCGATGGTGATTCTGTGGTGTCTAAGAGAGTCTGTAGGAGATGTCCTATTTCCTTATCCCATAGAGTCACTCTAATACATTTTGTGGAACTTGATATGATAGACTTCAATGTGATTTTGGGCATGGATTGGTTGCGTTCTTATTATGCCTCTATTGATTGTAGAACTAGAGTGGTCATATTTCAGTTTCCAAATGACCCTATCCTTGAGTGGAAGGGGGGAGTTCTATGTTAAGAGGTCAAATTATTTCTTACCTTAAAGCTAGGAAAATGATTTCTCAGGGTTGTATCTATCATATAGTGAGGGTGAGGAATGTGGAGTCCAAAACCCCTAGTCTTAAGTCGGTCCCCATGGTAAAAGAGTTTCTGGAAGTATTTCCCGATGACTTACCCGATATTCCTCTCGTAAGGGAAATAGACTTTGGAATTAACCTTATCCCGGATACACAACCTATTTCTATTCCTCCTTATAGAATGGCTCCGACAAAACTTAAGGAGTTTAAGGATCAATTGAGGGATTTATTGGGTAAGGGTTTCATCCGACCTAGTATTTCCTCATTGGGTGCTCCAGTGTTGTTTGTTAGGAAGAAGGATGGTTCACTCCATCTGTGTATTGATTATCGACAATTGAACAAGGTGACCATTAAGATCAAGTATCCTCTTCCAAGAATTGATGATTTATTTGATCAACTTCAAGGGGCAAGTTATTTCTCTAAAATTAATCTCCGATCGGGTTATCACCAATTGAGGGTGAAAGAGGAAGATATTCTGAAGACGACCTTTAGAACCCGATATGACCATTATGAGTTTTTAGTGATGTCCTTTGGTTTGACTAATGCTCTGGCGGCCTTCATGGACTTGATGAATATATAGACAATACCTTGATATGTTTGTGATTGTATTTATTGATGATATTTTGATCTATTCAAGGTGTGGGAATGAGCATATTGATCATCTGAGGATTGTATTGCAAATTCTCAAGGACCAACAACTCTTTGCAAAGTTTAGCAAATGTGAATTTTGGTTGAGGTCTGTGGCTTTCTTAGGCCATATAGTTTCAAGCAAGGGTATTGAGGTAGATCCAAAGAAGATGGATGCGGTCAAGAGTTGGCCTAGGCCTCTATCACCGACATATATTAGAAGTTTCTTGGGTTTGGACAGTTATTATAAAAGATTTGTTGAGCGGTTTCTACGATTGCCTCTATTGACGACTTTGACTCAAAAGAAGGCCAAGTTTATATGGTTGGATACTTGTGAGAAAATTTTCCAAGAGTTGAAAGATAGACTTACATCCGCTCCGATGTTGACTTTACCGGAAGGTACAAATGGCTTTGTGGTGTATTGTGACGCCTCTAGAGTTGGGTTGGGATGTGTGCTTATGCATAATGGTAAGGTGATTGCCTATGCTTCAAGGTAACTAAAGGTTCATGAGAAGAATTATCCTACCCACGACCATGAATTAGTGGCGGTGGTATTTACATTAAATATTTGGAGGCATTATTTGTATGAGGTCCATGTTGATGCTTTTACCAACCATAAAGGTTTGCAATATGTGTTTACCCAAAAAGATCTAAATTTTCGCCAAAGAAGGTGGCTTGAATTATTGAAAGATTATGATATGAGTATTCTCTATCACCCCGGTAAAGCTAATGCAGTAGCAGATTCCCTTAGTCGGTTATCCATGGGTAATGTTGCACATGTTGATGATGAGAAGAAAGAGTTGGTTTGAGCTATTCAGAGGTTGGCCCGATTGGGAGTTCAACAAATGGATTCCACCAAGGGTGGTATTATGGTCCATAATGGTTCCGAATCATCTTTCTTGGCCGATGTTAAAGCAAAGCAATACCTTGATCCAACCTTAGTAGAATTTAAAGAGGCAGTATGAAAGAAGTCTGTAGAGGCTTTCTCCCAAGGGGGAGATGGTGTCCTAAGGTATCAAGGTCGGTTATGTGTTCCAAATATTGATGACTTGAGGGAACATATTTTATCTGAATCCCATAGTTCTCGATATTCTATTCACCCGGGAACCACCAAAATATACCGTGATTTATGGGAGATCTATTGGTTGAATGGGATGAAGAAGGATATTGCTAGTTTTGTGTCCAAATTGCCAACAAGTGAAGGTTTAGCATAAAAACTCAGGAGGTTTATCCCAAGACATTGGTATTCCTACTTGGAAATGGGAAGATATGAATATGGACTTCATATTAGGGTTTCCATAAACTCGGCGACAATATAATTTGATTTGGGTTATAGTTGACCGAATGACAAAGTCAAACCATTTCATATCCGTTAAGGTTTCATACTCGGTGGAAGACTACACTATGTTGTATTTGAGTGAGATGGTGATATTGCATGGAGTACCCTTGTCCATTATCTCCGATAGAGGTACTCAGTTTACTTCTCAGTTTTGGAAGTCATTCCAAAGGGTCTTGGCACTAAAGTTAAGATTAGTATGGCTTTTCACCCACAAACCGATGGGCAAGCAGAAAGAACAATCCAAACATTGGAAGACATATTGAGAGCTTGTGTGATTGATTTTAAGGGTAATTGGGATGATCTTTTTTCATTGATTGAGTTTGCCTATAATAATAGCTACCATTTTATTATTGGTATGGCTCTGTTTGAGGCCCTTTTATGGTAGGAGGTGTAGATCTCCTATAGGTTGGTTTGAGGTGGGTGAGGTTGCTTCGATAGGACCCGAGTTAGTACATGAGGTTATTGAGAAAGTTCAACTCATAAGAGAGAGGTTGAGAACGGCCCAAAGTCAACAAAAGTCTTATGCGGATGTTAGAAGGAGAGACCTTGAATTTGATGTGCTTGATTGGGTTTACTTGAAAATCTCACCCATGAAGGGTGTAATGAGGTTTGGGAAGAAAGGAAAGCTTAGTCCCCGTTTTGTAGGCCCATATCAAATCTTGAGGCATGTTGGTAAGGTTGCATAGGATCTTGATTTGCCAAATGAGTTGGCATCGGTGCATCCGGTTTTCTATGTCTTTATGTTGAAAAAGTGTGTTGGAGATCCGACATCCATAGTTCCCCTAGAAGGGTTGAAGGTGAAAGAGAACCTTTCGTATGAACAAGTTCCGGTTGAGATTTCAGACTGACAAGTTAAGAAACTGAGGAACAAAGAGGTTTCGTGTGTAAAAGTGTTGTGGAGAAACCATCTAGTTGAGGGTGCTACTTGGGAGGCCGATGTTGATATGATGTCCCAATATCCTCATCTTTTTCCTCTTATTCTAGCTTGAGGTAATGAGTTCCTATTGATTTGCCTTTGTTTGAAGTCATGTGTGTGCTTTATGTGTTCCCATGATTTCCTTGATATGAATGTTTATGAAAAAGCTTAAGTTTTGAAAGAAATGGCTTTTATGTTGTATTTTCCTCATGTTGTTGAGTATTGAGTATGAATTGCATATAGACTTCATGAGATTAATTATTGAGCATGTTTTAGTTTGGAGTGGAGATTTCCCCCTTGAATTTGTGCTTTTTGAGATTGAATTGCATATGGGCTCCATGAGATTGTGTTGAGTATTGCTTTTGAGTTTGGAGAAGGTAGTTCCTCCTTAAATGTAGGAGATCTAAAAATTTCATGCATATTGGGTTGTTAGATTTAGTTCCTACTCCCTTATGGTGCATTGAGTATGTTGAGATGGAATTTGATGTTTCCTACTTAGTTTTGTGCATATAGATTAGTTGCATGCATGATGGGCTGCTATTCTTGAGGCTTTTTGTTTAGAAATGTGCCTAGAATCTCATTCGAGGACGAATGATCCCAAGGGGGAGATAATGTAACACCCGGATTCGAAATGAGGAAAATAGCACTTTTTGATGAATTGCAGGTGCCATCCACAAGGGCCAACCATGGCCCGTGGGTTGACATACGGACCGTAGGTAAGGCTGTGGATAACAACCTCAAAAAATTGGTCTAGGCATGGACCACAGAGGGACCCACGGACCGTAGGTCCATCGACACCCTATGGTCCAGCCTCCCGCATTTGGCCAAAAGTCTTTGAACTTAGTGATGGACTACCAAGACGGACTGTAGGTCCATCGACGGTCCGTCGGTCTTGGTTCCGTAGTTCATGAGCTGGCAGTTTATTTTGGGGTGTATGAGTCTTTTCCGATTTTAATAAAATTGAAGTTGTGTAGTTTTTCCTAGACCTAGACCACCTATATAAGTATTTTAACCCCTAAAATCCTCCCAACTAAGCCATTCTCTCAAATCCCAAAAGAATTCCCAAAACTCCTCTCAAATATTCTTTCAATAGAAGGAAGAAGAAGAAGGAAGAAGAGGAAGCTAGGTCAAGTTCAACTCTCCAATCATCAAACTTGTGGTAGGCTTTGTGACTATGGTAAGATGACTTTTCATCCATGGGATCCTTCCTCCCATGGAGTCCCCTAGAATTCCACAATTTGAAGAAGAATTTTCCCAATTCTAGTTAAGGTTTCTTCCATTGTTGTGGGTTATGATGAATGTTGATCCAATTGAGTGAATGATGATTGTTTATGATTGAATTGATAGAATTGCATGTATTTAGGATGAAATTACATGTATCCATGCCTATCCTATGATTTTAGGGTTGAATTGACATGTTGGGTTTGATGCCTTGTGAGGGAAACTCTATGGGTTAGATATCTCCTTATAGGATTGATGATTTATGACTAGAATTGCTTTAGATTGAAGCATTTATGATTAATATGTTGTTAATCTCTTGAGCGTAAAACATAGATGATGATCATGAGATGTAGTGCTTTGAGAGTAATGCCTAGACTATGAATTGTTGATTGATTGATGTTATGAAGTGGAAGGGATACTTCCCATGATGAATTGATAAGAATGATTGAATGAATGTGAAAGGTTTACTCACTTGAATGATTTCATGCTGAAAGAATTGTTCACCTAAAATGAATATAGACTAAAATGCTCAATGAATGATGAGGCTAGAGGCGATTACCCTTGACCTCCATATGTATGGATATGAAGTGATTTGATATACTTCTTAGACTTGAACAAGAGGTGAGTCCCCACGTTTTTACTATGATGAATTGACATGGAGGTGAGTACCCATTCTCCTTATGAAATGATGTGGAGGTGAGTATCCACATCATATGATGAGGTTGTGGAGGCGAGTAACCGCAATCTAAAAGTAAGTAAGGCAAGAGGCTAATACCCAGTAGCCTTTACGAACTAGGCATTGAGGTGAATCCCAATGTCTTTAAAAGTAAGTATGAATGATGTGACTATGTTATGAATTTAATTGACTTGGAGTGTTGCTAGATAAGCCTTCCATGATGTGAGCTTGACTAGAGGCGGATGACCTAAGTCTTGGCTAAGGATAAGTGAGGTTACTTAAGGAAGTATCCCTCTTTCATTATGATGCTTATTGTGTATTGATTATGATTATGCTTTATGTCTTATGTTGAATAATGCTTATGATTATGTTGTTTATGCTAGTCATCATATTTAGTACTTGATTGTACTAACACATACTCTTGCATACATTCTTATTAAATATAGGGTTCGGCGCTCCCGATACAAACAATTGTGGTTAAGTTCTTAGTGATCAAGGAAGTGAAGCTTTGGTGAGTCCTCATAGTATTCGAGAATTGGATCACCCTTTATCTTTTATGTCTTTCTTTTTTAGTTGGACTATTGTATGGGCTGTGTCCCAAGTTTTTATTCTCTTATGTTAGATAGTTTGAGATAATGTTATTAGACTTCCACTTGTTTTATAAAAAACTTTTATTGTATTGGAAAGTTTTAAATTCCCGCACCTTTTTTATTACTTTATGTTATGATATGCTAAGTGGCTTGTATGAGTCCTCTCGGGGTTTTATATGCTTTGTTACATCTAGGGAGTACCCTGGGTAGTGACATCACGTAGAGAAGAAGAACCAAGAAGTAGCAAAAAAGGCGAACAAGGTTCGCAAGATGGTTGTGCTTGAACCGGGTAATTGGGTGTGGGTGCACTTTCGCAAGGAGAGATTTCCCACTTATCGGAAGACGAAATTGATACCAAGAGGTGATGTTCCATTTCAAGTGCTTGAAAAGATCAATGACAACTCCTACAAGGTTGACCTTTTTCGGAATATCAAGTGCATAACACTTTCAATGTGCGCGACCTGTCCCCATTTTCAACTCTTGATGATGATGATCCATAGAATTTGAGGACAAATTCTTTTCAAGAATGAGAGAATGATGCAATCAGGATGGCACCAAGGCCATTCACGCGAAGTCAAACTCGAGACCTTCACAAGATGCAAGGTTTAGTCATGAAGTTAAAGGTCCTTGAGCTCGTGTTGGTGGCAAACAAAGGGTTCCATGCCTTGAAGATAACATCTAGAAAGTGAAGAAGAAGAAGAGAATCAAGCTAGGTCAAATTCCTCCAATATTCCAAGCTTTGTGAGGGCTTTATAATCATGGTATGATAGCTTATTCATCCATGGATTCCTCCATCCATGGAGTCCCCTAGTTATTCCACAATTGTGAAGATGAAATCCTTAATTCAAGTTGGGGTTCCTTCCAATATTGTGGGTTAAGTTGAATATAGATCCAATTGAGTGGATATTGATTGTTTATGATTGAATTAGTAGTGAATCATGTTATTATGATGATATTACATGTTTTCCATGGTTAACCCTAGTCTAATTGATGAAATTGAAGTAATGTGGGTTTATGCCTTGTGAAGGGAAATTGAGGATTCATAGATGATCTTCTAGAATTGGTGATATGTATAGTAATTGTTCAAGAATAAAATCATGTAGACATGAATTAAATTAGAATAATGTATATGTGATGGATCATGACTAGTAGGGCTTGAGAGTAAAGCGAACATGATGAGTTAAGAATAGTAAGTCTTTGAGAGGGAAGCTATATGATGAATGTTGATTATAGATAGAATTGTTGTCGAAGGTTTACCCACATGACCTATATTATGAATGTATGAGATTATGCATGTTCTTCTAGAATCTATGTACATGCTTTATGAACACTTTGAGAGTAAAGTGAATATGCACGGGTGTAGTTCTTGTGTTGTTGAAAAGTTATTCTCATATACACACTTAGGCATGAATATGATAGGAGATGAAAGGTTCTCTCACATAGAATGATTCTAGGTTGAGAGGTTTACTCACCTAAATTGAATCAAAGCATGCTTAGTTATGTTAGCTTGAAGTTGTGTAATGAAATCCCTTCATGAATAGCTTGACTTGGTAAGGTAAGACCATTTCATGGTAGCTTGATAATAAGACCTTATGGTAGCCTTGGATTGAGTAAACCCTTACTAAGGATAGCTTGCACTAGTATCATAGAATACTTGCATGGTAGCATGAATTGGTTAAACTAAATCAATTCATGGTAGCTAGGATGGAGCAATAGCATCCTTCCTTGAATAGCTTGGACTTGCATGATAGTATGCTTTCCATGGTAGCTTGGCTTAGCATAATGTAGTTATGTTATCTAGATGATTAACTTGGTATAGCCTAGTATGGTGTTGTTCCTTTGGTAGCATGGTCTAGCCTAGTATGGTGTTATTCCCTTGGTAGCTTGGTCTAGTCTAATAGAGTTCTATTCCTTGGTAGTCTAGAAATGATAAATAGTAATCATTTATGTATGATGGCTTAAAGTGGTACTTAGTATGGGTAGGATTATGGGGTCTTATCCATGCATTGCACAAGTATGACTTGAAGCTACTTATGAAGTGTTCTCTTATATGTTGTATGCTTAGCTTTGATTGTTTATATAGTTGCCTTCCATGATATGTTGGACTAAAGGTGAAAGTTCCCTTACCTATGAGAAGTAAGCTAAGGATGAGGTTCAAAGATGTTAAGTATGATTATAATAGCCTAAAAGTGATACTTAGTGTG
Organism: Solanum tuberosum; assembly: GCF_000226075.1. Lineage (NCBI taxonomy): Eukaryota > Viridiplantae > Streptophyta > Magnoliopsida > Solanales > Solanaceae > Solanum > Solanum tuberosum. Next base: position 1,194,588 of record NW_006238957.1, read on the forward strand.
GGTGAGATTATGGCATTGCACAAGTATGACTTGAAGCTACTTATGAAGTGTTCTCTTATATGTTGTATGCTTAGCTTTGATTGTTTCTATAGTTGCCTTCCATGATATGTTGGACTAAAGGTGAAAGTTCCCTTACCTATGAGAAGTAAGCTAAGGATGAGGTTCAAAGATGGTAAGTATGATTATGATGGCCTAAAACTGGTACTTAGTGTGGGTGAGATTATGGCATTGCACAAGTATGACTTGAGGTTACTTGATAAATAGTTCTCTTATGTTATGAAGATCTAAGAAATGGCTATGCCTATGAATATGATGTATCTCATATTTTTATGGATTATTCCTTATCTTGACTAATGCTTATATTATGTCTATATTGGAGATTATTCTTATGATCATGTTGTTATGCTCTTATGATGTTATGCTAGCTATCATATGTAGCACATTTTGTACTAACGCATACTCTTGCCTACATTCTTATCAAATGTAGGGTCCGGAGATATTGAGTTTCATCCCCGTGGCTAGGCTCATAGTGTAGCAAGGATTGAAGACTTGGCGAGTCCTCATAGCATCGATGATTTGATCACCTTTCCTTTATGCCTAGGTTTTATGTTTTCGACTTTTGTATAGGCTGCGTCCCAAAGATTTATTCAAGTTGTATTAGATTGTCTGAGACAAAGTGTTATAAACTTCCGCTTGCTTTTATAAAAGACTTTGATTGTATGGAAAATGTTTTAAATTTCCGCATCATTTCTATTTCTTTATGTTATGATATGCTAAGTGGCTTACATGGAGTCCTTCGTGGTTCTATGTGCTATGTTACATCTAGGGTGTACCCCTGTGTCGTGACAAAAAGCCACTTAGTTCTCATAACATAAGAAATAGAACAATAAGAATAAAAATAATATTTCAAGTCCAAAACATTTATAAAGAAAACGGATGTCTAAACTCATGGCTCATCATAGTCATCTAATACAATAGAATGAAATTGGGCCAAGCCCATACAAGATGTCCAAAAGAAAAAATAAATGGAAGAAACTGAAAACAATAAACTCCGTTCTCGAAGCATGAGGACTCACCAAGGATTGGAAATATCTCGAATCAACCACTAGCCACAAGACTAATGACCCTAACTGTCGGACCCTACATTTAGGGAAATCTAGGCAAGAGTATGCATTAGTACAAACAATGTACCAAGTATGATAGCCATGCACAAAATATTTAAAACATGAAAAAACAGACATTTCATTTCATGGCATGCAATTGACCAAGTTAAAACATGATATTAGAAGGTTAGAAAACATATTTCATAAAAACATGGTCAAATGCAAGCTAACTTCATAAAGACTTTGAACACATATGAGATACTCCTTGAGTAACCTTAGTTCATTATTAATGTGGTAAATTAGCCTTAACCGACATAGAGACCATGTGAGCTATAACATGACCCTCAATGTGTCCCACACCAAAGAGGGTTGTCCTACTTGCCAAGGTAAGGACCATGAACCTCTAGCTTAAGTGGATTCAGTAGCTAATCAGCCTATGGGGGCACATGGTTAAAGGATTAGGAGAATGCTACTAGAAGCCCGACCTCTACTACAATAGAGCTTCTATCTCAAGAGATTGCTTCTAGAAACCCGGCCTCTACTACGGGAGAGCTTCCATCTCACTATCAATATCCACTCGGTGCTAAGAATAAATCTCACGGAATAGTTATTAAGTCTTGAATTAACTCATGATTCATGGAAAGATGTCCTTGGACAACCAATCCAAGCTAGTTCATTAGGATAACTCTTACTCTTTGATTCAATTAGGTGAGAAAGCCTTTCAACCTAAGAATCCTTTATATGTGAGAAAACCTTTCACATCATGCTAGTATGCGTTTATGAGAATATCCTTTCAATAACACAAAAACAACATCATCATTGGTACTTTACTCGCAAAGCACCCTTAAAAAATTGCATAGATTTCATAAGAAAATGCATAAATCCATAATTTACCTCTTGAGGTCAAAAAATTACTTTCAATATGCAATACTTAGAAAACATATGTTAGATATGGATTATATCATAAATTTAAAGCTTGCAATACATGCTTAATTTCATAAAACTCTTTCTTGAAGATCAAAATCCCACATCATATGATTCATAACTATAAGACATGGGAATTACTTGGGTTCATGGGGAAATCATCAAAAAAATCATGGTAAATAATCAATTCATGGTTAGAAGATCATAATTCAATCATTCAAATCAATAATGAAGAGAACCCATGGTAATCGAAGAATACCCTAACTCAATTGGGGAATTCTACCTTTTGGAATAGAGGAATTTGGGACTCCATGGATGAAAACTATCATACCTTGAATCCAATTTCTAGCCTTAAATGGAGGAATTCAGACCTTAGCTTGAAACCCTAGATGAATCCTTCTTCTTCAAGTTTTAGAGAGAGAATTAATTGAGAGTTCTTCTTTTGTGAATTTGGAAGAATAAAGTGAATTTGGGGGTAAAAAAACATATATAGGGGTCCTAAACATAGTTCAAAATGACATAGTATAGGAACTAATTAATTAGGAAAAGACCCAACTAACCCTGAAAATAACTGCCAGCTGACCACCAACGGACCCTATTCTACGAACCGTGGTCTGACCTACGACCCATCCTGGTGGACAGTCGTTAGTCATCAGAGACTGGATTTTGGGGCTTCGAACCACAGACCCTAACCATGGACCGTGGTCTGACAAACGCTCCATTAGTCTGGTTGAGCCTCTTGGCCCTCAGACCACTGCTAGGCAGGCCAACCACGGACCACACCTACGGGCCGTGGGTGGCCAATGTGGTTTGACTGCTTCAGCACCTGGAAAGCTGTAATTTGACCTATTTTAGATAGGAGGTGTTACAATATCTCCCCCTTAGGACCATTCCTCCTTGAATGAGAATCAAAATGGTTCTAAAAGAGTAGGAGAGGAACTAACAACCCAACCTAAAAATGCAACTTCATTAAAATGCATATAACCAAGGAGGAACTATCGACTCCAAGCTAGGTCGTTCTCAAAACATCATAAGATGAATGAAACTAAGTCTAACATCCCATCATGCATACAATGCACACAATCAAGGAGGAAACATTAACTCCAAGTTAAACATACTCAATGCATCATAAGGAAGTAGGAACTACATCTAGCAACCCAATATACATGAAATTTAAACATTACTCATGTTCAAAGAGGAACTACCTTCTCCAAGATAAAAACATGCTCAACACAATCTCATGGAGTCAATATGCAATTCATTCTCAAAAAGCATAGCTAAAGCATGTTCATCAATTCATCTCATAAAGTCTATAGGCAACTCATACTTAATGCACAACAACATGAGGAAAATAAACCATATAAATCATTTATTTCAAAACTTAAGCTTTTTCATGAACATGCATAACATATGGAATTCATGGAAACATACAAAACACACATGACCCCCAAAACATAGAACAAACCATGAGCAACTCATTACCTCAAGCTAAAGTAGTATTAGAGGGATATAGATGAGGATATTGGGACATCATGTCGTCCTTGGCCTCCCAAGTAGCACCCTCAACTAAGTGATTCCTCCATAACACGTTCACGGAAGCAACTTTCTTGTTTCTTAACTTTTTGACTTGCCAATCCAAAATCTAAACTGGAACTTCCTCATATGAAAGGCTTTCATCAACTCCCAACCCTTCTAAGGTAACTATGGGTGTCACGACCCATGGGCACCCACTAGACGTAACAACGCGTACATGACCCCGAAGGAGTCTCATACAAGCCCTTAACATAATCATAACATCAGATACTAGAAAAGTACGGGAAAATTAAAACGTCTTTAAAACCATACAATCAAAACCATTTTCATAAACAAGCGGAAGTCTTTACTAAACCTGTGTCTCAAACCATCTATTAAATTCTTGAATAAAAGTCTTGGGATGCAGCCCATACAAAAGTCTAAAACATAAAGTAAGCATAATGAGTTTGTCCTCGAAGCTATGAGAACTCACCAATCCTTCAACTCTTCTAGCACCTTAGGAACCTAACCTTCAAGCAACTCAATCTCTGAAACCCTGCATTTGACTAGAATGTAGGAAATATGCGTTAGTACAAAATGTACCAAGTATGAAAGCTAGAACAACATCATAAGAATAACTCAAGATGGTTAATCAACATAAGACTAACATAAGAGACAATAACATAGTCATAGCATAATATCCAACATAAGCATCATATAATCATAAGGCAACATAAGACATAGTAAATGAGCATTGCAGATAAGTCATAATCATAATAAGCATAATTGACTCTTAGTCATCTCTACCAATACCATAATAGCACCATTCTCAAGTAACCTCAAAAGCATATAAGTGCAAAGCATGAATAGCATCCCATAATACTACCCAACCAAGTATCCCTTTTTTGTCATCTTAATCATCACCTATATTTATGGTCAAATCTCTAAGCTTCTTTATTCCATAAGGGCATCATACTCCTAAGTAACCTCAAGACACACTTGTGCAATGCATGAAAGTCATCCCATAGTACCCTTCACACTAAGAATAGCCTTGAAGTCATCTTAGTCAAATCCACCCTCCTTTGGCCTCATTATTAAATTACTTCATATAGACAAGAGAACTACCATCCTTAGTCAAACATATCATGGAAGGCAACTATAGCACAACCCTACAGTAAAATACATCACTAATAAGAACTCTTCCTTGAATGACCCTAAGTCATACTTGTGCAATGCACGAATAGCATCCCATATTACTACTCATGCTAAATACTACTTTTAGGTCCTCATACTAATACTTCTTGATTTGGAACCTAGTTCCTCTCTTTAAATTTAAAACACTAGGAGGTACTCTCTTGAGCACGTCTTAGTTCATTATTAGATTGAACCCTATGAGATACTACTTTTAGCATGTCTAGATTCATCATTATAATGGACCCTATGAGACACCACCTTAAGCATGTCTAAGTACATTTATACTCTTGAACACTATGAGGTACTTCATTAAGTAAGTCTTAGTTCAATTATCTTTATAACACTATGAGATGCTTCTTCAAGCATGTCTTAGTTCATTGGATATGGAGATTTCTACTAGAAACCTTAACTCAACTATGTGAAGGCTTCAATCTCATGAGACCTAACTTTGGGAAAACCTACACTCTACTACGTAAGAGTTCCCCCTTTAACTTGGATACTCCTTACATCAACTAGGTGTGGTTCTCCTTTTTACTTGGAACCTGGACCCTGTCTTGTGTGACACTCCATCTCATTGTCAATATCCACTTGGAGCCAAGCATACACCCCAAGATTTAATTGTTAAGCCTTGCTTAACACTCATATCGCATGGAAGGATGTCCTTGACAACCAATACATGTTTAAGTGATTCTATTACTTCATACTTTCAATCCTTCATAAAGTAGATCAGGTGAGTATAGGCTTTTCACCACAAATCTACCTACTAGCCTTCTATTCATCACATTGATTCTACTCTCAAAGCCGTAGTAAATCAATATTCATGACTATAAGCCTTACTCTGAAAGCTTTACTTCATTCTATCATCATTCATATCAAGGTTACAAGACACTCAAGTGAAAAGATTCATCTTTAAGCAATTCTTGTCATATTCTTCCTTATCAAGAGACTCTAGTCATAATTCATCATGTAAGATCAATATCAAGCATTACTACTCAAGAACCATCATATTCACATCATTCTAAATCAATTCATGCATATAGGTTCTAGCCCTAGACAATTACTAGTAAAAGCATTAATTCTAGAAGATCACCTTGACCTTCAATTTTACCATCAATGGCAATAACCCCACATAAATCATCTTCATCAATTAGACTTGGGTAATCATGGAAATCACATAAATTAATCATAGTATCATGAATTAACACTAAATTAATCATACATAAGTATTTTCCAACCAATTAGAGTCATACGCACATATACCCACACATTGGAAGAAACCCTAGCTTAGATTGAGGTTCTTCTTCCCAAATTTGGGGAATTTCTAGGGGACTCTATGGGTGGAAGAACCCATATATGAAAATATAAACATACCTTAATCAATTCCCTAGCACAAGCCTTTAGCAATGGAGCCTTTGTTCTGGACCTTAGCTTTAAGCCCTAGCTTCTTCTTCAATGGAGGTTTCTAGAGAGAGAAATATTTGAGAGAGGAGTGATTTGGGGTTTTGATTTGGGTCTTGTGAAAAGTGAGTTAAAATTAGGGGATAATGACTTAAAATACCTTATATAGGTGAATAAAACTCATATAAAATGGCCCCATTAATTAACTAAACGATTTGGAATTTACCAAAGTACTCTCGACTAGGCAGCCCTTTGCCAAGGGTCACGCCCCTCTTCACGAGCCGTGAAGGGCACCACGGCCCGTGGTTCCTTGACCAGTAGCTCCCCTCACTTGCCAAGCTCCCAAAATACTAAGGCATGACCACGAGCCTTCTCACATGACCACAGGCCGTGAAGTGGCTCGTGGTCCCTTGGACAGTAGCTAAGTCTCGAGGCTTCATCTCCCACAAGGCTAAGGGGTCTTCACGGATTACTTCATGGACCGTGGTCAAGACCACCGATCGTGAAGGTGGTCATGAACACTGGGGAAGTACTTGGCCAAGGTTAGGCAGCCTTGGCCTTTGGCTTAGGGTTTTCCCCTTGGCCTTGGACTTTGCCCTTGCAACCCTATACCAAACCTTAGGTGGTCTTCTAAATTACGGGGTCTAACACGTACCTTGACGTTCAACCACTAAGCCCCTCATTCTAAGTATGGGAAGTTATATCTGCCACTCTATTCCTCATACATCAAACTCTAGAACCCTAGCTTGAGGCTCTAGTTAAGTCTATTAGTTTTCGGGGTGTTACAATATCTCCTCCTTGGGAACATTCTTCCTCGAATGACGATTCTAAACACTTCTTAAAGGAAACGACTCTAGACTAGAAGCCCATCATGCATGCAACATATCTAATGCACATAAACAAGGAGGAAAACTTCAACTCCTAGTAAACATACTCAATGCAACAAAAGAAAGTAGGAACTTCATCAAACAACCCATTTATGCAAGACATTCTCATAACTAGTCATATTCAAGGAGGAACTACCATCTCCTAGTCATAACATGCTCAACTTACTCTCATGGAGCCCATATGCAATTTACTCCCAAAAGCATTCATTCAAGAAGGAATCTTTCAACTCCAACACTAAGGCATGCTCATATACTCATCTCATGAAGTCTATATGCAACTCTAGTCAATGGACTACAACATGAGCAAAAAACCATGCATATAAGTCATTTCTAACAAGACCTAAGCATTTTCATGAACATGCATATAAGGAAATCATGGCAACGTTCAATCACACAATAACCTCATTAGATAGGCGCACTATCTCCCTGTTGGGAGTTAGCCTACACAAACTCTTCTAAACATAATTCATAACATAAGGCAACAAGGAAGCATCATTCATATTAAAGAAAACTTCAAGTCCATAATAACAAGTCACAAAAGACAAGAAATCTAGAAAGTTACTAAAGCATAAAAACACATATCGGAAGGGACATGAGGAGATCACTCTTGATCTTCTATAGATTGGAGAGCATAAAACCTATTATTCTTTTAAGGCTCCTCATCAACACCACTAGAGTAAAATTTCTTATCCTCTCTTTCTTTAGCCTTAAGAACCGGGAAATCTCTCATTTTGTGCCCATCTTTTCCACACCCATAACAACCATCCATGCTGGCTAGGCACTTGCCATAGTGACTCCTTCCACACTTGGTGAAAGTAGGCTTAGGAAATGGAGAGACTTTGCCGGAATACTTTTGTCTAGACTTATTGCTCCTCAATTTCATCGGCATGAACCATAAGACGGGAAATATTCATACTAGGGATAAGCATTACCAAACGACATTCATTGACCACTAATTCGGACACTCCCATTACAAACTTATTCATCTTGGCCCTTGAATCCCCCACTATGGTTGGAGCATATTTGGATAGTTGGTTGAACTTAAGGGAATACTCCTTCACACTCATACCCCCTTGCTTAAGATTTATGAACTCTTGCATCTTTAGTTCCCTCAACTCTAGGAGAAAGAACTTATCAGAGAATGTTGTTTTAAACCCTTCCCACTCTATTGGGCTTTCTTCTACCGGTCTACTATCTTTCCATTGCTCATACCAAATTTGTGCTACATCCTTCAATAGATAAGCGGCTAGCTCCGCTTTCTCTACCGTAGCAAAACCCATGATGGCAAGCACCTTATACACCTCCTTTATAAAACATTAAGGATCTTCCTCCACTTTGGAGCCATAAAACTCCGGAGGGTTCATCCTCCAAAACTCACTCACCCTAGAAGAATCCATCCCCCTTATTGGGTTTGCCGGACCCACCACCTCTCTATTGGCTTGGGCCATCAAGGCTTGAGACAACAATTGCATAGAAGCCCTAAACTCTGCAAGAGTGACATTCTCAATTTGAGGGTCATTTGGAGCTTGAGCAGGAGCTTGGTTTGGAACTTGAAGAGGAACCTCTTGTTCTCCATTATCTTCCTCATCCCTCCTAGCATTAGCCCTAGTATTACCCATAACCTGAAAAATCATAGGCCAATGGTTAGGAGAAATGCCTACTAGATCTAAACTCTATAGCACGAGAATGAAGAAATGAGATTTCCTAAACATCCAATAGCTTCCTATTCATAAATATGGCGCGCTTTACATTTTTGAACAAGACTCTACTAGACGTGTTTTGAGACAATCCTAGAACCATTCTAAACCTTGTGCTCTAATTACCAAGTTTGTCACGACCTAGGGGTACCCCTAGACATAACATGCGTACTTGACCCCGAAGGGGTCTCATATAAGCCCTTAGCATAATCATAACATAAGATACTAGAAAAGTATGGGAAATTTAAAAATTCTTTAAAACCATACAATCGAAAACATTTTCATAAACAAGAGGAAGTCTTTACTAAACCTTTGTCTCAAACCATCTATTACACTCTTGAATAAAAGTCTTGAGACGCAGCCCATACAAAAGTATAAAACATAAACAAATGACATAAAGGGAACATAATGGGTTTGTCCTTGAAGATATGTGGACTCACAATTCCTTCAACTCTTCTTGCACCTAAGGAACGTAGCATTCAACCAACTCAATCTACGAAACCCTACATTTGATTAGAATGTAGGCACTATGTGTTAGTACAAAATGTACCAAGTATGAAAGTTAACACAACATCATAGGAACATCTCAAGATGGTTAGTCAACATAAGACATAAACATAAGAGACAATAACATAGTCATAGCATAATCTCCAACATAAGCATCATATAATCATAAGGCACCATAAGACATAGTAAATGAGCATAGGAGATAAGTCATAATCATAATAAACATAATTGACTCTTAGTCATCTCTACCATAATAGAACCATTATCAAGTAACCTTAAAGGCATACAAGTGCAATGCATGAATAGCATCCCATAATACTACCCAAGCCAAGTATCCCTTTTTAGTCATCTTAATCATAGCCTATATTCATGGTCAAATCTCTAAGATTCTCTATTCCATAAAGGAACCATACTCCTAAGTAACCTCAAGACACGCTTGTGCAATGCATGAAAGTCATCCCATACTACCCTTCACACTAAGCATAGCCTTGAAGTCTTATTAGTCATATCCACCCTCTTTTGGCCTCATTATTAAACTACTTCATATAGACAAGAGAACTACCATCCTTAGTCAAACATATCATGGAAGGAAACTATAGCACAACCCTACAGTAAAATACATCACTAATAAGAACTCTTCCTTGAATGACCCTAAGTCATACTTGTGCAATGCACGAATAGCATCCCATAATACTACTCATGCTAAGTACTACTTTTAGGTTCTAATACTAATACTTATTGATTTGGAACCTTTTTCCTCTCTTTAACTTTAGAACACTAGGAGGTATTTTCTTAAGCACATCTTAGTTCATTGAGATACTACTTTTAGCATGTTTAGATTCATCATTAACATGGATCCTATGAGATACCACCTTAAGCATGTCTAAGTCCATTTATACTCTTGAACAGTATGAAGTACTTCATTAAGTAAGTCTTAGTTCAATTATGCTTTATAACACTATGAGATGCTTCTTCAAGCATGTCTTAGTTCCTTGGTTATGGAGATTTCTACTAGAAACGTCAACTCAACTATGTGAAGGCTTCCATCTCATGAGGCCTAGGTTTGGGAAAACCCACACTCTACTACGTAAGATTTCCCCCTTTAACTTGGATACTCCTTACATCAACTAGGTGTGGTTCTCCTTTCTACTTGGAGCATGGACCCTATCTTGTGTGATACTCCATCTCATTGTCAATATCCACTTGGAGCCAAGCATACACCCCAAGATTACTTATTAAACCTTAGTTAACACTCATATCTCATGGAAGGATGTCCTTGACAACCAATCCATGTTCAAGTGATTCTATCACTTCATACTTTCAATCCTTCATAAAGTAGATTAGGTGAGTATAGTCCTTTCACCACAAATCCACCTACTAGCCTTCTATTCATCACATTGACTCTACTCTAAAAGCCCTAGCGATTCAATATTCATGACTACAAGCGTTACTCTCAAAGATTTACTTAATTCTATCATCATTCATATCTAGGTTACAAGACACTCAAGTAATAAGATTCATCTTTAAGCAATTCTAGTCATATTCTTCCTTATCAAGAGACTCTAGTCATAATTCATCATGTAAGATAAATATCAAGCATTACTACTCAAGAACCATCATATTCACATCATTCTAAATCAATTCATGCATATAGGTTCTAGCCCTAGACAATTACTAGTCAAAGCATTAATTCTAGAAGATCACCTTAACCTTCAATTTCATCATCCATGGCAATAACCCACATAAATCATCTTCATCAATTAGACTAGGGTAATCATGGAAATCACATAAGTTCATCATAATATCATGAATTAACAATAAATTAACCATACATAAGTAGTTTCCAACCAATTGGAGTCATACCCAACTATACCCACACATTGGAACAAACCCTAACTTAGATTGGGGTTTTTCTTCAAAAAATTGGGGAATTTCTTGGGGACTTTATGGGAGGAAGAACCCATAAATGAAAAGTTAAACATACCTTAATCAATGCACTAGCACAATAATTTAGCAATTGAGCCTTTGTTCTTGACCTTAGGTTCAAGCCCTAGCTTCTTCTTCAATGGAGGTTTCTACAGAGAGAAATATTTGAGAGATGAGTTATTTGAAGTTTTGATTTGGGTCTTGTGAAAAGTGACTTAAAATTGGGGGATAATGACCTAAAATACCTCATATAGGTGAATAAAACTCATACAAAATGGCCCCATTAATTAACTAAATGATTTGTAATTTACCTAAGTTCCCTTGACTAGGCAGCCCCTTGCTAGGGGTCACGCCCCTCTTCCCGAGACGTCAAGGGAACCACGGCCCGTGGTCCCTTGACCAGTAGCTCCCCTCACTTTCTAAGCTCCTAAAATACTAAGGCATGACCACGAGCCTTCCCACGAGCCGTGGTCATGCCCACTGGCCGTGAAGTGGCTCGTGGTCCCTTGGACAGTGGCTAAGCCTCAAGGCTTCATCTCCCACAAGGCTAAGGGGTCTTCATGGACCATGGTCAAGACCACTAGTTGTGAAGGTGGTCGTGAACCTTGGGGTAGTACTTGGCAAAGGTTAGGCAGCCTTTTCCTTTGGCTTAGGCTTCTCCCTTTGGCCTTGGACTTTCCCCTTTCAACCGTCTACCAAACTTTAGGTGGTCTTCTAAATTACGGGGTCTAACACGTACCTTGATGTTTAACCACTAAACCCCTCATTCTAAGTACGGGAAGTCTCATCTACGACTCTATTCCTCATACATCAAACTCTAGAACCCTAGCTTGAGGCTCTTGTTAAATCTACTAGTTTCCGGGGTGTTACAATGGATGTCGAATCACCAACACATATCTTCAACATAGAGACATGGAAAACAGGATGCACCGATTCCAACTCATTAGGCGAATCAGGTTCATAAACAACCTTACCAACACGTCTCAAAATTTCATATGGGCTTACATACCGGAGACTAAGCTTCCCTTTCTTACCAAATCTCATTACACCCTTCATGGGTAAAATTTTCAAGTAAACCCAATCATGAACCTCAAATTCAAGATACCTTCTTCTAACATTGGCATATGACTTTTGTCGACTTTGAGCAGTTTTCAACCTTTCTCTAATAAGCCGGACTTTCTCAATGACCTCATGTACCAACTCGGGACCTATCAAGGAAACTTCACCCACCTCAAACCAACCTATAGAATATATACACCTCCTACCATAGAAAGCCTCAAATGGAGCCATATCAATACTCAAGTGATAGCTATTACTATATATAAATTCAATCAATGGCAAATGGTCATCCCAATTACCCTTAAAATCAATCACACAAGATCTTAACATATCTTCCAAATTTTGGTTAGTATGCTCCGCTTGCCCATCGGTTTTGGGATGAAAATTTGTACTAAGCTTAACCTTAGTTCCAAGATTAAGAAGTGGATTGAGTACCCAGATGAGAAATAATGGACAAGGGCACTCCATGCATCCTTTTCATTTTTCTCAAGTACAACTTAGCATAATCCTCCGCCGAATAGAAAACCTTGACTGGAAGGAAATGAGCCGATTTCATCATCCGATCCACTATAACCAAAATCAAGTCATGTTGTCTCCGGGTGTGACGCAAACCAACAATAAAGTCCATGTTCAAATCTTCTCACTTCGAAATAGGAAAACCAATGTCTTGGGACATACCTCCCATTTTCTGATTCTCAACCTTTACTTGTTGGCAATTAGGAAACTTGTCCACGAATTCCACAATATCCTTCTTCATCCCATACCACCAATAGACTTCCCACAAATCACGGTACATCTTGGTGGCTCCCGGGAGATTGGAATACCGAGAACTATGGGCTTTTGACAAGATCTCTTCGCTTAATTCATAAACATTTGAACACATAACCGACCTGGATATCTAAGGACACCATCTCCCCCTTGGGAGAAAGCCTCAATGGATTTCTTAAGCACCGCTTCTTTTAATTCTACCAAAATTGGATCAAAACCTTTCTTGGCTTTCACATCCGCCACAAAAGATGAATCAGACCCATTGTGAACCATAACACCACCCTTGATGGAGTCCAATAATTGAACACCTAATTGGGCCAATCTATGAACATCTCGAACCAACTCTTTCTTACCATCATCAATATGAGCCTCACTACCCATAGATAACCGACTAAGAGCATCTGCTACTATATTACACTTGCTGGGGTGATAGAGAACATTCATGTCATAATCCTTTAATAATTCAAGCCACCTTCTTTGGTGAAGATTCAAATCCTTTTGATTAAACACATATTGGAAACTCTTATGGTCGGTAAAAACATCAACTTGAACCCCGTACAAATAATGCCTCCAAATCTTAAAGGAAAAACCAACCGCTGTTAATTCTAGGTCATTGGTAGGATAATTCTTCTCATGTATCTTAAGTTTCCTTGAAGCATAGGCAATGAATTTACTATTTTGCATAAGCACGCATCCCAACCCAATCCTAGAAGCATCATAATACACCACAAAATCATTTGTACCCTCCGGTAAAGTCAACACCGGAGCGAAAGTAAGTCTATCTTTCAACTCTTGGAAACTCTTCTCACAAGCTTCAGACTATATAAACCTAGTATTCTTTTGATTCAAGGCCGTAAAAGGAGAGGCCATGGAAGCAAACCCCTCAACAAACCTTCTATAGTAACTGACCAAACCTAAGAAGCTTCTAATATCCGAAGGGGTTAGAGGTCTAGGCCAACTCTTGACAGCATCAGTCTTCTTAGGATCTACCTCAATACCCTTACTTGACACAAAAAGACCGAACAAAGCTACCGACCTTAACCAAAATTCACATTTGCTAAACATTTCATAGAGTTGTTGGTCCTTGAGAATTTGTAACAGAATCCTCAAATGGTCAATATGCTCATTCTTTCTTCTTGAATAAATCAATTTATGATCAATGAACACAATTACAAGCATATCAAGGTATTGTCTATATACCCTATTCATCAAATCCATAAATTCCACTTGAGCATTGGTCAAGCGAAACAACATTACTAAAAATGCATAATGACCATATAGGGTTTTAAAAGCCATTTTTGGAATATCATTTTCCTTCACCCTCAATTGGTGATAACCCGACCGAAGATCAATCTTAGAGAAATAACTTGCTCTTTGAAGTTGGTCAAACAAATTATCTATCGTTGGAAGAGGATACTTATTCTTAATGGTCACCTTGTTCAACTGACGATAATCAACACACATACGAAGAGAACCATCCTTCTTTCTAACAAACAAATTTGGAGCACCCTAAAGAGAGATACTCGGTCAGATGAAACCCTTATCCAACAAGTCTTTCAGTTGTTCTTTCAACTCCTTAAGTTTTGTCGGGGCCATTTTATAAGGAGGAATAGAAATAGGTTGCGTATCTTGGTGAAGGTCAATACCGAAGTCTATTTCCTTTTCGGGAGGAGTACCAGGCAAATCGTCGGGGAACACTTCCAGAAACTCATTAACAATGGGGACCGACTCAAGAGTAGGGATTCTGGAATCTACATATTTCACCCTAAGAAGATGGTAAATGAAACCCTTAAAAATCATCTTTCTAGCTTTAAGACAAGAGACAAATTGTCCCTTATGCATAGAATTTCCCACCTTCCACTCTATGATAGGCTCATTCAGGAATTGAAACTTGACTACCCGAGTTGTACAATCAATGGAAGCATAACAAGAGTGCAGCCAATTCATACCAAGGATAACATCAAAGTCTAACATATCAAGCCCTACCAAATCAACAAGAGTAACTCTATGGGATAAGGAAATGTGACACTTTCTATAGACCCTCTTAGCCACAATAGAATCACCAACAGGAGTAGAGATAGAAAAAAATTCTAGCAACACATCCGGAAGAACATCAAACCTCATAGCCACATATTGTGTCACAAAATACAAAGTAGCATCGGGATCTAATAAAGCATATACTTCAAGTTGGAAAACTTTCAACATACCGGTAACCACATTCGGAGAACCCTCTTGGTCACCACGAGACTGAAGTACATAGAATCAGTTTTGCTTGGGAGCATTGGAACCCGAACCACTAAAAGTAGCTTGCTTTTCCTCTCTTCCTCTAGCCGTAAGCATCGGGCAATCCCTCATTTTGTGACCACTTTTACCACACCCATAAAAACCATATGTGTCGGCTAGGCACCTACCATCGTGCTTCCTCCCATACTTAGTACAAGTAGACATGGGTAATGAAGATCCACAACCATTACATCCTTGAGGGTTAGGGTTAGACACCCTATCTTTGTTGAACTTAAGAAGTGCATTGGAGGAACCTTGACCGGAAAACCTTTGTCGAAATCTAGGACGACCTTGTCCATCGAACCTTGCATGAGATAAATTACCATCATTGGTCTTAGCCCTTTTTATCTCCGTAGATTTTTCATTGAGATTCTCCTGCTCAATTTGTTGTGCATGCACTATAAGATGAGAGATGTCTATGTCAATAATAAGCATGGCGGTTCGACATTCTTTAACCACCATTTCTGACACCCCCGAAATGAACTTACTTATTCTAGCCCTTAAATCTGCAACCATTGTTGGAGCATATTTAGAAAATTGAGTGAACTTTAGAGAATATTCCCTCACACTCATATTTCCTTGTCGAAGATTAATGAACTCAAGCACTTTAGCTTCCCTCATCTCAAGGGGAAAGAACCTATTAAGAAAAGCAACCTTAAACTTCTCCCGAGGACCTGCATCTTCCGGTCTCCCTTCTTTCCATTGGATGTACCATACTTGAGCAAAACCTTTCAATTGATAAGCGACCAACTCTACCTTTTCCACCGGCGTGACTCCCATGATCATCAAAACCTTGTAGACCTCATCAATAAACTCTTAAGGATCTTTCTTAAACTTAGAATCATGAAACTTTGGAGGATTCATCCTTGTGAAGTCCGTCACTCTTGAAGTCGCCGTACCTATATTTAGGTTCGTGGGAACTACTACTTCCTTATTGGATTGAGCCAACACTTGAAAAGCAGCCCTAAACTCTGCATTTGTTACTTGTTCGGCCAAAGGATCGACCGGAGCTTGAGAAGCTTGATGAAGAGCTTCTTGTTCCGCATTCTCCCTAACATTCCTTCTAGTACAAACCCTTCGAGTAGACATATCCTGAAGAACATAGGATAAGGATTAGGAGAGAGACTTTATAGAGTTAAACTCTATAGCACGACTAAAGAGTACTAAAAGAAGTGGAGTTTCGTAAACATCTTGTAGCCTCTCATTCATAAATATGGCGCGCTTCACACTTATGAACAAGACTCTACTAGACGTGGCTTATGAGACATCCTAGAACAATTCTAAGCCTTGTGCTCTGATTATTAAGTTTGTCACAACCCAGGGGTACCCCATATATGTAACATGGCGTATAAAACACTGAAGGACTCCATAAAATCCACCTAGTTCTCATAACATAAGAAATAGAACAATAAGAGTAAAAACAATATTTCAACTCCAAAACATTTTATACAGAAAGTGGAAGTCTAAATCATGTCTCATCATAGCCATCTAATACTATAGAATGAAATTGGGCCTAGACCATACATCATGTACAAAAGAGAAATACATAAAACAAACTGAAAACAACAAACTTCGTCCTTAAACCATGAGGACTCACAAAAGCTCAGAAATATCTCGAATCAACCACTAGCCATGAGAATAATGACCCTAACTATCAGACCCTACACTTGGAGAAATGTAGGCAAGAGTATGTGTTAGTACAAATAATGTACCAAGAATAATAGCCATGCACAAAAGATTTAAAACATGCAAAATGGGAAATTTCATTTCATGACATGCAATTGACCAAGTTAAAACATGATATAACAAGGTTAGAAAACATACTTCATAAAAACATGGCCAAATGGAAGCTAACTTCATAAAGCCTTTGAACATATATGAGATACTCCTTCAGTAACCTTAGTTCATTATTAATGTGGGGAATTGGCCTTAACCGACATAGAGACCATGTGAGCTATAACATGATCCCCCGATGTCTCCCACATTGAAAAGGGTTGTCCTACTTGAGAAGGTAAGGACCATGAAAATCTAGCTTAAGTGGATCCATTAGGTAATCAACATATGGGGGCACATAGTTTAGGGATAACGAGATTGCTACTAGAAACTCGGCCTCTACTACGGGAGAGCTTCCATCTCAAGTGATTTCTTCTAGCAACCCGGATTCTACTACGGGAGAGCTTCCATCTCACTATCAATATCCACTCGGTGCGAAGCATAAATCCCATGGAATAGTTATTAAGTTTTGACTTACTCATGATTCATGGAAAGTTGTCCTTAGACAACCAATCTAGGCTAGTTCATTAGGATAGCTCTTACTCTTAGATTCAATTAGGTGAGAAAGTCTTTCAACCTAAGAATCATTTATATGTAAGAAAATCTTTCATAGATAAGAATATCCCTCACAGCGAAAAGAGTTGTCCTACTTGCCAAGGTAAGGACAATGAACTTCGAGCTTAAGTGGATCCACAAGCTAATCAATCTATGGGGGCACATATTTAAGGGATAAGGAGATTTCTACTAAAAACCCAGCCACTACTATAGGAGAGATTCCATCTCAAGAGATTGTGTAACACCCGTAAACTAGAAGGCTAAACTAGAGCTTTATGTGAGCTTTATGTGAGGGTTTTCTAGAGCTTTATGTGAGGGTTCTAGAGCTTTATGTGAGGGTTCTAGAGCTTTATGTGAGGGTTAGAGTTGTAGAAATGGCTTCATGTACTTAGAATGAAGGGTTTAGGGTTAAATCATCAAGGTACAACTCCCCAAGAACCAACCAAGGGTCTTTGAGGAGGACCCTAGAACTGCCCTAAAAGCTGTCCAAAAATAGTCCACCCACGAAAGGGACCACAACCAGTACATGGACCCACACCCCGTGGTTGAGGGGACGTGGGTCAAGACTCCAAAATTACACTCTCATACCACCACCCACGGATGACTAGCACGCCCCGTGGGCGTGGTCTCTTGGGTGAGGTAGTCTTGGTCTTAAGGCACGTTAAGTTGGGGGTTAAGGGAACTTTCTAGAATTAATTAGTTATTAAGTGCTATCATTTTATTAGTATTTAGACCAAATATATAAATCTATTTGACCCTTAATTAGGTGATTCCAAATCACTATTTCAATTCACCCAAAAAAACCCAAATTCTCTCCAAGAAATTCTCTCTCTAGAAAGAAGAAGAAGAAGAAGAAGACGAAGAAGAAGAAGAAGAAGAAGAAGAGAATCAAGCTAAGTCAAATTCATTCATTTTTTTCAATATTTCTAGGCTTTAAAATCAAAGTATGATAGCTTATTCATCCAGGCATTCTTCCATCAATGGAGCCCTCTATATTTCCCCTAATTGTGAAGATGAACCCCAATTCTAGCTAGGATTTCTTCCTACATTATAGGTTAAGTTGAGTATGAATCCAATTGAGTGGATATTACTTGTTTATGATTGATTTAGTAGTGAATCATATTATTATGATGATATTATATGATTTACATGGCTAACCCTAGTCTAATTGATGAAATTGAAGTAATGTGAGTTTATGCCTTGTGAAGGGAAATTGAGGATTTGTAGATGATCTTCTAGAATTGATGACCTGTATAGTAATTATTCAAGAATAAAAAATGTAAATATAAATTTAATTAGATTATAGAATATATGATGGACCATGACTAGTAAATCTTGAAGTTGAACCTTTATGATGATTTATGACTAGAATCACTTAATAATGAAGCATATGATTAGAATGCCTTGAAATCTAGGTATGTATAATGATTGTAAGTAGTAAAGCTTTGAGAGTAAGGCTTGTAGTCATGAATGTTGATTACTAGGGTTTTGAGAGTAAAGCCAATATGATGAACTAGGTATGTTAAGGCTTTCATAGTGAAGCTTATATGATGATGGTAGATTGTTAGATAGAATGGTTGTGGAAGGACCTTACCCACCTAATCTACCTCATGAATGTTGGACTGCATAAAGTGATGGAATCACATGAGTTAGAATGATATCCATATCTAGTGCTTGAACCCTAGGGTGATGATTGTAAGTAAGTTTTGAACCTCAAGGAGGTGAAGTATGAGATTATGCTTGTAGTATTTGAACTACTTGAATTATGATTATATCCATGTCTAAAGTAGTAATTCTAGATGTGTTAATTTTATATGAGCTTTGACTTTGAAAGGGCAAGATATGATATTATGCATATTTTTATAAAGGTTATATACATGCTTTATGAACACTTTGAGAGTAAAGTGATTACGATTATGATCTAGTTGTTGTGTTGTTGAAAGGCTATTCTCATATACACACCTAGGTACAAATATGATATGATGTAAGTAGTTACCTCACAATATGATGATTCTAAGGTTGGAAGACTAGTCTCACCTAATGAATCTATATGAAGACATGGACGGTGAAAGGTTATGCTCACGCATGATCTAATGAGCTATAGTATGAGTTATGTTGGATTGAGTGTCAATACATTCTTCCATAAATATGAACTTAAGTCAAGACTTAATATGAACTCAAATGGAAATTAAGCTTAGCACCAAGTGGATATTTCCAATGAGATGGAAGCTCCTCCATTAGTAGAGGGCAGGTTTCTAGAAGAGGTATCATGAGATGGAAGCTCCTCCGTTAGTTGAGGGCGGGTTTCTAGTAGCAATCTTCTTATCCCATAAAATGCGTGCCCTCGTAGGTTACTTAGCTATTGGATCCACCTAAGATAAGAGTACGGTTCTACCTTAGGCAAGTAGGACAACTCATTTTTGGTGTGGGGTAGACACCAGATTCCATGTTAAGCTCACATGGTCTATGTCGGTTAAGGCAAATTCCCACAATAAAAATATGAAATATGAACTATAGTTACTCAAGAATCTTTACTTGGCATGGGTTAGATTTATTAGGTCTCATTCATGCATTGCACAAGTATGTTTTGAGGGTATTCATGGTATGTTCCTTTTATGTTATGATTATCTATATGTTGATTATGCTTATGTTTTATGCTTATCATGTATTCTTAGTTTGTATTGTAGCTTGAAAGGCCTTTCCAATACATATGTGACTAAAGGTGAATGTTACATTGTCTATGAGAAGTAAGCTAAGGATGAGATCAAATATGGTAAGTATGTATGATAGCCTAAGGTGATACTTAGTATGGATGGGATTATGGGGTTTTATCCATGCATTGCACAAGTATGACTTGAAGCTACATATGAGGTGTTCCAATTATGATATGAAGGGTTAAGGGTTGACCAATGCTTACATTATGTCTATGTTGGAGATTATGCTTATGACTATGTTATTGTCTCTTATGATTATCGTTTATGTTTCATAAAGTATCTCTTATGATTATGGCATATGATTTATGTTGACTAACCCCTATGTTATACTCTTATGATGTTATGTTAGCTATCATATTTAGTACTTTTGTACAACGCAGACTCTTGCCTACATTCTCATCAAATGTAGGGTTCGGTGATTTTGAGTTCCATTCTTGAGGATAGGTTTCTAGTACAGCAAGGAGTTGAAGACTTGGTGAGTCCTCATAGCATCGAGGATTGATCACCCCTTTTTATGTATATCTTTATTTTATGTGTAGAGCTATTGTATGGGCTGTGTCCCAAAGTCTTTCATGTGTTAGATGGTTTGAGACAATGTTAAAGACTTCCGCTTCATTTTATGATACTTCGATTGTTATGAAAAAAGTTATAAATTTCCATACTTTTCTATTATCTTATGTTATGATATGCTAAGTGGCTTACATGGAGTCCTTCGGGGTTCTATGTGCCATGATACATCTAGGGTGTACCCTTGGGTCTTGATAAACTTGGTAATTAGAGCACAAGGTTTAGAATTGTTTTAGGATGTCTCCAACCACGTCTAGTAGAATTTTGTTCAGAAAGGTGAAGCACACCATATTTATGAATAAAAGGCTATTGGATGCTTCGTAAATTTCACTTCTTCATTCTCTAAGTCGTGCCATAGAGTTTAACTCTATTAAATTTCTCTCATATTCCTTATCCGTTGGTCTTTAGGATATGACTACTCGAAGGGCTCATGCTACAAGGAGCGATGGAGAAAATTTTGGTTGTGATGCCAATATTGGCTATGTGACTAGATAGAACTTGATATGCTAGGATTAGATGTCATCCCTATGATGGATTGGTAGTATTATTTTTATGCTCCTATGTGATTGTAGAACCCGTATAGTCGAATTGTTAGTTCTAGAATGAGCCTATCCTAGAGTGGAAGGTGGGAAAGTCTATGCCATAAGTTTGGATTATGTTTTGTCTTAAATTTGACTTGAGGGTTGCATGTACCACCTAGCTAAGGTGAGGGAGAAATGTTTAAGTGTTAACCAACTTCAAAGAGTTAGTTATCTTTTAAGATTGATCTAAAGTATGGTCATTTTGAGTAGGGTGTTCAGATAATACCTAGATATGATTGGTTAGTAGATCCCACCAAAGGTGATGATATGGGTTGAAATGGTGTAGAATTATCTTGATCCGGCCTTAGTAGAATTGAAAGAGACATGAGGTATTGTCCAAAGGCAAAGGCTATGTGAGAAGAGGGTAAGCAAGTTTCTCCTAATGGTTCTGGTATGTGTTTTATGCTTTATTAGATTCAGCATTGCTTGTCTCTTGTGAATTGATAAGTTAGACTTTGAAGTTGTCTTTAGTATAAATGGGCTTCATTGTTGTTTTATGATATTAATGGTAGAACCCCACTTAGTCATAATGAACTTTTGGGTATGTGGATAGATTTGATGAATAAGTTATTTAGAAGGTACCTTAATATGTTCAATTAGTAGACTCCTATAAAGGATAGTAGTATAGTTCACTATGGTTTAGAATCATCTTGTGTGATGAATGTGAAAGTTTAGTGATAACTTGCTCCGACCTTAGAATAAAAAGAAATGAGGCTTAGAAGACCGTATAGGCTTACTCCCAAGGGGGAGATGATGTGCTTAGATATAAAGCCGTTGAGTGTTCTTAATGTTCATGATTTAGGTTGACTTGAAATTCTCAACTCAAGAGGTGTTGTGAGTTTTGGGAAGTTTAGTCCCGGTTTTGTAGGCTCACATGAGATCTTGAGTGGAGTTAGTAAAGTTGCTTGTGAATTAGAGTTTCTTAATGAGTGGTACTAGTGTATCGAATTTTCCATGTCTCTAGGATATAGAAGGGTGTTGGAGATCTTACATACATAAGTCCTTAAGAAGAGTTGGGACTTAAATGAGAATTTCTCTAATTTAGAAATACTCGTAGGGATCTTAGACCGGCAAATTAAGAAATAAAAGAGTAAGGAAGTTGCTCTCATGCAAGTGTTAAGGAGTGGTCTTTGAGTGAGGGTTTTAGGTGAGGGTGCTACTTGGGAGGCAAAGGGCCAATGAGAATTCCTGATATCCTCATCCTTTTCCTTGTATTCCTCCTTTAGCATTAAGATCTTAAGATAATAAGTTCCTCTTGGTTTGCATTATGTGTGGGGTCATGTGTGTTTAAGTGTTGCCATGATTTCCTTATATGATACATGTTCATGAAAGCTTATGACTTAAAAGAAAAAAAATGAGTTTGCATGATTATTTCCTCATGTTGTAGTGCATTGAGTATAAGTTGACTATAGACTTCATGAGATTAATTAATGAGCATGCCTTAGTTTGGAGTTGAGAGATTCCTCCTTGAATAAATGTTTTTGAGAGTAAATTGCATATAGGCTCCATGTGTGTATGTTGAGCATGTTTTATCTAGGAGATGGTAGTTCCTCCTTGAATATGAGTAGATATAGAAATTCATGCATTTCGAGTTGTTAGATGTAGTTCCTACTTCCTTGTGTTATATTGAGTATGTTTAACTTAGAGTTGAAGTTTCCCTCCTTTGTTTATGTACATTTAGACGAGTTGCATGCATGATGGTCTGCTAGTCTAGAGTCATTTCCTTTAAGAAGTATTTAGAATCATCATTCGAGGATGAATGTTCCCAAAGGGGAGATATTGTAACACCCGGAAACTAGTAGGCTAAACTAGAGCTTTACGTGAGGTTAGAGTCGTAGAAATGGCTTCTCGTACTTAGAATGAAGGGTTTAGGGTTAAACCGTCAAGGTACGACTTCCCAAGGACCAACCAAGGGCCCTTGAGGAGGACCCTAGGACTGCCATAAAAGCTGTCCAAAATTAGTCCACCCACGAAAGGGGACCACGGCCAGTAGATGGACCCACGCCCCGTGGGTGAGGGTTCGTGGGTCAAGACCCCAAAAGTTCACTCCCAGACCACTAACCACGGATGACCAGTACACCCCGTGGGTCCACCCACAGCCCGTAGGCGTGGTCTCGTGGGTGAGGCAGTATTGGTCTTCAGGTCGGTTAAGTTAGAGGTTAAGGGAACTTTCTAGATTTCATTAGTTATTAAGTGGTGTTGTTTTATTAGTATTTATACCACCAATATAAATCTATTAGACCATTAATTAAGTGATTTCAAATCAAAAGAATCATCAGAAGAAGAAAAAGAAGAATCAAATTGGGTCAAAGTCCTCCATTTGTTTCAAGCTTTCTAGGCTTTATAATCAAGGTATGATATCTTATTAATCCATGGATTCTTCCACCCATGGAGCCCCCTAGATTTCCCCCAATTGTGAAGATGAACCCCAATTCTAGCTAGGGTTTCTTCCTACATTGTGGGTTAAGTTGAGTATGAATCCAACTGATTGGATATTACTTGTTTATGATTGATTTAGTAGTAAATAATGTTATTATGATGATATTATATGTTTTCCATGGCAAACCCTAGTCTAATTGATGAAATTGAAGTAATGTGGGTTTATGCCTTGTGAAGGGAAATTAAGGATTTATAGATGATTTTCTAGAATTGATGACATGTACAGTAATTGTTCAAGAATAGAAACATTTATACATGAATTGAATTAGACTATAGTATATATGATGGATCATGACAAGTCTTGAAGTTGAACCTTTATGATGATTTATGACTAGAATCACTTAATAATGAAGCATTTGATTAGAATGCCTTGAAATTTAGGTATGTATGATGATTGTAAGAGGTAAAGATTTGAGAGTAAGGCTTGTAGTCATGAATGTTGATTACTAGGGTTTTGAGAGTAAAGCCAGTATGATGAACTATGTATGTTAAGGCTTTCATAGTGAAGCTTATATGATGATGGTAGATTGTTAGATAGAATGGTTGTGGAAGGACCTTACCCACCTAATCTACCTCATGAATGTTGGACTGCATAAAGTGATGGAATCACATGAGTTAGAATGATATCCATATCTAGTGCTTGAACCCTAGGGTTATGATTGTAAGTAAGTTTTGAACCTCAAGGAGGTGAAGTATGAGATTATGCTTGTAGTAATTGAACTACTTGAATTATGATTATATCCATGTCTAAAGTAGTTATTCTATGTGTGTTGATATTATATGAGCTTTGAACTTGAAAGAGAAAGATATGATATTATGCATGTTTTGTGAAGGTTATGTACATGCTTTATGAACATTTTGAGAGTAAAGTATTACGGTTATTCTCATATACACACCTAGGTGTGAATATGATATGATGTGAATAGTTTCCTCACAATATGATGATTCTAAGGTTGGAAGATTAGTCTCACCTAAAGAATCTATATGAAGACATGGACGGTGAAAGGTTATTCTCACGCATGATTTAATGAGCTATAGTGTGAGTTATGTTGGATTGAGTGTCAAGACATTCTTCCATAAATATGAACTTAAGTCAAGACCTAATATGAACTCAAAAGGGAATTAATCTTAGCACTGAGTGGATATTTCCAATGATATGGAAGCTCCTCCGTTAGTAGAGGGCGGGTTTCTAGAAGAGGTCTCATGATATGGAAGCTCCTCCGTTAGTTGAGGGCGCGTTTCTAGTAGCAATCTCCTTATCCCATAAACTATGTGCCCTCATAGGTTACTTTGCTATTGGATCCACCTAAGCTAAGAGTATGGTTCTACCTTAGGTAAGTAGCACAACCATTTTTCCGTGTGGGGTAGACACCAGATTCCATATTAAGCTCACATGGTCTATGCCGGTTAAGGCTAATTCCCACAATAATAATATGAATTATGAACTATGGTTACTCAAAAAGCTTTACTTGGAATGGGTGACATTTATAGGGTCTTATTCATGCATTGCACAAGTATGTTTTGAGGGTATTCATTGTATGTTCCTTTTATGTTGGGATGATCTATATGTTGATTATGCTTATGGCTTATGCTTATGATGTATGCTTAGTTTGGATTATAGCTTGAAAGGCCCTTCCAATACATGTGTGACTAAAGGTGAATGCTCCCTTGTCTATGAGAAGTAAGCTAAGGATGAGCTCGAAGATGGTAAGTTTGTATGATGGCCTAAGGTGATACTTAGTATGGATGGAATTATGGGGTCTTATCCATGCATTGCACAAGTATGACTTGAAGCTACTGATGAGATGTTCCTATTATGATATGAAGGATTAAGAGTTTAGCAATGCTTACATTATGTCTATGTTGGAGATTATGCTTATGACTATGTTATTGTCTCTTATGATTATCGTTTATGTTTCATGAGGTATCTCTTATGATTATGGCATATGATTTATGTTGACTAACCCTTATGTTATGCTCTTATGATGTTATGTTAGCTATCATATTTAGTATATTTGTACTAACGCATCCTCTTGCGTACATTCTCATCAAATGTAGGGTTCGGTGATTTTGAGTTCCATTCTTGAGGATAGGTTTCTAGTACAGCAAGGAGTTGAAGACTTGGTGATTCCTCATAGCATCGAGGATTGATCACCTCTCTTCTTTTATGTCTTTATTTAATGTTTAGAGCTATTTTATGGGTTGTGTCCCAAAGACTTTCATGTATTAGATGGTTTGAGACAATGTTAAACACTTCCGCTTTGTTTTATGAAACTTCGATTGTTATGAAAAATGTTTTAAATTTCCATAATTTTCTATTATCTCATGTTATGATATGCTAAGTGGCTTACATGGAGTCCTTCGGGGTTCTATGCATGTGCCACGTTACATCTAGGATGTAACCCTGGGTCGTGACAAATTGGTTCTAGAAACCCTGCCTCTACTACGGGAGAGCTTCGATCTCACTATCAAAAACCACTCGGTGTTAAGCATAAATCCCACAAAATTGTTATTAAATCTTGACTTAACTCATGATTCATGGAAAGATGTCCTTGGACAACCAATCCTAGCTAGTTCATTAGGATAGCTCTTACTCTTTGATTCAATTAGGTGAGAAAGCATTTTAACCTAAGAATCCATTATTTGTGAGAAAACCTTTCACATCATGCTAGTATGTGTTTATGAGAATATCCTTTCAGCAACACAACAACAACATCATTATTGGTACTTTACTCTCAAAGCACCCTTAAAACATTGCATAAATTTCATAAGAAAATGCATAAATCCATAATTTACCTCTTGAGGTGAAAAACCTAATTTCAATCTTCAATACTTAAAAAAGCATAGCTTAGATATGTATTTCGTCATAAATTCATGTAAAGCTTGCAATACATGCTTAATTTCATAAAACCCTTCCTTGAAGATCAAAATCCCATATCATATGATTCATAACTTGAAGACATGGGGATTACATAGGTTCATAGGGAAATCATCAAAAAAGAATCATGGTAAATCATCAATTTATGGTAAGAAGATCATAAGTCAATCATTCAAATCAATAATATAAGATCCCATGGTAATTGAAGAAACCCTAACTCAATTGGGGAATTCTACCTTTTGGAATAGAGGAATTTGGAAACTCCATGGATATTCCATGAATTAAAACTATCATGCCTTGAATCCAATTGATGGGCTTCAATGGAGGAATTGAGACCTTAGCTTGAAACCACAAATGAATCCTTCTTCTTCTTCTTCAAGTTCTAGAGAAAGAATTATTTAATAGTTCTTCTTTTGTGAATTTGGAAGAATGGGGTGAATTTGGGGGTAAAAAGACTTATATATGGGTCCTAAAAAATGACATATTATAGGAACTAATTAATTAGGAGAAGACCCAACTAACCCTGAAAATAGTTGTCAGCTGACCACCAACGGACCCCAGTCGACGAACCGTGGTCTGACCTACGGCCCGTTCTGGTGGACCATCATTGGTCATCAGAGACTGGATTTTGGAGCTTCTAACCACGGACTGTGGTTTTACAAACGGTTCGTTGGTCTGGCCGTGGCTCTAGGTCCTCAGACTACTGCTAGGCAGGCTAACCACAGACCACACCTACGGTTTGTGGTCCCTTCCACAGGTCGTGGGTGGCCAGCGTTGTTTGGCTGTTGCAACACCTGGAAAGCTGCAATTTGACCTATTTCGGATAAGGGGTGTTACAATATCTCTCCCTTCAGAAAATTCGTCCTCGAATAAGTTTCAAACTCGTTCTTAAAGAGTAGGAGAGGAACTAACAACCCAACCTAAAAATGAAACTTCATTAAAAGGCATATAACCAAGGAGTAACTATCGACTCCAAGCTAGGCCGTTCTCAAAACATCATAAGAGGGGTGAAACTGAGTCTAACGGCCAATCATGCATGCAATGCATAAAATCAAGGAGGAAATATCAAAACCAAGTTAAACATACCCAATGCACCATAATGAAGTAGGAACTACATCTAGCAACCCAATATGCATATAATTTATACATTACTCATGTTCAAGGAGGAACTACCTTCTCCAAGCTAAAAGCATTCTCAACACAATATCATGGAGTCAATATACAATTCATTCTCAAAAAGCATAGCTAAAGCATGTTCATCAATTCATCTTATGAAGTCAATAGGCAACTCATACTAAATTCACAACAACATGAGGAAAATAAACCATATAAATCATTTCTTTCAAAACATAAGCTTTTTCATGAACATGCATAACATATGGAAATCATGGAAACACACATGACTCCCAAAACATAGAACAAACCATGAGGAACTCATTACCTCAAGCTAGAGTAGGATTAGAAGGATAGAGATGAGGATATTGGGACATCATGTCCTCCCAAGAAGCACCCTCAACAGTGATTCCACCATAACACTTTCACAGAATCAACTTCCTTGTTTCTCAACTTTTATACTTGGTGGTCTAAAATCTCAACCGGAACTTCCTTATATTACAGGCTTTCATCAACTCCCAACCTTTCTAAGGGAATTATCGATGTCGGATCACCAACACATTTTTTCAATGTAGAGACATGGAAAACTAGATTCACTGATGCCAACTCATTAGGAAAATCAAGTTCATAAGCAACCGTACCAACACGTCTCAAAATCTCATATAGGCTTACATACGAGGAACTAAGCTTCCCTTTCTTACCAAACCTCATTACACCCTTCATGGGTGAAATTTTCTAGTAAACCCAATAATGAACATCAAATTCAAGATCCCTTCTTCTAACATCGGCATATGACTTTTGTCGACTTTGACCCATTTTCAACCTTTCTCTAATTAGCCGAACTTTCTCAATGGCCTCATGTACCAACTCGAGACATATCAAGGCAACTTGACCCATCTCAAACCAACCTGTAAGATATCTACACCTCCTACCATAGAAAGCCTCAAATGGAGCCATACCAATACTTGAGTGATAGCTATTATTATAGGCAAATTCAATCAATGGCAAACGGTCATCCAATTACCCTTAAAATCAATCACACAAGCTCTCAACATATCTTCCAAAGTTTGGATAGTATGCTCCTCTTGCCCATCCGTTTGGGGATGAAAATTTGTACTAAGCATAACCTTAGTACGAAGACCCTTTTGGAAAGACTTCCAAATTGAGAAGTGAATTGAGTACCATGATTGGATATAATGGACAAGGGCACTCCATGCAACCTTACGATTTCTCTCAAGTACAACTTAGCATAATCCTCCACCAAATATGAAACCTTGACGGGAAGAAAATGATCTGATTTTGTCATCCGATCCACTATAACCCAGATCGAGTAATGTTGTCGCCAGGTGTGAGATAAACCCTCAATAAAGTTCATGTTCAAATCTTCCCACTTTCAAGTAGGAATACCAATGTCCTGCGACATAACTCCCAGTTCCTTATGCTAAACCTTTACTTGTTGGCAATTAGAACACTTGGCCACGAAATCCGCAATAACTTTCTTCATTCCATTCCACCAATAGACTTATCGCAAATCACGGTACATCTTTGTGGCTCCAGGGTGATTGAAATACCGAGAACTATGGGCTTCTAATAGGATCTGTTCCCTTAAGTCATCAACATTTGGAACACATAACCGACCTTAATATCTAAGGACACCATCTACCCCTTGGGAGAAAGCCTCAACGGACTTCTTAAGCACCGTTTCTTTTAATTCTACCAAAATTGGATCAATACTTTACTTGGCTTTCACATCCGCCACAAAATACGATTCAGACCCATTGTGAACCATAACACCTCCCTTGGTGGAGTCCACTAATTGAACACCTAATCGGGCTAATCTATGAATATCTCGAACCAACTCTTTCTTACCATTATCAATATGAGCCATATTATCCATAGATGACCGACTAAGAGCATCCGCTACTACATTAGCCTTGTTGGGGTGTTAGAGAACACTCATATCATAATCCTTCAATAATTCAAGCCACCTTCTTTGGTAAAGATTCAAATCCTTTTGATTAAATACATATTGCAAACTCTTATGGTCAATGAAAACATCAGCCTGAACCCCATGCAAATAATGCCTCCAAATCTTTAAGGCAAAAACAACCGTTGACAATTCTAGGTAATGGGTAGGATAACTTTTCTCATGTATCTTAAATTGCCTTGAAGCATAGGCAATGACTTTACAATTTTGCATAAGCACACATCCCAATCCAATCCTAAAGGCATCACAATACACCACAAAACTATGTGTACCCTCTAGTAAAGTCAAAATTGGAGCGGAAGTAAGTCTATCTTTCTACTCTTGGAAACTCTTCTCACAAGCTTCGGACTATATAAAGTTAGTCTTATTTTGATTCAAGGCCGTCAAAGGAGAGGCAATGGAAGAAATCCCCTCAAAAACTCTTCTATAGTAACTAGCCAAACCCAAGAAGGCTTCTAATATCTGAAGGGGTTAGAGGTCTAGGCCAACTCTTGACCGCATCCGACTTCTTAGGATCTACCTCAATACCCTTACTTGACACAATATGACCAAGAAAAGCTACGGACCTTAACCAAAATTCACATTTTCTAAACTTTGCATAGAGTTGTTGGTCCTTGAGAATTTGCAACACAATCCTCAAATAGTCAATATACTCATTCTCACTTCTTGAATAAATCAATATATCATCAATGAACACAATTACAAACATATCAAGGTATTAGCTAAACACCTTATTCATCAAATCCATAAATGCCGCCGAAGCATTGGTCAAGCCAAACGACATAACTAAAAACACATAATGACCATAACGGGTTCTGCAAGCCATTTTCAGAATATAATTTTCCTTCACCCTCAATTGGTGATAACCCTACCGAATATCAATCTTAGAGAAATAACTTGCTCCTTGAAGTTGGTAAAACAAATCATATATCCTTAGAAGAGGATACTTATTCTTAATGGTCACCTTCTTCAACTGACTATAATCAATACATTTATGAAGAGAACCATCTTTCTTTCTAACAAAAAACACTGGAGCACCCCATGGAAAGATACTCGATTTGATGAAACCCTTATCTAACAAGTCTTTCAATTGTTGTTTCCACTCTTTAAGTTCTGTCGGGGACATTCTATAAGAAGGACAAGAAATAGGTTGCGTATCTGGGAGAAGGTCAATACCGAAGTCTATTTCCATTTCGGGAAGAATACGGGGTAAATCGTCGGGGACCACTTCTGGAAACTAATTTACAACGGGGACCAAATCAAGAGTAGGGGTTTCAGAATATAAATCCCTTTATCTTAACAAGATGGTAAATGCACCCCTTAGAAATCATCTTTCTAGCATTAAGACAAGAGACAAAGTGACCCTTAGGCATAGAATCTCTCGCCTTCTACTCTAGGATACGCCCATTTCGGAACTGAAACTTGACTACATGAGTTCTACAATCAATGGAAGCATAACAAGAGTGCAGTCAATCCATACCAAGGATAATATCAATGTCTAACATATCAAGCTCTACCAAATCGACAAGAGTAACTCTATGATATAAGGAAACACGACACTTTCTATAGACCATCTTAGCAACACATCTGGAAGAACATCAAACATCATAGCCACATATGGCATCACAAAAGAAAAAGTAGCACTGGGATCTAATAAAACATCTACATCAAGTTGAAAACTTTCAACATACCGATAACAACATCCGGAGAACACTCTTGGTCACCACGAGATTGGAATGCATAGAATCGGTTTTGCTCAGGAGCATTGGAACCCGAATCACTAGGAGTAGCTTGATTGCCTTCTCTTCATTTATCCGTAAACATCGAGCAATCCCTCATTTTGTGACCACTTTTACCACACCCATAACAACCATTCGTGCCGACTAGGAACCTACCATAGTGCTTCCTCCCACACTTAGTACACGTGGAAATGGGTAATGAAGATCCACTACCATTACATTCTTAAGGCTTAGGGTTAGACACCCAATCTTTGTTGAACTTAGGAGGAGCATTGGAGGACCTTGACCGGAAAACCTTTGTTGAAATCTAGGAAGACCTTGTCCATCGAACCTTGCATGAGAGAAATAATTACCATTACCGGTCTTAGCCCTTTTTATCTCCCTAGAGTTTTCCTTGAGTTTCTCCTCCTCAATTTGTTGGGCATGCACCATTAGATGACAGATGTCCATGTCATTAATAAGCATGGCGGTTCGGCATTCTTTAACCACCATTTGGAATACCCCAAAACAAACAAACTTACTCACTCTAGCCCTTGAATCTGCAACCATTGTTGGAGCATATTTAGACAATTGAGTGAACTTTAGAGCATATTCTTTCACACTCATACTTTCTTGTCGAAGATTAATGAACTCGAGCACTTTGGCTTCCCTCATCTCAAGGGAAAAGAACCTATCAAGAAAAATGGCCTTAAACTTCTCACAATCAAGAGGACCCGTATATTTCGGTCTCCCTTCTTTCAATTGGTTGTACCATACTTGAGCAACACCTTTCAATTGATAAGCAGTCAACTCTGCCTTTTCCACCGGCGTGACTCCCATGACCAACAAAACCTTATAGACCTCAACAATAAACTCTTGAGGATCTTCCTCAACTTTAGAACCATAAAACTCTTGAGAATTCATCCTTCTGAAGTCCCTCACTCTTGAAGCCGTTTTACCCACATTTGGGTTCCCGGGAACTACCACCTTCTTATTGGCTTGAGCCGTCATCGCATGATTCAACACTAGAAAAGCAGCCCTAAACTCTACATTTGTTACATGTTCGGCCAAGGGATCGACCGGAGCTTGAGGAGCTTGAGGAGGAGCTTCTTGTTCCACATTCTCCCTCACATTTCTTATAGTATAAGCCCTTCAAGTAGACATATGCTGAAGAACATAGGATAAGGATTAGGAGAGAGACTTTATAGAGTTAAACTCTATCGCACGACTTAAGACTAGTGAAAGAAGTGAAGTTTCCTAAACATCATGTAGCCTCTCATTCATAAATGTGGCACGGTTCACACTTATGAACAAGACTTTACTAGATGTGTCTTACGAGACATCCTAAGACCATTCTAAACCTTTTGCTCTGATTACCAAGTTTGTCACAACCCAGGGGTACCCCCTAGATGTAACATGGCGTATAGAACCCGAAGGACTCCATACAAGCCACTTAATTCTTTTAACATAAGAAATAGAATAATAAGAGTAAAAACAATATTTCAAGTCCAAAAAATTTTATAAAGAAAGAGGAAGTCTAAACTCATGTCTCATCATAGCCATCTAATACAATAGAATGAAATTGAGCCTATCACATACATCATGTCCAAAATAAATACATGAACGAAACTGAAAACAATAAACTCCATCCTTGAAGCATGAGGACTTACCAAAACTCAGAAATATCTCGAATCAACCACTAGCCACTAGAATCATGGCCCTGTCAGTCGGACCCTACATTTGGGGAAATGTAGGCAACAGTATGCGTTAGTACAAATAATGTACCAAGTATGATAGTCATGCACAGAATATTTAAAACATGCAAAAAGGGACATATCATTTCATGACATGCAATTTACCAAGTTAAAACATGATATAAGAAGGTTAGAAAACATACTTCATAAAAACATGGTCAAATGCAAGCTAATTTCATAAATCCTTTGAACAATTATGAGATACTCCTTGAGTAACCTTAGTTCATTATTAA
The DNA here is from genome assembly GCF_000226075.1 of Solanum tuberosum. Taxonomy (NCBI): domain Eukaryota; kingdom Viridiplantae; phylum Streptophyta; class Magnoliopsida; order Solanales; family Solanaceae; genus Solanum; species Solanum tuberosum. The sequence goes on from NW_006238957.1 coordinate 1,228,158, forward strand.
TGCGGGGAATTAGACTTAACCTATATAGAGACCATATGAGCTATAACATGATCCCCCGGTGTCTCCCACACCGAAAAGGGTTGTCATACTTGCCAAGGTAAGGATCATAAACTTCTAGCTTAAGTGGATCTACTAGCTAATCAATCTATGGGGGCACATAGTTAAGGGATAAGGAGACTGCTACTAGAAACCCGACCTCTACTATGGGACAACTTCCATCTCAAGAGATTGATTCCAGAAACCTGGCCTCTACTACGGAAGATCTTCCATCTCACTATCAATATCCACTCTATGCTAAGCATAAATCTAACAGAATACTTATTAAGTCTTGACTTAACTCATGATTCATGGAAACATGTCCTTGAACAACCAATCCAAAGCTAGTTCATTAGGATATCTCTTACTCTTTGATTTAATTAGGTGAGAAAGCCTTTAAACCTAAGAATCCTTTATATGTGAGAAAACCTTTCACATCATGCTAGTATGTGTTTATTATAATACCCTTTCAACAACACAACAACAACAACATTGGTACTTTACTCTCAAAGCACCCGTAAAACATTGCATAGATTTCGTAAGAAAATGCATAAATCCATAATTTACCTCTTGAGGTAAAAAACCTACTTTCAATCTTCAATACGTAGAAAACATATGTTATATAAGGATTGCATCATAAATTCATGTAAAGCTTGCAATACATGCTTAATTTCATAAAACTCTTCCTTGAAGATCAAAATCCCACTTCATATGATTCATAACTTGAAAACATGGGGATTACATGGGTTCATGAGGAAATCATTAAAAAAATGGTAAATAATCAATTCATGGTTAGAAGATCATAATTGAATCATTCAAATCAATAATGAAAAGAACCCATGGTAATTAAAGAAAAACCTAACTCAATTGAGGAATTTTACCTTTTGAAATAGAAGAATTTGGGAACTCCATGGATGAAAGGAATCCATGAATGAAAACTATCATACCTTGAATCTAATTTCTAGCCTTCAATGGAGGAATGGAGACCTTAGCTTGAAACCCTAGATGAATCCTTCTTCTTCTTCATGTTATAGAGAGAGAATTATTTGAGAGTTCTTCTTTTGTGAATTTAGAAGAATGGGGTGAATTTTAGGGTAAAAAGACTTATATATTGGTCCCAAACATAGGCAAAATGACATATTATAGGAACTAATTAATTAGAAAAAGACCGAACTAACCCTAAAAATAACTGCCAGTTGACCACCAACGGACCCCAGTCAATGGGTCTGACCTACGGCCCGTCCTAGTGGATTGTCATTGGTCATCAGAGACTGGATTTTGGGGCTTCGAACCATGGACCGTGGTCTGACCAACGATTTTTTGTCTGGCCGTGGCTCTTGTTCCTCAGACTACTGCTAGGAAGGCCAACAACGGACCACACCTACGGTCCATGGTCCCTTCCACGGGCCGTGGGTGGCCAGCGTGGTTTGACTACTACAACACATGGAAAGCTGCAATTTGACCTATTTTGGAGAGGGGATGTTACACTTCAATTCTTGAAAATCTTTTCACAAGATTCAAACCATATGAACTTAGCTTTCTTTTGAGTCAATGCTGTTAATGGAGAACCACCAGAAGAAAACCACTCAACAAACCTTCTGTAATAACCAACCAAACCCAAGAAACTTCTAATGTCCAAAGGGGATAAAGGTCTAGGCCAAATCTTGATTGTATCCATCTTCTTCGGATCTACCTGAATACCCTTACAAGAAATAATGTGACTAAGAAAAGCCACACACTTATCCAAAACTCACATTTGCTAAACTTTGCAAAGTGTTGATGCTCCTTGAGAATTTGCAACACAATCCTCAAATGATTGATGTTCTCATCCTCACTTTTTGAATTGTAACACCTCGGAAATTGGTAGCCTAGTAAGGGTTCAAGGAAGAGGTTACATACCAAAGATTTAGCCTTGGCACCCTTCATGAAAATCCCCACGAGTCGTGAAGGGCATCACGAGTCATGGTGGTGCCCGTAAACCTTAGGTAGTAGACAATTAAGGCTTCCTCACTTCCCACGACCACCATGATGCCTCGTTCTTGGGACCATAGGTTGTGGTGGCACTCGTGGAGGGCTAGGCAGTATCTAGCTAAGGCTGCCCAAACAAGAGACGCTCCCACGAGCCACTAGATTGTTCGTGAGGCCTTGAAGGACCGTGGGAGTGGTCGTGAACATGAGATAGATTTTTAGGGGTAAAGGGGTGGCTTCCAAGCCTCTGGTCCATAACCACGATGGGGACCACGGCTCGTGGTAGATATCATGGCTTGTGGAGCCTCACGTGGTAAGGGGCAGTCCACAGTTATGTTGAAGGGTAAATGGGTCTTTCTAGTTTTAATTAGATTAATGCTAGGTCATTTTACCCAAGCATAAGTCCCATATATAAGTGATTTTAACCCTTGAACTCACCTATTCATGTCATTATTTCCAAAACCCCAAAACAAATCATAAGTTCTTCCTCTCAAATATTTCTCTCTCTAAAACTTGAACAAGTAGAAAGAGTTCAAGCTAGGATCAAGGTTAAGTATCTAATCCTCAAGAATTTGTGGGATTTTTTAACAAGGTATGATGGATTTTCATCCATGGAATTCTTTCATCCATGGAGCCCCTAAGATTTCCCCAATTGAGAAGTAGAAATTCCTAAATTGAGTTTGGGTTTCTTCCAATGTTGTGGGTATTGATGAATGTTTATCCAAATGAGTAGATTATGATTGTTTATTCTTGAATTGAGTAGATTAAATGATTTTAGAATGAATTTACATGTACCCATTCCTAACCCATGATTCTAAGATGAATTTGATATAGACGGGTTTTACTCCAAGATAGGGGAAATTGAGGATTTAGATGTATTCATATAGGATTGATATGGTACATTATAAATTTCTTGACAGTGAAGCATATAGATATGAATTTCTTGAGAATGAATTATATAGACATGAATTATGATTAGTAGGGCTTTGAGAGTAAAACTTATATAATGAATGTTGATTAGTAGATAGAATTGTTATGGAAATATTAACCCACATGATTTACTCTATGAATGTATGATCGTATGAATGTGAAAGATTTTCTCACATAGAATGATTCTAGGTTGAAAGGCTTGCTCACCTAAAATGAATCAAAGAATTTATTAACTATTATAGATAAGACTTAGCTTGGATTAGTAGAACTCATGGTACCTTGGATTGAGAAATAGTACCCTTTCATGGATAGCTTGGACAAGCATGATAAGGTGCATTTCATGGTAGCTTGACTTGATAAGGCCATACCATTTCATGATAGCTTGGATTGAGAAATAGTACCATTTCATGGATAGCGTGGACTAGCATGATAAGGTGCTTTCCATGATAGCTTCGACTAGCATGATAAGGTGTTTTCCATGATAACCTTGACTAGCATAATGAGGTGCTTTTCCATGGTAGCTTGATTTGGTAAATAGTAACCATTAATGGTAGCTTGGGATAGCATGATGAGGTGCTTCTTCATGGTAGCTTTGATTAGTAAAGTAGTACTCTTTCATGGATAATGACTTATCTTGGATTGGTAAGAGGATATACCTTCCATGAATAGTAAGAATAACTAAGGATTGACTATTCCTCAATCAACTTTGCATTGTTATGATGAAAAAATGTTACTTCAAGGAAGTATCATAAGTATGTTTGAATATGAGATTTACTAGTATGATGAATGATTATCTTGGATTGTTTCTTGAGTTGCGTTCCATGATATGTGTATCTAGAGGTAGATGGCCAAGTCTTGACTAAGGATAAGTTAAGGTTACTTCAAAAAGTGTTCCTCTTATAATATGATCATTTATGTGCATTGATTATGCTTATGACTTATGTTGATATCTCTTAATCTTATGTTGATGTTTATGCAAGCTATTATGTTTAGTACATGTTTGTACTAACGCATACTCTTCCCTACATTTCTTATACAAATGTAGGGTCTGGCGATATCAACTCTCATCCACATGGCTAGGATCATAGTAGAGCAAGATTTGAGGATTGGTGAGTCCTCGTAGCATTCGAGGATTCGATAACCATTTCCTTATTTTCTTTCATTTTATGTTTTGAACTATTATATGGTCTGTTTCCCAAAGATATTCTTATTTTAGATGGGTTGAGAAACAATGTATTAGATTTTCGCTTCGTTTTATTAAAAAATTAATTATGTTGAAAAATGTTTTAAATTTCCACTCATTTATATTATTTTATGTTATGAAAGTTAAGTGGCTTGTATGAGTCCTCTCGGGGTCATGTATGCCTTGTTACATCTAGGGGGTACCCCTGGGTCGTGACAAACTTGGTAATCAGAGCACACGGGTTAGAATGGTTGTAGGATGTCTCAAAACCATGTCAAGTAGAGTCTTGTTCATAAGTGTGAAGTGCGCCACATTTATGAATAAGAGGCTACTAGATGCTTAGGAAACTTCACTTCTTCTTCACTCTAGGTCGTGCGATAGAGTGTAACTCTATAAGGTATTTCTCTTAATCCTTACCCGATGGTCTTCAGGATATGACTACTACAAGGGCTCATGCTAGAAGGAATAAGGAAGACAATGTGGATCAAGAAGCTCCTCTTCAAGCTCCTCAAGCTCTGGTCGACCTTATGGCTGAAAATGTGACAAATGTGGAGTTTAGGATAGCTTTTCAAGTATTGGATCAAGCCGTGATGGACCAAGCCAATAAGGAGGTTGTAGTCACCGTGAACCCAAATGTGGGTACGGTGGCTTATAGAGTAAGGGATTTCACAAGGATGAGAGAGGCTAATGTGCTTAAGTTTATTAATTTTTGCCAAGGAAATATGAGTGTTATGGAATATGCTTTGAGGTTCACTCAGTTGTCAAAGTATACTCCATCTATAGTGGCCGACCCTAGGTCGAGAGTGAGTAAGTTCATTTCGAGAGTGTCTGATTTATTGGTGAAATAATACTGTATGGCTATGCTTGTCCATGATATGGATATTTCTCGTCTTATGGTTCATGACCAACAGATTGAAGAGGAGAAACTTAAAGAGAGATCTAGAGAGAAAAAAAGGTCTAGAATTGATGATGTTAATTTCTCTAATGCAAGGTCCGATAGACATGGTCATCCTAGGTATATGAAAGGGTTTTCCGGACAAGGTTCTTCCAATGCTCCAAGGTATAATGAAGATAGGGTGTCTAACCCTAAACTGCAGGGAATTAGTAGTGGATCCCTATTTCCTACTTGTGCTAGGTATGGAAACAGGCAAGAGGGTAAGTGTTTAGCCGGCACAGAGGGTTGCTTCAATTTTGGTGAAAGTGCTCACAAAATGAGGGATTGTCCAATGATTAGGGCTAAGGGAAGAGATGGCAAGCAAGCTCCTCCTAGTGGTTAAGGTGTGAATGCTCCAAACAAAAATAGGTTTTATGCTCTCCAGGCTAGAAGGTGAACATGAGTGTTCTCCAGATATGGTTACCGGTATATTAAAAGTTTTCCAACTTGATGTTTATGCTTTATTAGATCCCGGTGCTATCTTGTCTTTTGTGACGCCAATTATGGGTATGTGACTTGATAGACTTGATATACTAGACTTTAATGTTATCCTCGATATGGATTGGCTGCACTCTTGTTATGTTTCTAATGATTGTAAAACTCGTGTAGTCAAGTTTGAGTTCCCTAATGAGCCTATCCTAGAGTGGAAGGGGGGAAATTATATGCCTAGAGGTCAGTTTGTTTCTAATATGAAAGCTAGAAGGATGATGGCTAAGGGTTGCATTTCCCATCTAGTTAGGGTAAGGGAAATAGACTTTAGTGTTGACCAACTCTAAGAAGCTAGTTACTTTTTTTAGGCTAACCTTAGGTCAGGTAACCAGCAATCGAGGGTGAAGGATGATGATTTCCCGTTAACAGCTTTTAGAACCCGATATGGTCATTATGAGTTTTTGGTGATGTCATTTGGTTTGACTAATGCCCTGGCGGCATGTATGAATTTGATAAGTGTTCTAGTTCACCATGGTTTAGAATCTTCTTTTATGGATGTGAAAGTTAAGTAATATCTTGATTCGACCTTAGTTGAATTGGAAGAAGCGGTACTTAGAAAGTCTGTTGAGGCTTTCTCCCAAGGGGAAGATGATGTGCTTAGATATCAAGGTCGTTGTGTGTTCATAATGTTCATGATTTTGGTTTACTTGAAAATCTCACCCATGAAGGGTGTAAATAGGTTTGGGAAGTAAGGGAAGCTTAGTCCTTGGTTTTTAGGCCCATATTAGATCTTGAGACATGTTGGTAAGGTTGCTTATGACCTTGAGGTCCCTAATGAGTTGGCATTGGTGCATTCGGTCTTCCATGTCTCTATGTTAAAGAAGTGTGTTGCAAATCCGACATCTATAGTTCCCTTAGAAGGGTTGGGAGTTAATGAGAATCTCTCTTGTGAAGAAGTACCGATTGAGATCTTAGACCTGCAAGTTAAGAAATTGAGGGACATGGAAGTTGTGTTATGGAGGAATCATTTAGTTGAGGGTGATACTTCGGAGGCCGAGGCCGATATGATGTCCCGATATCATCATCTCTTTCCTTCTACTTGTAACACCCCGAAAACTAGCAGTCTAAACTAGAGCTTGACGTGAGGGTTAGAGTCATAGACACAACTCGTCGTACTTAAAATGAATAGTTTCAGGTTAGAACGTCAAGGTACAACCCCCCAAGGACCAACCAAGGATCCTTGAGGAGGACCCTAAATTTTTCCCTAAAATAGTCTACCTACGAAGGGACCCACGCCCCGTGGGTAAGGGGTCGTGGGTCAGGGTCCTAGAAACAGTTTTACAGACCACCACCCAAGCTTGACCAACACGCCCCATGGGTCCACCCAAGGCCGGTGGGCGTGGTCTCATGGGTGAGGCAGTGTTGGTCATTAGATGGTTAAGTGAAGACTTAGTGGAACTTTCCAAAATTAATTAAGTGGTGTCGGGAGTGTCTGATTTAGTAGTAAAAGAATGTCGTACGGCCATGCTTGATCATGATATGAATATTTCTCGTCTTATGATTTATGCTCAACAAATTGAGGAAGAGAAACTTGAAGAAAGGTTGAGGGAGAAAAAGAGGTTTAGGATTGGTGAAGATAATTATCCTCTTGAAAGGTTCTCCGGACAAGGTCCTTCTAGGTTTCCCCTAAGATTTAACGAAGATGTGGTGTCTAACATTAAACTGCAAGGAATTTATAGTGAGTCTCTATGGCCTTTTTGTGCTAGGTGTGATAAGAGACATGTAGGTAAATGCCTAGCGGGTTCCAATGTTTGTTTCGGTTGTTGTGAGTTGGGCCACAAGATAAGGCATTGCCCTACGGTTGGTAGAAATCAAAGGGATAGTCGTCATACATCTCAACCCTACCCTTCATCCGGTCCAAGTGGTTCGGGTGCGAATGCTCCAAAGAAAATTAGGTTTTATGTTTTCCAAGCTAGAGGTGAACAAGAGTGTCCTCCGAATGTTGCTCCCGGTATGTGTTTTATGCTTATTTAGATTCTAGTGTTGCTTGTCTTTTGTGACTGGATAAACTTGGTATGATAGAATTTGATGTTGCCTTTGGTTTGGATGGGTTGCATTAGGGTTATGCTATATGATGGTAGAACCCGACTTAGTCACGATGAGTTTTGGGGTATGTTAATAGATTCGGTGAATGGTTGTTTGAGTAATTCCTAAATGTGGTCAGAGAATAGACTCCTCAAAAGAATAGTAGTGTAATTCACCATGGTTTGGGATAATCTTGTGTGATGGATGTAAAAACCTAGTGATGATTTAATCCGACCTTAGAAGTGAAAGAAATGATACTTAGAAGAGTCCATATAGGCTTACTCCCAAGGGGGAGATGATGTACTTAGATAGCAACGTCGTTGAGTGTTCTTGATATTCATGATTTAGGTTTGCTTGAAATTCTCACCTTGAGAGGTGTAATGAGTTTGGGAAGTTTAGTCCCGATTTTGTAGGCTCATATAAGATCTTGAGTGGAGTTGGTAAGGTTGCTTCTGAACTAGAGTTGCTTAATGAGTGGTACCGGTGTATCCGGTTTTTCCATGACTCTTGGATATAGAAGGGTGTTGGAGATTCGACATTCATAAATTCCTTAAGGAGAGTTGGGAGTTAATGAGAATTACTCTAATTTAGAAATACTGGTAGAGATCTTAAACCGACAGGTTAAGAAATGGAAGAACAAGGAAGTTGCTTCCATGAAAGTGTTAAGGAGTGGTCTTTGAGTGAGGGTTTTAGGTGAGGGTGCTACTTGGGAGGCCAAGGACCAATAAGAAGTCACGATATCCTCATCATTTTTCCTTGTGTTCCTCCTTTAGCATTAAGATGAGGAGTTCCTCATGATTCGTTCTTTATGTGAAGCCATATGCAGTGGCAGAGCTAGGATTTTTGTGGAGGGGGTTCAACATATAAAGTTAAATCGAAAAATGGAGCAAACCGAATTGGGGAAGAAAAATATCCTTAATCTGCTCAATTGAACATGCCTTGTCATACCACATTTAGCATTTCTTCCTACTTTTACCCCACTTTAGTGATTCTTCTTTAAAAAATTGTGACATTTTTTCCTTTTATATTGTATTGTTGTACTTTATTGAATTTTTAAAATAAATCAAATTATTCTTCACTCAATCATATGTTACTTCAAAAATTGTTTAATACTCTTTAAAATGTGTAAGGATTGATTTACTACTATTATAATGACTATTAAAATGATAAATAAATGGCATCGCCGATTTTTAGTTTATTTATTCAATTTATAAGGTTTTCCATCCGTAAAAGATGACTAAATCAAATAAATTTAGTTTACATACTAGAATAAAATTGAAAAAAATAACGAAAGAAATATCATGAATATTCATGCCTTTCAAATTTCTTCGTTCGATTAAAGTTAGTTTACCTTATCTTTTAAAATATTTTATCTCTATCTCAATTTTCAAGTTTAAGAACAATTTATAATTTTGAAAGAGTTCCTTTAAATTAGTATATAAAGAGAGTTACATAAAAATAAAATGAACAATAGAGATAAAAAAAATTACAAAAATGATAATAGTGTGCCTAATAAATTTGAACAATCGAAATTGAAAAGGAGAAATAGCATAAAAATAGAAAGAAAAAAAAATTATGCTTCAGCCCCAAAATAATAAAGTTATCCACTGGACTGAGATTTTGAACCCAAATGTTGAGCCCATCTCAGCTTTGCTATTTGATATTCCAAAGAAAGAAAAAAGGAAGTAAATGTTGTTGCGAAGAATCGAACCCAAGACGTTGGGAAAAATTCATGAACCCCGTTACCCGCTGAGCTAGCCTCTTTACTTGTGTTGAGGGGGTTCATATTAAGATATATACTCATCAAAACAAAAATTGACCTTATATATACAATGTAATTTTCCGACGAAGGGGGTTCGTGAACCCCCTAACCTCTATGTAAATCTGCCCCTAGACATAAGTGTTATAGATGTTTCCATGATTTCCTTATGTGGTGCATGTTCATGAAAACTTGTGTTTTGAAAGAAAATGAGTTTGCATAATTGATCTCATGTTGTACTGCATTGAGTATAATTTGCCTATAGACTTCATGAGATGAATTAATGAGCATGCCTTAGTTCGGAGTTGAGAGATTCCTACTTAAGTGAATGCTTTTTTAGAGTAAATTGCATATGAGCTCCATGAGTGTATGTGAGCATGTTTTAGTTCGGAGATGGTAGTTCCTCCTTGAACATAAGTAGATGTTGAGAATTCGATGCATTTTGGGTTGTTAGATGTAGTTCCTACTTCCTTGTGTTGCATTGAGTATGTTTAGTAAGAAGATGAAGTTCCTCCATTGGTTGTGTTTATTTAGATGTGTTGCATGCATGATGGGTTGCTTGTCTAGAGTCGTGACCTGAAGAAGTTCCTAGAACGTCATTCGGGGATGAATGTTCCCAAGGGGGAGATATTGTAACACCTCGGAAACTAGTACGCTAAACTAGAGCTTGAAGTGAGGGTTAGAGTCGTAGATATAACTCCTTGTACTTAAAATGAAGGGTTTCGGGTTAAAACATCAAGGTACGACCCCCTAAGGACCAACCAAGGGTCCTTGAGGAGGACCCTAAATTCTGCCCCAAAACAGTCCACCTACGAAGGGACCCACACCCCGTAGGGGGCCCACGCCCCGTGGGTAAGGGGTCGTGGGTCAGGGTCCCAGAAATAGTGTTACAGACCACCACCCACGCTTGACCAGCACGCCCCGTGGGCGTGGTCTCGTGGGTGAGGCAGTGTTGGTCATTAGATGGTTAAGTGATGACTTAGTGGAACTTTCTGGAATTAATTAATGGTTAAGTGGTGTCCTTTTAACCTTACTTAGACCACCTATATAAAGACTTCAGACCCTTAATTAAGTGAATCCAAATCATTATTTCAAAACCCACCAAAAAGAACCCAATTCCCTCTCAAAAAATTCTCTCTCTAGAAAACTCAAAGAAGAAGAATAAGAGAATAAAGCTAGGTCAAATTCCTCCAATCTTCCAAGCTTTGTGGGGGCTTTGTATCCAAGGTATGATGGCTTATTCATTCATGGATCCCTTTCATCCATGAAGCCCCCATGTTTCTCCCAATTGTGAAGATGAATCCCCAATTCTAGTTTGGGTTCCTTCCTATATAGTGGGTATTATTGTAAGTTGATCCAATTGAGTGGATAATGGTTGTTTATGAAGGGTTATGATATAGTTACATGTTTTAGTATGATTATACATGTATTCTTGATTAACCTAAGATTCTAGGGTGAAATTGATATAGTTTGGTTTTATGCCATAAAAGGGGAAATTGAGGGCTTAGATGTGACCTTCTAAGATTGATGAATTTCTTTATGAATTGCTTGAGGTTAGAACACCTAGATATGAATTGCTTAAAAGTGAAGCTTGTAAACATGAATTGATTAGATTAGGGGTCATATGATGAATCATGATTAGTAGTGTTGAGATAGAGTTTATATGATGATATATGACTAGAATTGCTTAAGAATGAAGCATGTGGTTAGATTGTCTTGAGAATTTGTCATATATGATGACCATGTAAAGTATTTCTTAAGAGTAGGGCTTGTAGTATGAGTGATTATTTTTAGGGCCTTAAGGGCAAAATCTAATATGAATGAACTAGGAATGTTAGGGATTTGAGAGTAAAGTTATTATGTATGTTGAATTGTATATGGTGTGGTTGTGGAAGGACTTTACCCACATGACCTATTTCATGAGTATATGAGATCATGCACGTAATGAATTCATTACTTGAATTATTATAATATCCATGTCTAATATAGTCATTCTAGATGTGTTGACTTAATATGACCTTTGATCCTTGAAAAGGAAAGATATGGTATTATGCATGTTTTATGAAGGTTATGTATATGCTTTTGGAACACTTCGAGAGTAAAGTGATTATGATTATGACCTTGTTGTGTGTTGTTGAAAGGTTAGTAGAGACCGTGTTTCTAGTAGTAATCTCTTGAGATGGGAGCCCTCACGTTAGTAAAGGTTGGGTTCCTAGAAGCAATCTAGTGGGATGGAAGCCCTCATGATAGTAGAGGCCAGGTTTCTAGTAGCAATCCCCTTATCCCCTAAACTAAGCCCTCATAGGTTACTTAGCTAATGGATCAACCTAAGCTAAGAGTATGGTTCTACCTTAAGCAAGTAGAAAAACCCCTTTTCAGTGTGGGGTAGACACCGGATTCCATGTTAAGCTCATATGGTCTATGTCGATTAAGGCTAATTCCCACAACAAGAATATGAATTTTGAACTATGGTTACTCAAAAAGCTTTATTTAGTATGGGTGGGATTATGGGGTCTTATTCATGCTTTGCACAAGTATGATCTAAGGGTATTCATGGTATGTTATATTATGCTATGATGGTCTATGTAATGAATGTGCTTATGATGTATGCTTAGTTTGGATTGTAGCTTGGAAGGCCCTTCCAATACATGTGTGACTAAAGGTGAATGTTCTCTTGTCTATGAGAAATAATCTAAGGATGAGATCAAACGATGATAAATCTGAATGAGAACCTAAAGTGACTTGCTTAACATGGGTGGGATCATAGGATCTTATCCATGCATTGCACAAGTATGACTTGAGGTTACTTGAGAAATAGTTCTCTTATGTTATAAAGATCTAAGTAATGACTATGCTTATGAATATGATGTATCTCCTATGTTTATGGATTATGCCTTATGTTGACTAATGCTTATATTATGTATATGTTGGAGATCATGCTTATGTCTTATGTTGACTAACACTTATGTTATGCTCGTATAATATTATGCTAGCTATCAAATTTAGTACATTTTGTACTAATGCATATGCTTGCCTATATTCTTATCTAATGTAGGGTCCGGCGATATTGACATCCATTCTCGTGGCTAGGTTTCTAGTATAGAAAGGAGTTCAAGACTTGGTAAGTCCTCATTGCATCGAGTATTTGATTACCTTTCCTTTATACCTATCTTTTATGTTTTAGACTTTTGTATGGGTTGTGTCCCAAAGATTTATTCAAGTTGTATTAGCTGGTTATAGACTTCCGCTTGCTTTTATAAAAGACTTCGATTGTACGGAAATGGGTTTAAAAAATTCTGCATCATATCTATTATCTTATGTTGTGGTATGCTAAGTGGCTTACATGGAGTCTTTCGGGGTTCTTTGTGCCTTGTTACATCTAGTGGGTACGCTTGGGTCGTGACACTACTCATCTTCTAGCTAGAGATAATGAGTTCCCCATGGTTTGTTCCTTGTTTTTGTGTCATGTGTTTTAGATAATCCCATGATTTCCTGATTTTATACATGTTCATGAAAAACTTGTATTTTGTAAGAAAATGAGTTTATATGATTGATTTCCGTCATGTTGTAGTGCATTGAGTATGAGTTGCCTATAGACTTCATGAGATGAATTGATGAACATGCCTTAGCTTGGAGTTGAGAATTCCTCATTTGATGTATCATTTTGAGTAGAGATTGCATATAGGCTCCATCAGATTGTGTTGAGCATGATTTTAGATTGGAGATGATAGTTCCTCCTTGAACATGAGAAATATTGAAATTTCATGTATATTAGGTTAGTAGATGTTGTTCCTACCTTCCATATGATGCATTGAGTATGTTTATCTTGGAGTTGATGTTTCCTCCGTGGTTGTGGGCATTTACATGAGTTGCATGCATTATAGGTTGCTAGTCTTTAGTCGTTTCCTTTAAAAGGTGCCTATAATTTCATTCGAGGATGAATGTTCCCAAAGGGGAGATAATGTAACACCTCAGAACTTAGTAGCCTAAGCAAGGTTCCAAGGAAGAGGTTGCAAACCAAAGATTTAGCCTTGGCACTCTTCATGAAAGTCCCCACGAGTCGTGAAGGGCACCACGAGTTGTGTTGGTGCCCGTAGACCTTAGGCAGTAGACAACCAAGGATGCCTCATCTCCCATGACCACCATGACACCTCGTGGTGGGGACCACGGGTCATCGTGGAACTCGTGGAGGGCTAAGTAGTGGCTAGTTAAGGCTGCCCAAACAAGAGACACTCCCACAAGCCACTAAATGGCTCTTTAAGGCCTTTATGGGACGTGGGAGTGGTCGTGAACATGAGATAGATTTTTATGGGGTCAAGGGTTGGCTTCCAAGCCACTGGTCCAAGACCACGATGTGGACCACGGCTCGTGGAGCCTCGCATGGTAAGGGGCAGGCCACTGTTAAGTTGAGGGGTAAATAGGTCTTTCCAGTTTTAATTAGATTAATTCTAGGTTGTTTTACCCAAGGTTAGGACCCTTATATAAGTGATTTTAAACCTTAAATCACCCATTCAAGTCATTATTTCCAAAACCCCAAAAGAAATCCCAAGTTCTTCCTCTCAAATATTTCTCTCTAGAACTTTAAAAGAAGAAAGAATTCAAGTTGGGATGAAGGTCAATTCTTTTATCCTCGAGAATTTGTGGGCTTTTTTATCAAGGTATGATGGCTTTTCATCCATGGAATCCTTTCATCCATGGAGCCCCTAAGATTTCCCCAATTAAGAAGTAGAAATTCCTAAATTGAGTTAGGGTTTCTTCTAACGTTGTGGTTATTGATGAATGTTGATCCAAATTAGTGGATTATGATTGTTTATGCTTGAATTGAGTAGATTCATTGATTTTAGCATGAATTAACATGTACCCATGCCTAACCCATGATTCTAAGATGAATTTCATTACTCCATGAAAGGGGAAATTGAGGATTTAGATGTATTCATATAGGATTGATATGGTACGTTATAGATTGCTTGAGAGTGAAGCATATAGATATAATTGCTTGAGAGTGAAGCATATAGACATGAATTATGATTAGTAGGGCTTTGAGAGTAAAACTTATATAATGAATGTTGATTAGTAGATAGAATTATTATGGAAGGATTAACCCATATGATTTACTCTATGAATGTATGAATGTGAAAGGTTTTCTCACATCGAATGATTCTACGTTGAAAGGCTTGCTCACCTAAAATGAATCAAAGAATTAATGAACTATGATAGATAAGGCTTATCTTGGATTAGCATAATGAGATGCTTCTTTCATGGATAGCTTGACTTGGTAAGACAAGACAATTTCATGGTAGCTTGGGTTAATAGAAATCATGGTAGCTTGGGTTAGTAGAACTCATGGTAGCTAGGATTGAGAAATAGTACCCTTCATGGATAGCTTGAACTAGCATGATAACGTGTATTTCATGGTAGCTTGACTAGGTAAGGCGATACCATTTCATGGTAGCTTGGATTGAGAAATAGTACCCTTCCATGGATAGCTTATACTAGTATGATAAAGTTCTTTCCATGATAGATTGGACTAGCATGATAAGGTTCTTTCCATGATAGCTTGGACTAGCATGATAAGGTGTTTTTCTGTGATAGCTTGGACTAGCATAGTGGGGTGCTTTTACACGGTAGCTTGAATTGGTAAATAGTAACCATTCATGGTAACTTGGGTTGGCATGATGAGGTGCTTCTTCATGGTAGCTTGGATTAATAAAGTAGTATTCTTCCATGGATAATGAATTAGCTTGGATTTGTAAGATGATATGCCTTCCATGAATAGTAAGAATAACTAAGGATTGACTATTCCTAAATCAACTTAGCATAGTTATGATGAAACAAGGTTACTTCAAGGAAGTATCGTAAGTATGTTTTAATATGAGATTTACTAGTATGATGAATGATTAGCTTGGATTGTTGCTTGAGTTTCCTTCCATGACATGTATATCTAGAGGTGGATGAACCAAGTCTTGACTAAGGATAAGATGAGGTTACTTCAAAAAGTGTTCCTCTGATGTTATGATGATTTATGTGCATTGATTATGCTTATGAATTATGTTGATATCTCTTATGCTTATGTTGATGTTTATGCAAGCATCCTATTTAGTACATGTTTGTACTAACGCATACGCTTGCATATATTTCTTATCCAAATGTAGAGTCCAGTGATATCAACTCTCATCCCCGTGGCTAGGATCATAGTAGAACAAGATTTTGAAGATTGGTGAGTCCTCATAGCATTCGAGGATTTGATCACCATTTCCTTATGTTCCTTCATTTTATGTTTTGAACTATTGTATGGGATGTGTCCCAAAGATATTCTTGTTTTAGATGGGTTGAGACAAAGTGTATTAGACTTCCGCTTCGTTTTATAAAAAAAAATTGATTATGTTGAAAAATGTTTTAAATTTCCACTCATTTCTATTATCTTATTTTATGAAAGCTAAGTGTCTTGTATGAGGGCTCTTGTGGTCTTATACGCCTTGTTGCATTTAGGGGGTACCCCTGGGTCATGACATGAATAAATCAATATATCATCAATGAACACAATCACAACATGTCAAGGTATTATCTAAATACCCTATTCATTATCCATAAAAGCGATTGGAGCATTTGTCAACCCAAAAGACATTACCAAAAATTCAAAATGACCATATCGGGTTCTAAAAGTCATTTTCGGAATATCATCTTCCTTTACCCTCAATTGGTGGTAGCTCGACCGGAGGTCAATCTTTGAAAAGTAAATGCCCCTTGAAATTTGTCAAACAAATCATTTATCGTTGGGAGAGGCTACTTATTTTTAATTGTCACCTTATTCAATTATCGATAGTATATACTATCCTTCTTTCTAACAAACAAGACTGGAGCACCCTATGGAGAGATACTCGGTCAGATGAAACCCTTATCCCATAAATCTTTCAATTGGTTTTTCAATTCCTTAAGTTCTACTGGAGCCATTCGGTAAGAAGGATAAAATAGGTTGCGTATATAGGAGAAGGTAAATAGCGAAGTCTATTTCCCTTTCGGAAGGAATACCGGGAAGGTCATCTGGAAACACTTTTGGAAACTCATTCACAACGGGGAGCGACTGAAGAGTAGGGGTTTCGAAATCTACATCCCTCACCCTAACTAGATGTTAAATGCACCCCTTAGAAATTATCTTTCTATCTTTAAGACAAAAGACAAACTGACCCTTAGGCATAGAATTTCCCTATTTCCATTCTAGGACAGGCATATTTGGAAACTGAAACTTGACTACACAGGTTCTACAATCAATAGAAGCATAACATGAATGCAGTCAATCCACACCAAGGATAACATCAAAATCTAGCATATCAAGCTCTACCAAATCAACAAGAGTAACTCTATGGGACAAGGAAATGGGACATATTTTTATAGATCCTCTTAGCCACAACAGAATCACCAACAGAAGTAGAGATTGAAAAGGTATCTAACAACACATGCGCAAGGAAATCAAACCTCATATCCACATAGGGCATCACCAAAGAAAAGGTAGCACCGGGATCAAGTAAAGCATAAACATCAAGTTGGAAGACTTTCAACATACCGGTAACCACATCGAGGGAACCCCCTTGTTCATCACAAGTCTTAAGTGCATAGAATCAGTTTTGCTTGGGAGCATTGGAACCTGAAACAATAGGAGGAGCTAGATTACCCTCTCTTCCTTTAGTTGTAAGCATTGGGAAATCCCTTATCTTATGACCACTTTTACCACAACCGAAGCAACCATTTGTGTCGGCCAAGAACTTACCCTCGTGCTTCCTTCCATACCTAACACAATTAGGCAACAAGGACCTACTACCATTTCATCCTTGAGGCTTAGGGTTAGACACTCTATCCTTATTTAACTTAGGAGGAGCATTGGAGGAACCTTGACCGGAAAAGCTTTGTCGGAATCTAGCACGACCATGTCCATTGGACCTTGAATGTGAGAAGTTACCATGACCAGTTTTAGCTCTTCTTGCCTCCCTAGACCTTTCCATAATTTTCTCCTCTTTGATTTGTTAAGAATGAACCATAAGGTGATAAATATCCATATCATGGATAAGCATAGAGGTGTGACACTCCTAACCACCATTTTGGACACACCCGAAACAAACTTACTCATTTCTGCCTTAGAATCGGCAATCAAAGAAGGAGCAAACTTAGACAATTGTTTGAACTTCAACGCATACTATTTCACACTCATGCTTCCTTGATGAAGGTTGATAAATTCAAGCACCTTTGCCTCCCTCATCTCAAGGGGGAAGAGCCTATCAAGAAAATCAACCTTGAACTTTTCCAAATCGAGAGGGACCCATATCTTTCGGGCTCCTTGCTCTCCATTGGTTGAACCATATTTAGGCAACACCCTTAAGTTGATAAGCGGCCAACACTACCTTTTCCACCGGTATCACTATCATGATCATCAACACCTTATAAACATCATCAATGAACTCTTGAGGATCTTTATCAAACTTAGAACCATGAAACTACGGAGGATTCATCCTAGTGAAGTCCCTCACTCTAGATGTCGTCATACCCACATTTGGGTTCACGAGAATCACAACATCCCTATTGTCTTGGGCTGTCACGGCTTGAGCCAATACGTGAAAAGTAGCCCTGAACTCCGCATTAGTTAGTTGCTCGGCCAAAGGGTCGACCGGAGCTTGAGGAGCTTGGAGGAGCTTCTTGATTTACATTCTCTCCCGCATTCCTTCTAGCATAAACTATTCAAGTACACATATCTTGTAGAGCAGTGGGTAAAGATTAGGAGAGAGACCTTATAGATTTCAACTCTATTGCACGACATTAGAGTAATGAAAGAAGTGGAGTTTTCTAATCATCTTGTAGCCTCTCATTCATAAATATGGCGCACTTCACACTTATGAACAAGACTCTACTCGACGTGGCTTATGAGACATCTTAGGACCATTATAAACCTTGTGCTCTGATTACCAAGTTCGTCACTACCTAGGGGTACACCCTAGATGTAACATGGTGTATAAAACCTCAAGAGGCCCCATACAAGCCATATAGCATTCATAACATAGGAAATAGAAGCAAGATATAAAGACAACATTTCAAGTCCAAAAGTTTTATAAAAGTAAAGCGGAAATCTAAACACTTGTATCATTAGCCATTTAGTACAATAGAATGAAATTGGGCCTAGCCCATACATCATGTCCAAAACTGAAAGTAAGAAAGAAACTAAAATCAATGATAATCCATCCTCGAAGCATGAGGACTCACCAAAGCACGGAAATCTCAGAAATAAACCTCTAGCCACTAAATTGAGAACCCTGACAGTCGGACCCTACATTTGGGGAAATGTAGGCAAGAGTATGCCTTAGTACAAAATATGTACCAAGTATGATAGCCATTCATATAAACATTTAAAACATGCTAAAAAGGGACATTTTCATGAGTAAGCAATGATCAAGCTAAAACATGCATCTTGAGAGTTAGCAACCATAAGTCATAAAACCATGATAAATACAAGTGAACGTCATCTTAAAACATACTTACGATACTTCCTTGAAGTAACCTTGGTTCATCATAACTTTGCTTATTTTGTGGGAAATATCCTTAACCGACATATAAGACGATGTGAGCTATCAACATGAAATCTGGTGTCTACCCCACACCAAAATAGGATGTCCTACTTGCCAAGGAAGGACCATGAAT
>NW_006238957.1:1248001-1249528 GCF_000226075.1 Solanum tuberosum
GTAGAGTCCTGGTTATCGGTGTGAAGCGCGCCACATCTATAATTGGGAGGCTACAACATTTAGGAAACTTTCTCACTTCTTTCACACTCATCTCGTGCGTTAGAGTTTATCTCTAAAGAGTTTCTTCCTAATCCGTGCTTGCACGTGTTTTTAGATAGTCATGCCTCCACGAAGAGTTGGTAGAGGGCGTCTTCCTAGGCGTTATGTGGATGAGCAAGAGTTACCTTAAGCACCTGGAGTGCAAGATCAAAGGGAAGTTTCTAATGCCGAGTTCAGAGAGGCAATTAGGATGTTGAGTCAAGCTGTAACAAATCAGATTGGTCAGCAGAGGGGAGTTCGACAGGAAGGAGCTGACACTTCAAGGATTCGTGAGTTCTTGGGGATGAATCCTCCGAGTTTTGATGGGTTCAAGCACTACTGAGGATCCAGAGAACTTCATTGAGGAGTTGAAGAAGATTTTTGATGTGATGCATGTAACAGATATCGAGCGGGTTGAACTAGCTGCGTATCAGCTGAAAGATGTTGCTAGAACTTGGTTTGACCAATGGAAAGGGGGCAGAGTTGAGAATGCACCACCTGCGAATTGGGCCTTTTTTGAGGAAGCTTTCTTGGGGCGTTTCTTTCCCCGAGAATTGAAAGAAGCCAAGGTACGTGAATTCCTTACACTTAAGCAGGAGTCTTTGAGTGTTCACGAGTATAGTCTGAAGTTCACACAACTATCCCGATATGCTCCAGAGATGGTTGCGGACATGAAGAATAGAATGAGTTTGTTTGTTGCTGGGCTGTCTCGGTTGTCAAGTAAGGAAGGTAGGGCTGCAATGCTTATCGGGGACATGGACATATCAAGGTTGATGGTCTATGTACAGCAGGTTGAGGAAGAGAAGCTGAGAGACAGAGAAGAGTTCAGAAATAAGAAAGCTAAGACCGGTAGTGAGTCCGGGCAGCAGAAAGGTAATGTGAACCGTTCATCCTTTCAGCAAAGGCAAAAGGGACCTGCTCCATCATCTACTAGAGCACCTGCACCCAGATACAGAGGTGAATTTAATCACCGGAATTCGAAGGACTTCAAGGATAGACCAGCTCAATCTTCGGGTAGTATGGCACAAGGGAGTAGTAAGCCTTCTGCCTGCGCCAAGTGTGGTAGGAACCACTCAGGTATTTGTCGAGAGGGCTCCATTGGTTGTTTCAAGTGTGGTCAGAATGGACATTCCATGCGAGAGTGTCCAAAGAATAGGTAGGGTAATGGGGGCAATAGAGCACCGTCTTCTTTAGTTGTTCCACCAGACATGACGACACCTAGAGGAGCTACTTCTAGTACCGGTGGAGGAGCAAATCACCTCTATGCCATCACCAGTCGTCATGAGCAAGAGAATTCTCCAAATGTTGTCACTGGTATGATCAAAGTCCTTGCTTTTGATGTGTATGCTTTGTTAGAACCAGGAGCAAGTTTATCTTTTGTAACTCCTTATGTTGCGAATAAGTTTGATGTTCTTCCTGAAAGACTTTGTGAACCCTTTTGTGTTTCTA
>NW_006238957.1:1255041-1269720 GCF_000226075.1 Solanum tuberosum
GGATATTTTGTGTTCCTAGTTTTGTTTTATTAGGATGTTGCGGGGTCTGTCCCCACATCCATCTCAGTATATTAGAGGCTTTCATAGACAGTCAGTCAGTTAGTATTGAGTCTCTCATCTATGTATTTATGTAAATATTCTATTTTGAGACTCGAGTTGCCGTTTTGGCCAGTTTTTATCAGTTGGTTATATTATAACTTTTCATTGCATTGAGTTATGCTTTTGAGTTAAGTTTCCGCTGAGTTAAGAAAGCCAGGCCAAGGGTTCGCTTGGGGCCAGCAATGGTCTCCGAGTGCCGGTCCCGCCCAGGGTGTAGGCTCGGGGCGTGACAATGAATCTGTGCTAAAGTGGATCTACTAGCTAATTTCAATCTAGACAGTCATCCTATGGGGGCACATAGGTAAGGGATAAGCGATTGCTTCTAGAAAACCTGGCCTATACTCACGGGAGAGCTTCCATCTCAATATCCTCTATGTGCTAATCATATATCCCACGGAGTAGTTATTTCTTAACTTGTTATATTATCCATGGAAGGGCACGTCATCTTGCCAATCCAAGCTAAGTCATATGTTGTCCATAGAAAGGTATCATTCAATAACCAATCAAAGCTTAGGCAGTGCATCATCCATGGAAAGGTACAATTACTTCACTGATCCAAGCTAGTCATAGTATCATCTATGGAAAGGTACAATTAAGTAACCAATCCAAGCTAGATCTTTTTAGAATAGATCGTAAGAAATTCATTCAAAGTTGAGTTGAGAAAACCTTTCAACCCTAAGAATCCTTTATATGAGAATGTACTTTCACAAATCATTCTTTATTTTGTTTATGAGAAATCCTTTCAACAACGCAACAACAATCATCATCATTGATACTTCACTCTCAAAGCATCCTTAAAATATTTACATAAATCTCATAAGAGCATGCAAAATTTCATAATCTCCTCTTTCATAATTCAAAAGCCACATCACATTATCATAATTGGAAAACATGGGATTTGCATGGTTTCATGGGGGAATCATCATAAAATCGTTGTATTTAATCAATTCATGCATAAGAGATAATAATTCAATCATATAAATTAACATTAAAGAGAACCCAAGGCAATTGAACAAAACCCTAACTCAATTGGGATTTCTAACTTTGAAAATAGGAGAGTTTGGGAACTCCATGAATGGAAGGAATTCATGGATGAAAACTATCATACCTTCCTATCAAATCCCCAAAGCAATTGAAGAATGGAGGCTTGACCTTGCACCCTACCTTGAATCTTCTTCTTCAAGCTTCTAGAGAGAGAAATAAACTTGGGAGAGAAAGACTCAATTTCTTTTTGGTGAATTAGAAGAGAATGAAGTAAATGAACAAATTTGGGGTTAAAATCACTTATATAGGGGTCCTAGGCATAGGCAAAACAACATAGTATTTATTACTCCCTGGAAACTAGTAAGTTGAACTAGAGAGTTCTAGAGCCTTTTGTAAAAAATTTAGAGTGTGATATGAGGATTTAAAAATACAAAAATGATTCCTGTACTTAGAATGGAAGTTTTAGGGGCTAAAATTCTAGGTACGACCCCCCAAGGACCACACAAGGGGTCCTTGAGGAAGACATCAAAACAGCCCCAAAAGCTGTCAAATTGGAAGCACCTACGGATGCCACCTACTGGCCGTAGATGGACCCACGCCCCGTGGGTTGGGGTCGTGGGTAAAGGCCTGACTTGGACTGAAATTTTTAGCCACAGTACCTCACCTATGAATGTGCAGTACGGTTCGTGTACCCACCCACGGTCCATGGGTGGGGGTTTCATGAATAGGGACAGTTTTTAAGTTTTAGTTTTTAGGTTAGGCGTTTGGGGGTTAATTAGTAATTAGATAGGGTTTAATCAAGGTCCGTTAGTTAGTTATTAAACCACCTATATAAGCCTAACATACCCCTAAACTAAATCAATTAACTCATTCTTCAAATTCTCTCCAAATAATTCTATCTCTAGAAGAAGAAGAAGAAGAAAGGAAGTCAGGGAAGATTTTCCCCCATTAATGCAAGCTTGGTTAGGGATTTGAATCAAGGTATATTAGCTTATTCATCTATGGGTTCTTCCACCCATAGATCCCCCTAGGTTTACCCCGAATTGTGAAGTCAAAACCCAACTCCAGCAAGGGTATCTTCTTACTTTGTGGGTAGTGTTTAGGTATGACTCCAATCTAGTGAATAATACATAATTATGATTGTATTAGCATTGAATTATGATATTATGGTGAATTAATGTTATTTCTATGGTAAACCCTAGTTTATTTGAAGAATTTTATATTTTGTGGGTTTATGCCATTAGAGGTGAAATTGAAGGTTCATAGGTGATCTTCTTGAATCAATGTCATGTGTGGTAATTGCTCAAGATTAGGAATACATACACATGAATTGAACTAGACTCTAATATATATGATGGATCTTGACTTGTAAAGTTGAAGTTGAACCATTAGGATGAATTGTGGCTAGAATCACCTCGTAATGAAGAATGTGATTGAATTCCTTGTAATCTAGGTTCATAAGATGATTCTATGGTGTAGAGTTATTAAGAATGAAGACTCATAGTTGTGAATGTTGATCACTAGGGCTTTAGAGTGAAGCTAATATGATTAACTATAGATTCTAAGGCTTTGAGAGTAAAATCTACATGTGAATAGAAGGTTGATGAATAGTATTATGATGAAAGATCTTTACGTACCTAATTTACCTTAGGAATGATAGATAGTATGAAGTGATAGAATCAGTTGAGTCATGATGATATCCTTGTGTAATGTAGGATTCTAGACATGATATTAGGCATGAATATGAACTTAACATGAAAGAGTTCTCACATAGTAATGGTTCTAGGGTAGAAGGGGTTCTCTTACCTAATTGAACCAAAGGCTATAGAGCCTTTGTACCTAGGTCATGGATGGTGATAGTTGCTCACATATGGTCTAAAAGAGGTATTAGCATGGATTGGTTGTCAAGAACATTTTTCCATAAACTTGACTCAAAGTAGAGACTTAATGATTATCTTGTGGTATTTAGGCCTAGCACCGAGTGGATATTGAAATGAGATGGAGGTTCCCACCTTGTTGAGTTTGGGCTTCCAACATGGTATCTCTCACCTATAATAGTTCGGATTTCCCAAAGTGTGTCTCATGAGATGGAAACCTTCACAAAGTGGAGTTTTGGGTTTCTACTAGCAATCTCCGTATCCCATAACTGTGTGCCCCGTAGAAAAGTTAGCTAGTGGATCCAACTAAGCTAACAAATAGTTTCTACCTTAGGCAAGTGGACGAACCCTTGATGGTGTGGGTAACACCTTGAGAGATCATGTGATAGCTAATATATTCTCATGTCGGTTAAGGTTATATCCCAATTAAACAAGATTAGTAATGAACTAAGATTATGCTCAATGTAGCATCTCCTAGAGTTCAAACCTCATGGGCTAAGATTATGCATAATGTAGCATGTCCTAGAGTCCAACACAAATAGTGGTATATGATTGTGCATAATGAAGCATCTCCTAGAGATCCAACTTAACGGTCTAATATTATGCTTGATGAAGCATCTCCTAGATATCAAACTAAATGAACTAAGATATTGCTTGTGGAAGCATCTCTTAGGGTTAAACCTTAGTGAACTAAGATTATGCTTTAAGTAGCATCTCCTAGAGTTCAAGCTTAATGAACTAAGATATACCTAGTATAGTATCTCTTAGGATTCAAAACAATGAGGAACTAAGATAGACTTAGTAAAATGTCTCCTAGTGTTCCTATGCTCTCCAAAGGGACTAGTCTCTATTTAAGGAACATGAGTATGATGACCTAAAGAAGTACTTAGTATGAGTGGTAATATGGGATGCCATTCATGCATTGCACAACTTTGACTTAATGTTACCTAATGAGTGTTGTCTTACATGAGTTGATATAGTTGCCTTCCATGATAGGATTGGCTAAAGGTGATAGTTCCCTTGTCTACATGAAGTACACTAATAATTAAACCAAAGGAGGGTAAATATGACTAGGTTGACTTCAAGGTTATGCTTAGTGTGAAGGGTATTATGGGATGCCTTTTATACATTGCACAAGTGTGCTTTGAGGTTACTTAGGAGTATGGTTCCCTTATGGTGGAAAAGCTTAAGACTTGACCATGCATATTGGCTATGATTAAGATGACCAAAAAGAGATACTTGGCTTGGGTGGTATTATGTAATGTTATTCATGCATTGCACATGTATACTTACAGGTTACTTGAAAATAGTTCTATTATGGTGTAGATGACTAAGAGTTGAATAATGCTTATGCGATGCTTTTGTTGGAGACTTTGCTTATGATATTGTCTCTTATGCTTATAGTTTATGTTTCATGAAGTATTTCATATGATTTTGTATTATGTCTTGTATTGACTAAACCTTGTCTTATGCTCTTATGATAATGCTAGCTAAAATATTTAGTACATTTTGTACTAACGCATACTTTGCCTACATTTTAATCAAATGTAGGGTTTGGAGACTTGAGTGCTATCTTGAAACTAGGTTTCTAAGGAGCTAAGGAGTTGAAGATCTTGGTGAGTCCTCATAGTTTCGAGGACAAACCCACCATTTCCTTTATGTATTTTATTTCATGTTTTTGAGATTATTGTATGGGCTGTGTCCCAAGAGTTTTATTCTAAAGTTGTATTCGATGGTTTGAGACAAAAGTTTAGTAAAGACTTCCACTTGGTTTTATGAGAATGACTTCCATTGTAAAAAGTTTTAAATTTTCCATATTTTTATGTTATCTTATGTTCATGATATGCTAAGGGCTTGTTTGAGACTCCTTCGGCGTCAATTTTCCCGTGTTACTTCTAGGGTATACCCCTGGGTCGTGACAAACTTGGTATCAGAGTACAAGGTTTAGAATGGTTCTAGGATTGTCTCAAACCACGTCTAGTAGGGTCTTGTTCATAAATGTGAAGCGCGCCACATTTATGAAAATGAGGCTAATGGATGTTTAGGAAATCTCACTCATTCATTCGCTGAGTTGTACCGTAGAATTTGGCTTTAGTACACCCTTCTTCTAATATGTGCCCGTTGTTTTCAGGGTATGGCTAATACAAGGGAAAATGCTAGGAAAGGTGAGGAAGGAAATAAGGAGCAACAGGTTCCTCCTTAAGGTCCCCAAGATCCTCAAGTTCCTCAATCTCCTATTGGTGCGGGGGCTATGACAAATGAGGAAATAAGGTCAGCTCTCAAAATATTGACCCAATCCATAATGGCCCAAGTCAATAGGTATACTAGGACTCATGTGAACCCTAATGAGAACACCGTGGTTTCAAGGTTGAGAGATTTCACAAGAATGAACCCTCTTGTGTTCTTTCGTTCCAAAATGGGTGAAGATCCTCAAGAGTTTGTGGAAGAGGTCTACAAGATAATTGATGTTTTGGGGGTGACTTCTACAGAGAAAGAGGAGCTAGCCGCTTACCAATTGAAGTATGTGGCCCAAGTATGGTATACTCAATGGAAGAGGAATAGGCCGGTAGAAGCGGGTCCCATAGATTAGGAGGTGTTCCAGAAAGAATGTCATGATAGGTTATTTCCCCGAGAGATAAGGGAAATTAAGGTAGAAGAATTTATCAACCTTCGTTAAGGAGGTATGAGTGTTCAAGAATATTCTCTAAAATTCACTAAGTTGTCCAAGTATGCTCCGTCTTTGGTGTCGAATTCTAGGGATGAAATGAGTAGGCATGTGACGGGTATATCCGAGGTGGTGATAAAACAATGTCGTACGGCAATGCTCCTTCATGATATTGATATCTTACATATTATGGTGTATGCCCAACAAATGGGGGATGAGAAACTCTAAGATAAGAATAAAGAGGTAAAAAGGGCTAGGACCGGTGATGGGGATTTCTCCAATGCTAGATCTGATGGATATGGTCAACCTAGGACCCAAAAAAACTTTCCTACCAAGAGAGAGTGTCTAAACCTAAGTCTCAAAGAGGTAGTAATAGTGAATCTGTGTTGCTTAAGCCTACTTGCTCCAAGTGTGGAAGAAAGCATTATGGTGAGTGTCTAGCTGGAAAGGAGGGGTGTTATGGTTGTGGTAATGAGGGTCACAAGAAGAGAGATTTTCCAATCCTTAGGGCTAGAGGTAGAGAGGCCAAGCAAGCCTCTCTTAGGGGCCCAGATACCAATGCTCCCAAGTAAGCATAGGTTCTAAGTTCTCCAAACTAGTGGTGATCAAGAGTGACCTCCTTATATGGCTACCGATATGTTTTCATGCTTTATTTGATTCTGGTATTGTTTGGTCTTTTGTGGCTTGATATTCTAGACTTGTAAGTTGCCTTTAGTATGAATGATGTTTAGAAGAGTTTGTGTAGGCTTACTCCCAAGGGGGAGATAATGTGCCTATCTAGCAAGGTTATTGTGTGTTTTTATGTTGCCATGATTTCCTTGTATGCATGTTCAGGAAAAAGATTAGGACTTGCTAAAAATGACTTGTATGCATTGTTTTTGCCTCATGTTGTAATGCATTGAGTAGATTTTCATATAGACTTCATGAGATGAATACATGAGCATGCCTTAGTTTGGAGTTGAAAGATTACTCCTTGAATAAATGTTTTTTGAGAGTAAATTGCATTTAGGCTCCATGAGTGTGTGTTGAGCATGTTTTAGCTAGGAGATGTTAGTTCCTCCTTAAAAATGAGTAGATAGAGGATTTCATGCATTTTGGGTTGGTAGAAGTAGTTCCTACTCCCTTGTGTTCCATTGAATATTTTTAGTTTGGAATTGAAGTTTTTTTGCTTGGTTGTGTGCATTTATATATCTTGCATGCATGATGCGCAGCTATTCTAGAGTTTTTACTTTAAGAAGTGTTTAGAATCGTCATTCGAGGATGAATGATCCCAAGGGGGAGATATTATTATTCCTCGGAAACTAGTAAGTTGAACTAGAGAGTTCTAGACCTTTTCGTCAGAGTTTTAGAGTGTGGTATGACGATTAAAAATCACAAAAATGATTCCCATACTTAGAATGGAAGTTTTAAGGGCTAAACGTCGAGGTACGACCCCCCAAGGACCACCCAAGGGCTCCTAGAGTAGGACCTCAGAAGAGCCCCAAAAGCTGTCGAATTGGCAGCACCTACGGATGCCACCTACTAGCCGTAGATGGACCCACGCCCTGTGGGTTGGTGTCGTGGATCAAGGCCTGAGTTGTCCTGCAATTTTTAGCCACTGTACCTCACCTACGAAGGTGCAGTACGGTTTGTGGACCCACCCACGGTCTGTGGGTGGGGTTTTTTTGAATGGGGGCAGTTTTTAAGTTTTAGTTTTTAGGTTAGGGGTTTGGGGGTTAATTAGTAAATAGTTAGGGGTTAAGGGAGGTAGGTTAGTTAGTTATTAAACTACCTGTATAAGCCTAATAGGCCCCTAAACTAAATCAATTAACTCATTCTTCAAAGGACCGAAATTCTCTCCAAATAATTATCTCTCTAGAAGTGAAGAAGAAGAAGAAAGGAAGTTAGGGAAGATTTCCTCCCATTGATGCAAGCTTGGGTAGAGCTTTGAATCAAGTTATGTTATCTTATTATCTATGGGTTCTTCCCCCCATAGTGCCCCCTAGGTTATCCCCCAATTGTGAAGTCAAATCCCAACTCTAGCTAGGGTTTCTTCCTACTTTGTGAGTAGTATTTAGGTATGATTCCAATCTAGTGGATAATACCTAATTATATTTTTTGTATTAGAATTGAATTATGATATTATGGTGAATTGATGTGATTTCTATGGTAAACCCTAGTTTATTTCATGAATTTCATATTTTGTGGGTTTATGCCACTAGAGGTGAAATTGAAGGTTCATAGGTGATTTTCTTAAATCAATGTCATGTGTAGTAATTGCTTAAGATTAGGAATACATAGACATGAATTGAACTAGACTCTAATATATATGATGGATCTTCACTTGTAAAGTTGAAGTCGAACCTTTAGGATAAATTGTGGCTAGAATCACCTAGTAATGAAGAATGTGATTGAATGCCTTGTAATCTAGGTTCATAAGATGCTTCTATGGTGTAGAGTTATTAAGAATGAAGATTCATAGTTGTGAATGTTGATCACTAGGACTTTAGAGAGAAGCTAATATGATTAACTATAGATGTTAAGGCTTTGAGAGTAAAATATACATGTGAATTGAAGGCTAATGAATAGTATTGTGATTAAAGATCTTTACCTACCTAATTCACTTTATGAATGATAGATGGTAGGAAGTGACAGAATAACTTGAGGCATGATGATATCCTTGTCTAATGTAGGATTTTATACATGATATTAGGCATGAATATGAAATTAACATGAAAGAATTATCACATAGTAATGGTTCTAGGGTTGAACGGCTTCTCTTACCTAATTGAACCTAAGGCTATAGAGCCTTTGTACCTAGGTCATAGATGGTGATAGTTGCTCACACATGGTCTAAAAGAGGTATTAGCATGGATTGGTTGTCAAGAACATATTGTACCTAGGTCATAGATGGTGATAGTTGCTCACACATGGTCTAAAAGAGGTATTAGCATGGATTGGTTGTCAAGAACATATTTCCATAAAGTTGAGTCAAAGTAGAGACTTAATGATTATCTTGTGGGATTTAGGCCTAGCACTGAGCGAATATTGAAATGAGACGGAGGTTCCCACCTACTTGAGTTTGGGCTTTCATGGATGTTCCCCCCCTAGTTGAGTTTGGTCTTCCAACATGGGATCTCTCACCTAGAATAGTCCAGATTTCCCAAAGTGTGTCTCATGAGATGGAAGCCTTCACCTAGTGGAGTTTTGGGTTTCTAGTAGCAATCTTTGTATCCCATCACTATGTGCCTCGTAGGATGTTAGCTAGTAGATCCAACTAAGCTAACAAATTGGTTTTACCTTAGGCAAGTGGACCAAGCCTTGATGGTGCGGGTAACACCTTGAGAGATGATGTGATAGCTAATACGTTCTCATGTTGGTTAAAGCTATATCCCAATTAAACAAGAATAGTAATGAACTAAGATTATGTTCAATGTAGAATCTCCTAGAGTTCAAACCTCATGGGCTAATATTATGCATAATGTAGCATCTCCTAGAGTCCAACACAAATAGTGATCTATGATTGTGCATAATGAAGAATCTCCTAGAGATCCAACTTAATGGTTTACGATTATGCTTGAAGCATCTCCTAGAGATCAAACTAAATGAACTAAGATATTTCTTGTGGAAGCATCTCTTAGGGTTAAACCTTAGTGAACTAAGATTATGCTTTAAGTAGCATCTCCTAGAGTTCAAGCTTAATGAACTAAGATATACCTAGTATAATATCTCTTAGGATTCAAAACAATGAGGAACTAAGATAGACTTAGTAAAATGTCTCCTAGTGTTCCTATGCTCTCCAAAGGGACTAGTCTCTATTTAAGGAACATGAGTATGATGACCTATAGAAGTACTTAGTATGAGTGGTAATATGGGATGACATTCATGCATTGCACAAGTTTGACTTAAGGTTACCTATTGAGTGTTCTCTTACATGAGTTATGCTTGATGGATTGTTGTTATAGTTGCCTTCCATGATAGTATTGACTAAAGGTGATAATTCCCTTGTCTACATGAAGTAAGCTAATAATGAGACTAAAGGAGGATAAATATAACTAGGATGACTTCAAGGTTATGGTTAGTGTGAAGGGTATTATGGGTTGCCTTTCATACATTGCACAAGTGTGCTTTGAGATTACTTAGGAGTATGGTTCCCTTATAATAGAAACGCTTAAGACTTGACCATGCATATAGGCTATGATTAAGATGACCAAAAAGGTATACTTGGCTTGGGTGGTATTATGGGATGCTATTCATGCATTGCATATGTATTCTTTTAGGTTACTTGAGAATAGTTCTATTATGGTAAAGATGACTAAGAGTTGAATAATGCTTATATGATGCTTTTGTTGGAGACTTTGCTTATTATTATGATATTGTCTCTTATGCTTATAGTTTATGTTTCATGAAGTATTTCATATGATTTTCGATTATGTCTTGTATTGACTAAGCCTTGTCTTATGCTCTTATGATTATGCTAGCTAACATATTTAGTACATTTTGTACTAACGCATACTTTTCCTACATTCTAATCAAATCTATGGTTTGGAGACTTGAGTGCTATCTTGAAGCTAGGTTTCTAAGGAGCTAAGGAGTTGAAGATCTTGGTGAGTCCTCGTAGCTTCGAGGACAAAACCCACCATTTCTTTTATGTTTTTTATTTCATGTTTTTGAGACTATTGTTTGGGCTGTGTCCCAAGAGTTTTATTCTAAAGTTGTTTTAAATGGTTTGAGACACAAGTGTAGTAAAGACTTCCGCTTGCTTTGATGAAATTGACTTCGACTGTAACAAAATTAAATTCTTCATATTTTTCTATTATCTTATGCTCATGATATGCTAAGGGATTGCATGAGACCCCTTTGGGGTCAAGTACGTCATGTTACTTCTAGGATATACCCATTCGTCATGACAAACTTGTTATCAGAGCACAAAGTTTACAATAGTTCCAGAATTGTCTCAAACCACGTCTAGTAGAGTCTTGTTCATAAATGTGAAGTGCGCCATATTTATGAATAGGAGGTTATTGGATGTTTAGGAAATCTCACTTTTTCATTCTCTAAGTCATGCCATAGAGTTTGGCTTTAGTAGGCCCTTCTTCTAATTCATGCCCATTGTTTTTAGGGTATTGCTAATACAATGGTAAATTCTAGGAGAGGTGAGGAAGGCAATGAGGAGAAGGAGGTTCCTCCCCAAGGTCCCTAAGATCCTCAAGTTCCTCAAGCTCTTATTGATGTTGTGGCTATGACAAATGTGGAAATAAGGTTGGCTCTCCAAATATTAACCCCATACATGACAGCCCAAGTCAATAGGGATACTAGGACTCATTTGAACCCTAATGAGAACACCGTGGCTTCAAGGTTGAGAGATTTCTCAAGAATGAACCATCATATGCTCTTTGGTTCCAAAATGGGTGAAGATCCTCAAGAGTTTGTGAAAGAGGTCTACAAGATAATTGATGCTATGGGGGTGACTTCTATAGAGAAAGTGGAGCTAGCCGCTTAACAATTAAAGGATGTGTCTCAAGTATGGTTTACTCAATGGAAAAGGAATAGGCCAGTGAAGCGGTTCCCATAGATTGGGAGGTGTTCAAGAAAGCATTTCTTGATAGGTTCTTTCCCCAAGAGATGAGGGAAGTTAAGGTAGAATAATTTATCAACCTTCGTCAAGAAGGTATGATTTTTCAAGAATATTCTCTAAAATTCACTAAGTTGTCCAAATATTCTCCGTCTTTGGTGTCGAATTCGAGGGATGAAATAAGTAGGTATGTGATGGGTATATGCGAGGTGGTGAGAAAAGAATGTTGTATGGCAATTCTCCTTCATGATATGGATATCTCACGACAAATGGATGATGAGAAACTCCAAGATAAGAATAAAGAGGTAAAAAAGGCTAGGACCAGTGATGGGGATTTCTCCAATGCTAGATCTGATGAATATGGTAAACCTAGGACCTAACAAAAACTTTCCAACCAAGAGAGGGTGTCTAAACCTAAGCCTCTAAGAGGGAGTAATAGTTAATCTGTGTTGCTTAACCCTTCTTGCTCTAAGTGTGGAAGAAAGCATTATGGTGAGTATCTAGCCGGAAAGGAGGGGTGTTATGGTTGTGGTAATAAGGGTCACAAGAAGAGAGATAGTCCAATCCTTAGGGTTAGAGGGAGAGAGGCAAACAAGCCTCTATTAGCGGCCCGGATCCCAATCCTCCCAAGTAAGCATAGGTTCTAAGTTTTCCAAACTAGTGGTGATCAAGAGTGACCTCCTTATGTGGCTACCGATATGTTTTCCTGATTTATTTGATTCCGGCATTGTTTGGTATTTTATGTCTTGATATGGTAGACTTGGAAGTTGTCTTTAGTATGAATTATGTTTAGAAGAGTTTGTGTAGGCTTACTCCCATGGGGGAGATAGTGTGCCTATTTAGCAAGGTTATTGTGTGTTTATATGTTGCCATGATTTCCTTGTATGCATGTTCATGAAAAGAATTAGATCTTGCTAAAAATGACTTATATGCATTGTTTTTGCCTCATGTTGTAGTGCATTGAGTAGATTTTCATATAAACTTCATGAGATGAATACATGAGCAAGTCTTAGTTTGTAGTTGAAAGATTCCTCCTTGTATAAATGTTTTGTGAGAGTAAATTGCATTTAGGCTCCATGAGTGTGTGTTGAGCATGTTTAATCTAGGAGATGTTAGTTCCTCCTTAATAATGAGTAGAAATAGAATTTCATGCATTTTGGGTTGGTAGAAGTAGTTCCTACTCCCTTGTATTGCATTGACTATTTTTAGTTTGGAATTGAAGTTTTGCTGCTTGGTTTTATCCATTTAGATATGTTTCATGCATGATGGGCTGCTAGTCTAGAGTAGTGACTTTAAGAAGTGTTTAGAATCGTCGTTCGAGGACGAATGATCCCAAGGGGGAGATATTATGCCCCGGAAACTAGAGAGTTCTAGATCTTTTCGTAAGAGTTTTAGAGTGTGGCATGAGGATTAAAAATCACAAAAATAATTCTCGTACTTAGAATGGAAGTTTTAGGGGCTAAATATCGAGTTACGACCCCCCAAGGACCACCCAAGGGCTCCTTGAGGAGGACCTCAAAACAGCCCCAAAAGCTGTCAAATTGGCAGCACCCACGGATGCCACCTACTTGCAGTAGATGGACCCACGCCCCATGGGTTGGGTTCGTGGGTCAAGGCCTGAGTTGGACTGCAATTATAAGCCATAGTACCTCACCTATGAAGAATGAGTACGGTTCATGGACCCACCCACAGTCCGTGGGTGGGGGTTTCGTGTATGGGGGCAGTTTTTATGTTAGGGGTTTAGGGGTTAATTACTAATTAGTTAGGGATTAAGGGAGGTCAGTTAGTTAGTAATTAAACCACATATATAAGCCTAATAAACCCCTAAATTAAATTAATTAACTCATTGTTCAAATGACCCAAATTCACTCCAAATAATTCTCTCTCTAGAAGTGAAGAAGAAAGGAAGTTAGGGAAGATTTTCCCCCATTAATGCAAGCTTGGCTAGGGCTTTGAATCAAGGTATGTTATCTTATTGATCTATGGGTTCTTCCACCCATAGAGCCCCGTAGGTTTTCCCCCAACTGTGAAGTCAAAACCTAACTATATCTAGGGTTTCTTCCTACTTTGTGGGTAGTGTTGAGGTATGATTCCAATCTAGTAGATAATACCTAATTATGATTTTTGTATTAGCATTGAATTATGATATTATGGTGAATTCATGTGATTTCTATGGTAAACCCAAGTTTATTTGATGAATTTCATATTTTGTGGGTTTATGACATTAGGGGTGAAATTCAAGGTTCATAGGTGATCTTGTTAAATCAATGCCATGTGTAGTAATTTCTCAATATTAGGAATACATAGACATGAATTGAACTAGACTTTAATAAATATGATGGATCTTGACTTGTAAAGTTGAAGTTGAACCTTTAGGATGAATTGTGGCTAGAATCACCTAGTAATGAAGAATGTGATTGAATGCCTTGTAATCTAGGTTCATAAGATGCTTCTATGGTGTAGAGTTATTAAGAATGAAGACTCATAGTTGTGAATATTGATCACTAGATGTTTAGAGTGAATCTAATATCATTATAGATTCTTAGGCTTTGAGAGTAAAATCTACATATGAATAGAAGGATAATGAATAGTATTGTGATGAAAGATCTTTACCTACCTAATTCACCTTAGGAATGATAGATGGTAGGAAGTGATAGAATCAGTTGAGTCATGAATATATCCTTGTCTAATGTAGGATTCTAGACTTGATATTAGACATGTATATAAACTTAACATGAAAGAGTTCTCACATAGTAGTGGTTCCAGAGTTGAAGGGCTTCTCTTACATAATTGAATCTAAGGCTATAGAGCCTTTGTACCTAGGTCATGGATGGTGATAGTTGCTCACACATTGTCTTAAAAGAGGTATTAGCATGGATTGGTTGTCAAGAACATCTTTCTATAAACTTGAGTCAAAGTAGAGACTTAATGATTATCTTGCGGGATTTAGGCCTAGCACCGAGTGGATATTGAATGAGATGGAGGTTCCCACCCAGTTGAGTTTGGGCTTTCATGGAGGTTCCCACCTAGTTGAGTTTGGGCTTCAACATGCGATCTCTCACCTAGAATAGTCCAGATTTCCTAAAGTGTGTCTCATGAGATGGAAGCCTTCACCTAGTGAACTTTTGGGTTTCTAGTAGCAATCTATGTATCCCATAACTACGTGCCCCGTAGGAAAGTTAGCTAGTGGATCCAACTAAGCTAACAAACCAGTTCTACCTTAGGCAAGTGGATCAACCCTTGATGGTGTGGGTAACACCTTGAGAGATCATGTGATAGCTAATGTGTTCTCATGTCGGTTAAGGCTATATCCCAATTAAATAAGATTAATAATGAACTAAGATTATGCTCAATGTAGCATCTCCTAGAGTTCAAACCTCATGGGCTAAGATTATGCATAATGTAGCATCTCCTAGAGTCCAACACAAATAGTGATCTAAGATTGTGCATAATGAAGAATCTCCTAGAGATCCAACTTAATGGTCTACGATTATGCTTGA
>NW_006238957.1:1278884-1293900 GCF_000226075.1 Solanum tuberosum
AGTTTATGTTTCATGAAGTATTTCATATGATTTTCGATTATGTCTTGTATTGACTAAGCCTTGTCTTATGCTCTTATGATTATGCTAGCTAACATATTTAGTACATTTTGTACTAACGCATACTTTGCCTACATTCTAATCAAATCTATGGTTTGGAGACTTGAGTGCTATCTTGAAGCTAGGTTTCTAAGGAGCTAAGGAGTTGAAGATCTTGGTGAGTCCTCATAGCTTCGAGGACAAAACTCACCATTTCCTTTGTCTTTTTTTTCATGTTTTTGAGACTATTGTATGGGCTGTGTCCAAAGAGTTTTATTCTAGAGTTGTATTAAATGGTTTGAGAAAAAAGTGTAGTAAAGACATCCGCTTGCTTTTATGAAAATGACTTTTATTGTAAAAAGTAATAAATTTTCCGTATTTTTCTATTATCTTATGTTCATGATATGTTAATGGCTTGTATGAGACCCCTTCGGGGTCAAGTACGTCCTGTTACTTCTAGAGTATGCCCCTGGGTCTTGAGAGTATTAGGATAAAATAATTAGGAAAAGACCCAACAGCCACTAAAATAATTGTCGACCTACAAACTTGACCGACAGACCGTGGTTTGACCGACGTTCAATCCTGCACATCCGTCGTCTGCATCAGAGGGTGGATTTTGAGGTCATGATCGACAGACCTCATCCACGGATCGTTGACCCAATGACGTTTTGTTGGTCTAGGCCGTGGTTCGTGATCCTCTGAGTCTATTTAGGTTGCCAATCCATGGACCAAACCTACGGTTCGTGGTTGGTGTCTTTCGGATGGCACCAGGAAATTCTAAAAACTGCTATTTTTCCCTTTCTCAAATCTGAGGTGTTACATTATCTCCCCCTTGGGATCATTCATCCTCGAATGAGATTCAAGACATCATAAGGAAGGTAGGAACTTAACCTAACAACCCAACATCCATGCAGTCACATAAATGCACATATCCGAGGAGGAAACATCAACTCCAAGATAAATCATGTTCAAACATTACATCATGAAGTCTTTATGCAACTCATACTCAAATGCACATATTCGAGGAGGAAACATCAACTTCCATGCTAAAGCATGTTCAAAACATCATATCATGAAGTCTATATGCAACTCATACTCAAATGCACATAAACATGTAGAAATCAATCAAGTTGACTCATTTTCTCAAAACTTAAGCTTTTCATGAATATGCATAGATGAGAAAATCACGGGAATATCTAAAACACATGACACCAAAAGAGTAAACCATGAGGAACTCAATACCTCAAGCTATAGTAGGAGTAGAAGGAAAAAGATGAGGATATAGGGACATCATATCGGCCTCGGCCTCCCAAGTAGCACCCTCAACTAACTGATTCCTCCATAACACTTTCATGGAAGCATCTTCTTTGTTTCTCAGCTTCTTGACTTGCCGAGCTAAAATCTCAACCGGAACTTCTTCATAAAAAAAAGATTCTCCTTTACTCCCAAACCTTCTCAGGGAACTATAGATGTCGGATCTCCAACACATTTCTTCAACATAGAGACATGAAAAATCAGATGCACCGATGCCAATTCACTAGGCAATTCAAGTTCATATGCAACCTTACCAACACGCCTCAAGATCTTATATGGGCCTACATATCGGGGACTAAGCTTCCCTTTCTTACCAAACTTCATTACAGCCTTCATGGGTGAAATTTTCAAGTAAACCCAATCATGAAGATAAAACTCAAGATCTCTTCTTATAACATCGGCATATGACTTTTCTCGACCTTGAGCCATTTTCAACCTTTCTCTAATAAGTCAAACTTTCTCCATAGCCTCATGTACCAACTCGGGATCTATTAGGGAAACTTTACCCACCTCAAACCAACCTATAGGACATCTACATCTCCTACCATACAATGCCTCAAATAAAGCCATACCAATACTTGAGTGATAACTATTATTATAAGCAAACTCAATCAAAGGAAAATGATCATCCCAATTACCCTTGAAGTCAATCACACAAGTTCTCAACATATCATCCAAAGTTTGGATAGTACACTATGCTTGCCCATAGTTTTAGGGGTAAAAGGTCGTGCTAAGCTTAACACGAGTACCAAGACCTTTTTGGAAAGATTTCCAAAATTGAGAAGTGAATTGCATACCACAATCAGAAATAATGGACAAAGGCACTCCATGCAACTTTACCATTTCCCTCAAGAACAACTTAGTATAGTCCTCCACCGAATAAGAAACCTTGATGGGGATAAAATGAGCCGATTATGTCATTCGATCTACTATAACCCAAATTGAGTCATGTTGTCGCCGAGTGTGAGGCAAACCAACAATGAAGTCCATATTCAAATCTTCCCACTTCCATGTTGGAATGCTAATATATTAGGACAAACCTCCCTGTTTCTGATGCTCAACATTCACTTGTTGACAATTAGGATATCTCACCACAAACTCCGCAATATCCTTCTTCATCCCATTCCACCAATAGATTTCCCACAAATCACGGTACATCTTGGTGGCTCCCGAGTGAATGGAGTACCAAGAACTATGGTGATTTGTTCCCTCAAGCCATCAATATTAGGAACACACAAACGACCTTGATATCTAAGTACTCCATCTCCCCCTTGGGAGAAAGCCTCAACGGACTTCTTAAGCACTACTTCCTTTTAATTCAACCAAAGTTGGATCAAGACCTTGATTGGCTTTCACATGCGTCACAAAAGATGATTATGAACCATTGTTAACCATAACACCACCCTTGGTAGAGTCTACTAACTAAACACCCAATTGGGCCAATCTATGAACATCTCAAACCAACTATTTTCTATCATCCTCAATATGAGAAACACTACCCATAGATAACCAACTAAGAGCATCCACCTGATAGAGAATACTCATATCATAATCATTCAATAACTCAAGCCACCTCCTTTGGCGAAGATTTAGATCTTTTTGGTTAATCACATATTGAAAACTCTTGTGGTCGGTAAAAATATCAAAATGAAGCATACAAATAATGTCTCCAAATCTTTAAGGCGAAAACAACCGCCGCTAGTTCAAGGTCATGGGTGGGATAATTCTTCTCATGAGTCTTAAGTTGCCTTGAAGCATAGGCAATAACTTTCCCATTTTGCATAAGCACACATCTTAACCCAATTCTCAAGGAATCACAATAAACAACAAAACCATCAGTCCCTTTTGGTAAAGTCAACACTGGAGCGGAAGTAAGTCTATCCTTAAATTCCTGAAAACTCTTTTCACAAGCTTCGAACAACATAAACTTAGATTTTTTTTTTAGTCAATGTTGTTAATGGAGATGCAGTGGAAGAAAA
Source organism: Solanum tuberosum (assembly GCF_000226075.1). NCBI lineage: Eukaryota > Viridiplantae > Streptophyta > Magnoliopsida > Solanales > Solanaceae > Solanum > Solanum tuberosum. The sequence goes on from NW_006238957.1 coordinate 1,282,214, forward strand.
CCCTTCAACAAACCTTCTGTAATAACCAGCCAAATCCAAGAAGCTTCTAATGTCCGAAGGGGATAGAGGTCTAGGCCAACTCTTGACCGTATCTGTCTTCTTCGGATCTACCTCAATACCCTTACTAGAAACAATGTAACCAAGAAAATCCATGAACCTTAGCTAAAACTCACATTTGCTAAACTTTGCAAAGATTTGTTGCTTCTTTAGAATTTGCAACACAATCCTCAAATGATCGATGTTCTCATCCTCACTTCTTGAATAAATCAATATATCATCAATGAACACAATCACAAAAATGTCAAGGTATTGTCTAAACACCCTATTCATCAAATCCATAAAAGCGGCTAGAGCATTACTCAACCCAAAAGACAACACAAAAATCTCAAAATGACCATATCAGGTTCTTAAAGCCGTTTTTGAAGTATCCTCTTTCTTTACCCTCAAATGGTGGTATCCCGACCGGAGGTCAATCTTAGAAAAGTAACTTGCCCCTTGAAGTTGGTCAAACAAATCATCTATCCTTTGTAGAGGATAATTATTCTTAATTGTAACCTTATTCAATTGTCGATAGTTTATACACATTCGGAGAGAACCATCCTTCTTTCTAACAAACAACACTGGAGCACCCTATAGAGAGATACTTTGTCAGATGAAACCCTTATCCAACAAATCTTTCAATTGATCTTTCAATTCCTTAAGTTCTGCTAGAGGCACTCGGTAAGGAGGAATATAAATTGGTTGCGTATCTGGGAGAAGGTCAATATTGAAGTATATTTCTCTTTCGGGAGGAATATAAATTTCAGTAAAAGATATGGTTTCATAAATGTTGATGATTTCTCAAGGTTTACATGGGTAATCTTTCTCACTCACAAAAATGAGGCCTTTGCTAACTCTGAAGTGTTTTGTAGAAAAGTTCAAAGAGAAGCAGGTTATTTCATCACAACCATTCACAGTGATCATGGTGGCGAATTTTAAAATAAAGCATTTGAAGATTTATGTGCTCAAATGGGTTCACTCTAAACTTTTCTTCACCCAGATCACCTCAACAAAACATAGTGGTAGAAAGGAAAAATGGTTCATTACAGGATACAGCCAGAACCATGCTGCTAGATCGAAATCTTCCAGATCATTTTTTGCGAAAAACTGTAAGTACTTCTTGTCATTTTATTAACAGGTGTCTTATCAGGCCCATACTAAAGAAGACTCTTTATGAACTCTGGAGAGGAAAGAAACCATACATTAGCTACTTTCATCCTTTTGGCTGTAAATGCTTCATCCATAATAATGGTAAAAACAATCTTGGTAAGTACGATCCAAGAAGTGACGAAGGTATTTTCTTGGGCTATGCACCCCTTAGCAGAGCTTTTCGAGTTTTTAACAAAATAACTTTAAGTGTCGAAGAATCTGTTCATGTAGTATTTGATGACACTAATCCAAGAGCATAGGAAATTGAAGGTGGTGACGATGAAATTACTTATTTCAAACCAACTGAAGAAATCTCAAAAGTCACTCTTGAACCTAACACTGACGAGTCAGCTATTGCAGAGGTGGAGTTGACTACCCCAGTCGACAAAGCCATCATTCCTAGAGAATGAAGACATAATGCCAGCTACCCTAAAAAATTTATTCTCGGGAAACCTGATGACAAAATCCAAACAAGGTCTTAGCTCAGAAAACAAGCTTCTATGACTCTCGTATCTCAAATGGAACCCAAACGAATAAATGAAGTTATGGAAGATGATTCATGGATACAGGCAATGAAAGAAGAACTTGATCAATCTAAAAGAAATCAAGTGTGGACACTTATCGAAAGACCAAAGAATTGCTCGATAATCAAAACCAAATGGGTGTTTCGTAACAAGTTGGATGAAAATGAAAAAGTCATCCATAACAAAGCAAGATTGGTTTCTCAAGGTTACTCCCAATAGGAAGGTATTTGATTACGATGAAACTTTCGCTCCTGTAGAAAGGTTAGAATCCATTCGCATTTTACTTGCATATGCATCATTTAAGCGATTTACACTTTTTCAAATGGATATAAAAAGTGATTTTTTTAAAAGGCTTCATAAAAGAATTAGTATTTGTCAAACAGCCCCCCTGGGTTTTAAAATCCTTCCTATCCTGATTTTGTTTATAAACTTTCCAAAGCTCTTTATGGGCACAAACAGGCTCCAAAAGCCTGGTATGAGAGATTGAGTACCTCTTTACTTCAAAATAATTTTCAAAGGGGGAAAATCGACACAACTCTTTTCATTCAAAGATCTTGTTTATATAGTCTTATACTTCAAATTTATGTTGATGATATTATCTTTGGAAGCTCTAACCCTTCTTTGTGTGAGAAATTTGCAAATTTTATGAAAGGTGAATTTAAAACGAGTCTAATGGGAGAACTCACATTCTTCCTTGGATTACAAATCAAGCAGTCAACTAATGAAACTTTTATCAGTCAAACCAAGTACACCAAAGAGCTTATTAAAAAATCTAGATTTGAAAAAGGAAAAGTCTTTGGAATTCCCATGAGTCCTTCCACGTGTCCCAAAACAGATGCACTAGGCAAAGATGTGGATGAATAAATGTATCGAGGAATGTTTGGATCACTACTTTATCTCACTGCAAGCCAACCAGACATCTTGTTCAGCGTATGCAAATGTGCACAATTTCAAGCTACTCCAAAAGAATCGCATATCACTACAATAAAGTGAATCATTCGATATCTGATTGGAACTACTGAATTAGGGCTATGGTACTCTCACTCTTCTCATTTTGATTTAATTGGCTATTCAGATGCTGACTTTGCAGGTGATAAAATTGATAGAAAAAGCATCAGTGGAACATGCCAAATTCTAAGTCAATCCTTAATTTCGTGACACATGAAAAAACAAACCTCTGTCGCTCTATCTACCACGGAATCATAATATCTTGCGGTGGGGAGATATGGTACCCAATTATTATGAATGGTGCATCAATTACTTGATTATGATTTATCCTTTGAAGTTGTTCCTATTTTTTGCGATAATACCAGTGCTATTAGTCTTTCTAAATATATTGTGCATCATTCCAGGGCTAAGCATATTGACATTAAGCATCATTTTATTCGAGATCATGTTGAAAATGGTGATTTTTCGTTAGAATTTGTTGATTCTGAAAATCAATTAGCCGATATTTTTACAAAACCCTTGCTTGAAGAAAGATTTTGTTTCCTTCGAAATTGTTTAGGTATTACCATATTTGCTCCATAAACTGATTTTTTTTGCTTGTTTAAAGTGATTTTTATTAACTGTTATGTTAGTCATTACCCGTAATTTCTCTCTAAATTGTTCTTGTATTAATTATTATTCTCTGTCATTTATTTTCCTTCCTTGTTTACTGTGTTATTTATTTCTCTCCGACTTTTCCTTTCCCTGTTAAAGTCTTTTCCTTCCATGCTTTCATTCTTTTCCTTTCTGAATTTTCCTTCTCTCCGTAAAAACCCTTCATCTTCCATCCTTCTCTTATTTATTCTTCTCCCTCTCTTCTCTTCTCCTCATTCTAACTATGCCTAAGACTCGATCGATGGCTTCTCTTAAAAGCTCCGGCCTTCTTTCCTCAAATTCTCCAGATGTTCTCTCATTGTCATCTGATTCGTCAGATGAATATCTTGCTTCCCCTTCTCTATCCTCTAAGTGTAAAGCTACTGCAACCAAGAAGAAGGGTCAAAAGAAAGCCATACCCAGTACATCAGGAACTCTCTCTCCCGAGGACATGCACCGCTTATGGGGCATGGAACAAAAGATCAGGTATGACAAGTTTAAGTCTCAACCCATCGTTCTTGGAAGGGTAATCAATCTTAGTTAGTTACGAGATTCTCATTGTCCGGTAAGTTCGTTTCTTAAGGCTCAAAAAACTATATCTGTTGTTTTGCCTTTGTGGGCTTGAATTATTTGATGAGGTTGTTCGTTTGTTCTATGCAAATCTCCGTGTGTCTAGCGACAATGGTGAGTTGGAAACCTTTGTCATGGGTAATCGTATTATTGTTAATGAATGGTTGTTTAAGGATATCTTTGGTACTAAATTTTTGGGTGTGATTCCGTACATGAATGGAACTTGGCCTAATGATTTTGAGGTATCTCTGGAAGGTGCTAAGTCAGTCATGGCTGAACCTGGAGCAAATTTGTCTGATTTCGGTCCCTTATCTCTCTATTTTGAGCATTGTATTTTAGCACATATTATTGCTACTACTCTTTTGCCCAGGAAAGGTTCTCTGAGCAATATTTCTAACAGAGATGTGCTTGTACTCTACTACTTGCTTAAGAAATATTGAATAAACTGCGCTATTTGGTTTAAGGATTACATGTGGGAAAGTTATGAGGAATCTAATCCTTCTGCCAGTTTACCATCATGGATTGCTCATCTCACGATTCTCGGTGGACAGACTAGTCAACCTCTCCATGTTCAAACCCATTGAAATCAATGCTACCTATGATTCTCGTACCTTCTCTAGCATGGGGTATGTGGAGGTGGGTAGCAGATGGGTTAAAAAGGACTCTGTCCAAGAAAGGACTGATACTATCAGGCCAACTAAGATCTCTGCAGAGTCAGCTACTCTCCTGCTTCAGGATTCTAATGAACTCAAAACTCGCATCCTTGTTGTGGAACGTGGACCGGAAACTCTTCATGATGTTGTTGAGAAGGTATTCCGGCTTCAGAAAGATACCAGTATAGATGTAGGTAAGCTACGAATTACAATGACTGGGATAAAGTAGGAAGGTATCCCAACTTTCAACAAGCTAATCAGGCAAGTCGATTCTCTCAAGAGTGGAGTCGTTTCTTCCAACAACGATCTTGCCATCTCTGTCCAGAACTCCTACTCTAGTTTATCCAAGAATGTGGAATGCTCCTACAAATCCTTATGTGGAAAGGTTATTGACACCCTCAAGTACTTTTGGGGTGAAAATCGTTATCTCTCTGGGTTTTTTTTGCAACTCCTGAACAATTATGTAACAGAGGTATGTCCCTCTCTGTGTCTTTTGGACTGTATTTTGAAGCCTCTCTACCTTCCTACTCTGCTTTTCTCTGTTTTTGTTACTGCTTGTTCTATATTTTGTGGTCTCTCTTGCTCTTTCTTTTTTATTATTCCAAAGCGGGAGAATGGTCCTCACTTTAACAGGTGGCAATCAAGTCAGGGGGAGCTTCAAAGAACACATAACATATCAGGAAAGACTCATTATCTCTTTAAGCTTATGCAAATTGGAAATTAGTTGTCATTATCAAAAAGGGGGAGATTGTTAGCTTTATATAATCGGGAAGTTTTAATAATGAAACACTTAACCGACTTGTTACTTGTTGCAGGAAAAGAAAGTGAAACGAGTCAAGCACAAAACGCCTAAGGAAGGAAAGAGATAATCTCCTAAATGAATCAAGCACGCAGCACCTAAGAAAGGAAAGGGAATATCTCCTCAATCAATCAAGGAAGACAATATGCATCAATCAAAGGACACACTCAAGGATAAGCAAGATCAGGCAGAATCCGAGACCTCTAAGAGAGAAATCGAAATCAAGGGAGGAAGTCAAGATAATGAGATCAACCAAGATTCAAGTTTACAAAGAGATCATTATACAAGGAAGAATTTGATTTGCTCATGCACATATATGTTATGGACATGACTCAGTAAATCAATCAGGATCGAATCAAGGATGAAATCAATGATCCTTTATTCAAATACCCTTGGGTTTCCGTAAAAGAGCAAAGCTATATAAACCTCTCTTAGCCATAATTGTGAAGTACGCACTTCACTTGAACTTGTACTATCTTCTTCTATTGTCTTTCATAAAAGCATTGTATTCTCGTGAGTATACAACTAAAAAAGAAAAAAGAGAAGAAACTGAGTGTAGGTTATACGAGTTGAGGTTGTGCAAAATAGAAGTTCTGATTTGCATATCAAACATGACTTTCAGTTGAAATACCTTGTACCACCGAAGTTCTACTCAATATCTTAAGGAAACCCAAGGGGACTGGAAGTAGGCACCACATCGGTGTTTCGAACCAGTATAAATATTTCTGTGTCATTTACTTACTGCAAATATCATTTTATATATCTGTTACTAACTTGCAGGTGAGCCGACTGACAAATTCAGGTAGTCGACTGAAGGAATTTTAGTTCACCCCTCCCTCTTTACTTTCATTATAGAGTACCTAGAAAGATATAGTAATAACTGCTAGTTGCCTTGGATGATAGCAGGGGACATCGACTCAGTGTTAGATGTGGTAGAATTTCAAAATAGTGTAGATGAATGTGGGGTGATTCAGTTTCCTCGGCACGGAAATAAATATAATTATAATGATATATGTGAAGGACAATGAGTATATTCTATGATAGATAGATATTTCATCGACAATCATTGACTGGTCTCTATGTCTAGTTTTGAAGTGAAGGTACTTTCAAAGGACATTAGGATTATTTCTCCTTGAAAATCTGACTATAAATTGGATGAGAAAAGATTCAGGAAATCTTTTGAATTTATAATGTTTGTGTCCATCGTTCACTATTCATTAACAAAGTCTAACATGTGTGGGACTCTCAATTGAAGGGTGTAGGATTTTCAAGGTGGTGTAGGACAATTGAAGAATTTCAAGGACCTTAATAGTTTGTATTTTATTAATGAAGAAACTAAGGCTAAGGAATATAAGGTGTCACTCATGGTAACTCAATAATAATTTAAATATGATCCTTTGAATCTAAAATTTTAGCATTTAGAATATGAGAAATATTATAAATTTAAATAGTCTTCCTACCTGGCGGGGATGTTCTTTGAATACAGGAATAACGCTTACATGATATGACATAGTGATGGCAACACAAGGTACTATCATTCAGTTTCAAAAATATAGAAGGCATTTTCCATATTGTGAAACAAGTGTAGAATGATAATGGAGAATTGGAGTTTTGTCTTGAGGTAATAGCTCAACAGTTCATGGCATACTATACTATACTAGGGTGAATGTTTTTTCACTTGTTTTCAGCACAATGTTCCTAGGCTTACAATGGAGCAACATGTAAGTTTACTAAATTCATTCAATTGAGCTAATGTGAAGCATGCTACATTTAGTATTTATAGTGACATGAGTCCATGACCAGATTGATATAGTAGTGATTTTATCAAAGCAACATGGTCAATTATTGAGTAGGAGATCAAAAAGGTAATGTTAAAAAAATTCCACAATGGAAAATTCCTAAAGCATTTAAATTCTACTTGTATTGCTTTGAAACCTATATATGATCAGTAGTCCTGAGGTTGCTAGTCGATTTAGATATATATTTTGTTGTAATGTTGTATAAAGGCAATCCATGATGATTTGTAGCAAAATAGAAGGGGATAACCAGTTAACATTTGCGAAGAGGAGGTTTATGATGCATAATATAATCATTTGTCATAACATTTTTAGATATTATAACAAAAAGACAATTTCTATGTCTTATGAAAATAGATCTGATGAAAGCCATGATATAGTGAATTGGGTGTTTTTAGAAAAAAAAAATTAGTTGGCTATGTTTTTTCTACTAGTTTTATCCAATTTCTTATGACTTGTATGAGTTTTGCTAAGTTCTATGTGAGGGTCAATGGCGAGACCCATATATAATTGTAGGGAAGAAGGGAATGAGATAGGGTGATCTCATATATATCCCATTATTGTTTGTTCTTGTAATGAAATATCTATGCAGAATATTGAAAACTATGCGTGAGTGTACCACCTAACTTTAGGTTTCACCCTATGTGCAACAGTGTGAAACAAACTCATCCGGTATTTGCTAATGGATTGATGATCCCTTGTAAGGCAAATGAGGGGTTAATACCTCAAATGGTCACTCAACTATCCACTTTTGCCTCAGAAAGTCACTCAACTTTTAATTTTCACTAAAAAGTCACCATGTGAGTGACTTTCTGAGGAAAGACTGGATAGTTGAATGACCATCTGAGGTATTAACCTGGCAAATGAGGGTTAAGTGACAAGAATTAAGGAAGCACTATTCATTTTCGAAAGGCTTCTGGGTTAATTACTAATATAGACAAATCACATATCTGAATAGAAGATGACAAGGAGGAACCGTTGTTGGGCCAGACAGGATTCTCCATAGGATTATTCCCAATAATGTACTTAATTAGACCTACCTCTTTCTCCCAAGTCGTGGAATAAGTTTGAATGCCACAACTGATTGAGAAAATCACCATTAGAATAAGAAACGCATATTCTAGAAAGTTATCTTATCCTAGGAGATTACATATTATCACTATTTTCCTATTTCAAATTCATAGTTTCTGGGAGCTCTGATGTCACAAAGTGTTCTGAAGGGGTGGTTAGGAATTGTACAAAGAAAAGGGGAAAATTTGTTTAGTGGCCTAAAATAAAAAAAATTGTCAAATAGAAAATGGGAGGTATGAATATTAGGGAGTGCATGATGTGGAACCTTGCTTCACTATGTAGGAAATTAGTGGAGAACAAAGACTCTTTGTAGATCAAATGGCTATATGACATTTATATGAAAATTAATTAGAATATCTGGAAAAAATATCTTCTCAGGACTTCAACTGATCGACTGATGGAGGACATGGGAGGATGGTATAGACTTGGTAGATACTCCCTCACAAGTGGTGGGACAAAGACGAGGAGATTTGCAATTGCTAAACTCATTTGTAGCGTTCTTGTACAACCTAATTAATCACAAAGTGATTATGTGGCTAGTAACTCAAAAAAGACTAATGGCTAAGGAGAGTTTGCATAAAATGTAGATCCAAATTGAGAATGTGCATTGTTGCCTGTGTGTAACTCAGTCTCTAGAAACTGCCTAACATTTATTTACAAGTTGTCCCTAATTTCAAGCAGTTAGTAATGATCTTATGATTTGGAGTGGATCGGATTACAAGTACAACTTAGTGAAGTGCAGATGGTTCTGTCCAATATAAATAGGAAGCACTGACCTTAATTTAAAATATAAGTGTTAATAGCTATATGGAGGCATTATGTCACGACCCAAGGTAGCCCCTAGGCGCAATATGGCTTATAAGACCCCGAGAGGCCCCATACAAACCACTTAGTATTCATGATACAAGATAATAGAAATTAAGAGATTAAAAGACAGTTTCAACATATAAGAGTTTATAAAATGAAGCAGAAGTCTAAACATCGTCTCAAAGTCATCATCTAATACATAAGAAATGATCGGGACGTATCCCGGACATCAAGTCCAAAACTGAAAGTAAAGAGATAATGAAGTAAGGCTCGGTCATCGGAGCATGAGGACTCACCAATCTTCAATCCCCTACTAAATGATCTTAGCCACGAAAGTGCATATCTGGAGCGTTGGACCCTACTTTTTTATAAGAAATGTAGGCAAGAGTATGTATTAGTACAAATATGTATCAAGTATGATAGCCATACATCAAACGTTTTAAATCATGCTTAAAAAGGGACATTTTCGTAATATGCAATGACCAAGCTAAAACATGATATGAAAGAGTTATAAAACATAACTCATAAAATATGGTCAATGCACGTAAATATCATCTTAAAACACGTGTGAGATACTTCTTGAAGTAACCTTGATTCATTAATGTGGGTGAATTACCTTTAACCGACATGTAATACCATGTGAGCTATTAACATGGAATTCAGTGTCTACCCCACACCGAAAAGAGGTGTTCTCGCTTGCCAAGGTAAGAACCATAAACTTCTAGCTAACGTGGATCTACTAGCTAATGTCTATCTAGACAGCCTATATATGGTGGCACATAGTGTATGGGACATGGGTGATCGTCACTTGTCCACTCGGTGCTAAGCATAACTCCCACGGAATATTCATTAGCCTTATTCATCTTTTCTTTTAAAGGACTTGGGTAATCGCCTCTTGTGCTTATGTCATATGGCATGGGCAATCGCCTCTTGTCTTTTGATTAGAGAGCATGGGTGATCACCGTTTGCCTCATTCTTAGAATAGCTCCTTAACTTTGATTCATTTTAGGTGAGAAGACATTTCAACCTTAGAATCCTTAATCTGAGAAAACCTTTCACAACAATTAACCATTACAATAACATATATGCTTCATTCTCAAAGCCATTTACATCATATCTCATAAATTTCATAAGAGCATGCATAATTCCATAAATCACCTTTCATAGTTCAAAATCCACTTTCAATCATCAATACCTAGAAAATATGGGCTAAGTATGGGTTCATGGGGATTCATCTTAAAATCATGGATTATAACTCAATTCATGCATATTAATTCATCAACCAATCAAATAAATCAATATTTAAAGGAACCCATGACATGGAAGAAAAAAACCCCAACTCAATTGGGGATTCCTAACTTTGTAGATTGAAGAATTAGGAACTCCATGGAGGAAAGGACTCCAATGGATGAAAACTATCATACCCCAATACCAAAAGCTTGCCTTCAATGGTGGAATTGGAGGCTAGACTTGAAACCCTAGGTCGACTCCTTCTTCTTCAAGCTTTCTAGAGAAAGAAATATTTTGGAGAGGAAGACTTGTTCTTCTTTTAGGAATTTAAGAGAATGATTTCAATTGGGGAAATTTTGGGGTATAAACACTTATATAGGGCTTTAGGTGAAGGGTAAAACGACATAGTATTAGGCTAGAATTAATAGGAAAAGGCCCAAAAGCCCTTAAGGAAAATAACTGCCGACCTCACTCACGCCCCAACCCACGGTCCATTGGTCAGGCCACGGACCGTCCTTGTTGGTCTTGGTTGAGATCAGAGACAACTAATTGTGGAACCCCAACGACGGACCATACCTACGGCCCGTGGGTCTATCGACAAACCATGGACCATGGTTGTAGGTCCCAACTCTTGGCTTAAAAATCTATAGGACTCACCTACGAGACCTATCTACGGCTCGTGCATTGAATGACGGATCGTTCTGGTGGACCGTTGAAAAAGTACTGAAACTTGACATTTTTAGAAAATTCTAAATGGCCAACCACGCCACCACCAACGGATCATCGTCCCACCTACGGGCCGTGGGTGGTGCCGTCTGTGCTGGCACCAGGTCTGTGAAAAATTGGAATTTTCTCCCTTTTTGAATCCAAGGTGTTACACATTAAGAGGAAGCACTGGACTTAGTTTCAAAAGGAGGTGTTGGTAGATATATATAGTGCCTGCTATGATTTAACTGTGTAAATTAGTCTCATTTTAACCTTGATTTCCTAAACACCTTTCCTAGAAGGTGCTTATGTGCCTTTATTAACTTCTACATATTTTTGTTATCAATAGTAATATAAATGTTTCTGCAAGAAAATCCAATCATGCTAGAGGAAAGATTCTGTTATTGCAAGTATGTAGAGACTTTATTTATTTATTTAACCTGAGCAATTTCTTTACCATCAGTACATTCAACAATTACCTAAATTTCCATCTATTAGGTATCTACAATCTCCACCTTTTGCTTGGTTTATGAAATGTAATGACCCTCATGGTCATTTATGTGTCTTGCCTTCTGTGTGTCGTTTAGAGCGTTCCTATAGCGACCCCAAGTCATTTATGACTTTCTGGGACTGACAGTTCGGTCACCTGGTCGTTCGTTTGGTCTTGGTGCGAGTTTTTGTGTTTTGGAGCTTATGAACCTTGAACGATCATTTTCGATCAAAAGTTCAAGAAGATGACATCGGAATCCAATTCTGACGATTC
>NW_006238957.1:1295119-1300609 GCF_000226075.1 Solanum tuberosum
TCCATGAGATATTTATGCGTGTGGATCGATTAGGACTCTTTCAGCAGCTACATTGGCACCTTTATAGAGCATCCGGTTCGAGGTCCGGCCTCTATTGCCAAGATATTTATATAGAGCATCCGGTTAGAGTTTCGGCCTCTTATACTTGTTACCTGTGATTGGTTACTTGGGTACTTCTGGGGAGCATCCGGTTCGAGGTCCGGCCTCTATTGCCAAGATATTTATATAGAGCATCCGGTTAGAGTTTCGGCCTCTTATACTTGTTACCTGTGATTGGTTACTTGGGTACTTCTGGGGAGCATCCGGTTCGAGGTCCGGCCTCTATTGCCCAGATACTTATATAGAGCATCCGGTTTAAGGTCCGGCCTCTATTGCTCAGATACCTATATAGAGCATCCGGTTAGAGTTCCGGCCTCTTATACTTGTTACTTGTGATTGGTTACTTGGGTACTTCTGGGGAGCATCCGGTTCGAGGTCCGGCCTCTATTGCCCAGATACTTATATAGAGCATCCGGTTTAAGGTCCGGCCTCTATTGCTCAGATACCTATATAGAGCATCCGGTTAGAGTTCCGGCCTCTTATACTTGTTACTTGTGATTGGTTACTTGGGTACTTCTGGGGAGCATCCGGTTCGAGGTCCGGCCTTCGTACTGTCAGATTCTACTAATTAGGGTTGAGGTTCTGGTTCTTCGTTCTTCGTTCTTGGGTTCTTTTATGCAATTCTCTTTAGTTATAGTTATTCTGTGTACTCGTCGGGCTTATGGGGGTCCGTTCGGGTTTTTATTTAACTTGCGCACGAGTGTACCTTCTAGACTTATGGGGGCCCAGCTAGGTGTAGTTAGCTTGTAGATTACTTTAGTTAGTTCTTTGTACACTCGTGTGCATTCCATTGTTAGTTAGATTTTAGTTCTTGGCCCTCGGTTTGTATTATTCCTTCTTTTCATATTGCCTTTACTTTTCAAGTTCAGTCGGCCTATGATGCCTACTGGGTACCGGTTGTTTTGGTACTCATGCTACGCTCTGCATCTGTTTCGTGATGCAGGTCCGGGCACTAGTAGCCAGCGTTGATCGAGCTTGGAGCAGTCTGATCCGGAGACGGGGGTGAGCACACGGCGTTTTGTACTATTTCAGTCTCCATCTGTATATATAGACTTGTCTTCTTCCTTTCGAGACAGTCCAGTTTCTGTTGTCCACTTTTGGGACTTGTACTCATTTTGTTAGTAGCTCTGTACTAGTGACTTCCAGGTTCTGGGAGGGATCTTTATTTGTATATATGTTTTTGGTTTGCTTCCGTCTGGTTATATTGTTATTTGCCTGCTCTTGTTTAGTTTCTACCCTCAGACCCATTACTTGTTGTTCTGGGTTACGGGTTGGCTTACCTACTGGTGGGTTATAGTAGGTGCCATCATGACTTGAGAAATCGGGTCGTGACATGAAAAGAAAAGTAAAGTCACGTAGTGATAGTATTCATTGTGCTAAAAATACTTGTTACTCCTTTCCTCTCAAATTATCTGACATGACTTATAAGAATATTTATTTTTTAAAAGTTTAAAATAAAATAAATTATTTATTCCATTTTATCCTGAATAATAATTATTCTTGAAGACTACAAACATCCTAATAGAGTTAATATTTAATGAAATATTTATAAATAAATAAATAAGGGTAGAATAATAAATTTTAAGAAAAAAGAAAGAGAAACACTTCAAATATTTTTGAAATGGAGGGAGCAATATTTTTTGTTTTGGAAAACTACTAATCATATAAAATCACAAAGCTTTGAATTTTATTTCCTCTAGTTAATACTACAAGATTTAAAAGAATATTAATTTTAAAATTAAAAAAGAAATTATTAATTTAAGCGGTGTCTACCTACTAGACATTTTTTTCGGTGGTCAAGATTTATTTCTCCTTCTATTCCTTCTTATGTTATCCGACTTAGCATTTTCTTAATAAAGTAGTATATATTACGAGTTTATTTTGTTAATTTATTTTTTGAAAATTTAATATTTTAGGTATATGTTTAATGATAATGATAATCTTAAGAATTAATAACAAATTTATTTTGATTTGTTAAAATGAATAAATAGAACGTTTTTTTTATATATATAAGGGACAAGTAAGAAAAGAAAGAAGTATTTGAATAGGGAAAATCATGTTGGCCAAAATTTGGCCAGAATGGTCTTTTTACCTATGTTATTTTACCTTTTTGAACATTTTTACCCTTTTAACTTTAATACATTTTAACCAAAAATGGAAAAAATATCAGTTTATTTTAAAATAAAAAAGATATTATAGTTTTTAAAAAAATTTCATCAAATTCTGGCCAAATTTTCTGGCCATTTAGCATTACCCTTTGAATAGTGACCAAAGAATAGTGTATAGAATGTGGTACACTTGTTTTTTCGAATTTTTGGGAGCACAAGTCTCATGACTCATTAGTTTGCAAATTAAACCTTAATTATAGTTTCCAAAATACAAGGAAATCCACTAACTTCACCTTACATTAAGGTATATCCTTCAATCTCAAGGGTTGAAAACTTGTATAAATATAAAAGAGATCTCATTATGTTTAACATCATTCAAGGCTAATAAAGTAAAGCAGTCCGAAAAAACAAGCAAAATCTATAAATAAAAATATAAAAAATAACCTTCGTGAAAAAATGGAGGCAAATAAGCTTGTAATTGTATTTCTTATGTGCATGGTTGTGTTGTCAGTTGTGCACATCTCCACGGCTGAACTTTTCAAGGGCTGCTACGACGAATGTACCAAAGAATGTACCGAATCCATATGTAGAATGAGATGTCAGGTCGAATGTGATTATCTGGATTTTAAAGGTACATATTATTAATCTTTTAAATATTTTGTGTATCTTCGTGGAACTCTTTAAAAAAATATTTTTAATAATATATAACAATGTTCAAAAAGATAAAATAACATAGTATGAAATATGTTATTTTATCATTCTGGCCAAAAGGATTTTTCCATATAACATTTATCTAAACTATTTTTACCATACGTTTGTTTTCTAAATGTCTCACTCAATTACTACAATCTACTAAATGGGAGCTCCTGGGAATGGAGGAGCATATGATTATTAATTAGCCTATTTGAAATAAAATTAAAACTATATCTAATTTTTTGTGTGTTCTATTTTACAGGAAAATTGAATAATCTCAAGCCTTGAATTAGACCAATGAGGTGGGGAATCACCTCCACAAGGAGATGGGGAAATGAAGAATGAAAGAGTGGAAATTCTTTTTAATCTACTCATTATTTCTCTTTCTACTGCTGTTCTAATGCATAAATTAAATAAAAGTTATACTTTGATTTATTCTTTTCTTAAATTTTTTTATCTTCCTTGAGTTCATTAATTGTGGTAAAGTTATATATATATATACATATACACATATACTACCTTAAAAGCGTGCACTCCCTAACTTGAATGTTAATTTACTATAATACCCTAACTTAAAACACTAAATTTAGTATATTTTCTATATTATATATTTTATTTATTTACTTATTCTACATTATATTAAAAGATGACACTTTTTCACTTCGACGGGTAGTGTATGCTCTAAAGGATTGTGACCATTTTAAAGAGTTGTGACTTTTTCGATGAGTTGTGACATTTTCGAATGGTTGTGATATTTTCCTAAAGGGTTGCGACTTATCTTATAAGGCACGATAAACAACATTTCATACTATTTTTTCTTGGCTATAAATAGATGAATTTTCTCACAGTTTTTAATCTACGAATTTTTAAAGTGTTTTATTCTTCTTCTTCTTCTTAAAAGAAGGAAGATTGTGAGAATTATTCAATTATGCAATTACAAATTTTTTTCACTACTAAAAAACTGTCAAAAAGAGACGGACAAAAGTGTCGCAGTCCGTCGCTTTTTTGGTCAAAAGTGACGGAAATGCGACGCAATTATGTCCGTCACTATATGGCTCGATGCTTTTCCAAAATCGACGGACAGCGTTGCTAAAAAGCGACGTACCGCGTCGCATTTTTGAATTATTATTTTTTTGAATTATTTTTACAAAAGCGACGGACTCCATCACTATATTTTAATTTTCTTTTTTTAAAAAAAAAATTCCAAAAGGCGAAGCAGTCCGTCGCTTTTGAAGAAATTCGATTTTTGAAAATCCCAGAAAAGCGACAGACAAAAGGACCCTTTCCGTCACTTTTCTGGAAATTATTTTTTATGCAAATCTAGAAAAGCGACGGACAAAACCATGTTGTCCGTCGCTTTTTCTGCAATTTTTTTTACAGCAGTTTCTGCTGCCCACCTGCAATTCAATTCAATTCAATTGATCTATACTATTCAACAACTTTTTAACTTTAACAACTTAACAACTCTTTAACTTTAACAACTTAACAACTCTTTAAAGCTAAGTATCAACACTAGATGGACACAAATCGATCTTGCAAGAAAATCAATTTTGTCATCAATAGGATCAACTAGTGTTGGTACTTATGCTAAACAAACACAGTATTCCTAAATTAAAGCTTAATAGCAACACTAGATGGACACAAATCGATCTTGCAAGAAAATCAATTTTGTCATCAATAGGATCAACTAGTGTTGGTACTTATGCTTAACAAATATATTATTTCTAAATTTAAAGCTAAGTGTCAACACTAGATGGACACAAATCGATCTTGCAAGAAAATCAATTTTGTCATCAATAGGATCAACTAGTGTTGGTACTTATGCTTAACAAATATATTATTTCTAAATTTAAAGCTAAGTGTCAACACTAGATGGACACAAATCGATCTTGCAAGAAAATCAATTTTGTCATCAATAGGATCAACTAGTGTTGGTACTTATGCTTAACAAACACATTATTCCTAAATTAAAGCTTAATAGCAACACTAGATGGACACAAATCGATCTTGCAAGAAAATCAATTTTGTCATCAATAGGATCAACTAGTGTTGGTACTTATGCTTAACAAACACATTATTCCTAAATTAAAGCTTAATAGCAACACTAGATGGACACAAATCGATCTTGCAAGAAAATCAATTTTGTCATCAATAGGATCAACTAGTGTTGGTACTTATGCTTAACAAACACATTATTCCTAAATTAAAGCTTAATAGCAACACTAGATGGACACAAATCGATCTTGCAAGAAAATCAATTTTGTCATCAATAGGATCAACTAGTGTTGGTACTTATGCTTAACAAACACATTATTCCTAAATTAAAGCTTAATAGCAACACTAGATGGACACAAATCGATCTTGCAAGAAAATCAATTTTGTCATCAATAGGATCAACTAGTGTTGGTACTTATGCTTAACAAACACATTATTCCTAAATTAAAGCTTAATAGCAACACTAGATGGACACAAATCGATCTTGCAAGAAAATCAATTTTGTCATCAATAGGATCAACTAGTGTTGGTACTTATGCTTAACAAACAATCGATGGACACAAAAAAATTATCACAAAATTAAAGCTAAGTATCA
>NW_006238957.1:1301514-1303166 GCF_000226075.1 Solanum tuberosum
AGGCATGAGTCCTCGTGTGTGTGCTTGATATTGTGATTGATTACGTACTTGCTTCAACTGTCACTTGTTCATGTTGTTGTTTCTTATCACCTGCTAAGTGCTATAGTTGACTTTATACTATTATTCATTGTATATTAGTTTCTATTTTGGGTTGGCCGATGATACCTACTCAGTACATGTTGCCCCGTACTGAGCCCTACTTGTATTTTTCTTTGTTTTTCTTTTATGGAGTGCAGCGAGTGTACCAGCGAATTTGACTCGCCCTCAGCTCTAGCCAATCTCAGCATATCAGGTGTAAGGGTGAGCCATTCATTCGAGCTTGTTTTGGATATTCTCGGTCATGACTTGATGTCTATAGCTTTCGGACACAAACTACTTATTTCATTTATTTCGGTGTCTTTGATACTCTTAGACTTTGTATTTAGAGATTAGATGTCCTTGATGTGATGACTTTCAGGTTTTGGGGAAAAGGTGTAATAGACTTAAGAGGTTGATTTGATTGGTTACTTTAACTAGTTGTGAGCTTCCGCATTTTATTGTTATTTGGAGTTGAATTATTGATATATGTTGGGGTTTAAGTTCCTTGGTTCGCCCACTTAGGAGGTTAAGTGTGGGTGCCACTCACGACTCATTTTGGGTCGTGACAGAAAGAAAGGAAATCTTCCAGACTATGCCATCCTGAAGTTGAAACCATAGGCAAGAAGCCGTGAGGGGAGTAAACGTAGTTGAGGCGCTGTTAGGAAGAGAGTACCTTTGAAAGTACGATGTTAACAGTGACAAGAAAACATGATGAAGATAATCTAGTTTATAGTAATCTAATATGAATAATATTCGTCAGGACTATGATATAAGGGAATTGTTTAAAAAATTGTTATGTCTTATTTACATGATGAAATGATATTATCATATAAAACATTAATCCTATATGTACTTAAAAATATAGAAATCATTGACCTAAGAAGGATAATATGGGAAAAGATATTTGAAGAAGATGAAGAAGAATTAAATCAGATATGGTATGAAATAGACGAAATAAATAGAATAAATAATGAAATCATAGACTTTAATCTAAGTGATTTAGAAATTCAATATTCAGATTAATGATAAATCAAGAATACTTAGAGTATTGGCATCAAACTGTAATAGATATTACTTTGGAAAGTAATCTAATGAAAGAAAATATAGAAGTATTCCAACAAACTCACGACATACAAAACATAGAATATATATTGGAAAATATAAAAGAAATAATAAGATTAATACCTTTAGAAAAAATGTATGATGAACGAATTAACTCATAAAACACAGACTTCCCCAGACTTCCCCAAAATTTTGTCATCAATAGGATCAACTAGTGTTGGTAATTATGCTTAACAAACACTCGATGGACACAAAAAAAAATTATCACAAAATTAAAGCTAAGTATCAATACTAGATGGACACAAACACATTATTGAAAACAATTGTACTTAAACTTTAGAAATTTAGAAGCACCAACCTTATCTCCTACTTTGATGAAAGAAGCAATATAGTCTTGTATCAACTTTTTAAGATGTTGAGGTTCCTCAGTTGCCTAGCACGAAAAGTTCTAAAATTAGTTAAATATAAACTTCAAATCCAAGAATAATATATATATATACATATATATATAT
>NW_006238957.1:1303409-1303997 GCF_000226075.1 Solanum tuberosum
GTTCAATTTCTAAGTTCAAGTTCTAATTTCAAGTTCAAGTCTAAGTTCAACTTCAAATTCTAGTTCACTGTTCTAAGTTCAAGTTCAAGTTCTAAGTTCAAGTCAAATTCTAAGTTCAAGTTCAAATTCTAAGTTCAAGTTCAAGTCAAAATCTAAGTTCAAGTTCAAATTCTAATTTCAAGATCAAGTTCTAATTTCAAGTTCTAAGTTCAAAGTTCAAGTTCAAATTCTACGTTCAAGTTCTAATTTCAAGTTCAAGTTCAAGTTCAATTTCTAAGTTCAAGTTCTAATTTCAAGTTCAAGTTCTAAGTTCAAAGTTCAAGTTCAAGTTCAAGTTCAAGTTCAAGTTCAAGTTCAAGTTCAAGTTCAAGTTCAAGTTCAAGTTCAAGTTCAAGTTCAAGTTCAAGTTCAAGTTCAAGTTCAAGTTCAAGTTCAAGTTCAAGTTCAAGTTCAAGTTCAAGTTCAAGTTCAAGTTCAAGTTCAAGTTCAAGTTCAAGTTCAAGTTCAAGTTCAAGTTCAAGTTCTAATTTCAAGCTCAAGTTCAAGTTCATGTTCTAAGTTCAAGTCAAAATCTAAGTTCAAGTTCAA
>NW_006238957.1:1304741-1307880 GCF_000226075.1 Solanum tuberosum
ATATTTATTCAAGTTCTAATTCAAAAAAACTCTCTTATATTCATCACATTCAAACATTCAAACATTGAAACTTCATTCTATTAACAATTTACTAACTAACAATCAAATTTTAAAAAAAATCCTAATTCACAATCAAAGTAAAGATTTTCAAATTCAAACAAGTACTAAAATCAAGAAACCCTAATTTATTCTCTAACAAACACAATCAATCATTTAATCCAAAACACAAATTCATTCTCTAATTAACAAAATCAAACATAAAAAATTAAAAACTAATTTAAAGAAACTCTAACCTTCAATTAAAGGATAAATTAGAGACAATGGAGAGGGAGCTAGGCGGCGGCATCAACAGCAACGACGACGGCAGCAACGGAGGCAACAATGGCGGCAGCAACAGACAACGTCTGGGCTTGGAGCGATTTTAGAGAGAAGGAAGAGAAGGAAGAATGTGGAAAAAACCTGTCTGGATATTCAGATATTTTAAGGAAAGCGACATACAACGTCTCTATGTTTGTCGCATTTCTTTTAAATGTTTAACCAGGATTTTGACCAAAAAGCGACGGACTATGCGACACTGTCCGTCGCTTTTTTTAAATATTTGACCATCAATTTTGACCAAGAAGCGACAGACACAAAGATGTTGTCCGTCGCTTCTTTAAAAATAATTATTAAATAACAATTTATAGAAAGCGATGGACAGAGTGGTTATTTTTAAATTTATATATAATTATTTTTTAATAAAAAAGCGACGGACAGCGTCTCTACCTATATTAAATAATTAATTATAAATTATATATATATTTGGCGCAAAAATCCGCTAAAAAAAGTGACGGACTAAGCGATGCTGTCCGTCGCTTTTTGTCAAATAATTTAAAAAATATTATTTTTACTAAAAAGCGACGGACAACGTGGAAAAAATCATCGTTTTTCTGGGCGACGCAATCCGTCGCTCTTCAGTGCGTCGTGTTTTGACAATTTTTAGTAGTGTTTGCCGGTATATAACATAGATCAACAAAAATTGATGCAGCAAGAAAAATGAAATAATTCAACTTCAAACGAGAAGACTATCTAGATAATTAATGTGTACTCATTTTCATTGGCATAAATATACTTTTGCAACAACTTCTACTTGACAAGAAGTCCAATGATTTTCTATTGCACAAACTACAACTTGGTGTTCAAGCTGTAAAAAGTCTTAAACTGTTGGACAAAAAGAATTTGATTAAAAATTTGTTTGAAGAGTCCAAACTACATTTTTTAAGTACTCCTCCATTTCCAATTTATTTGTTGTACTTATATTTTTATTCTATTTAAAATAGAATATATTTTTTTTTGGGAGGGGGGAATTCTTTAATTCTAACACTTCATGTTACATGTTTATGACCACAAAGGTAAAATATATTTTTGGTTAGTCTACGTAACCTTAAATTAAAAGTCTTCTTTATTTTTAAAAGGCAGAATGACCTGAGAGACCTCTGTACTTGGCTCCATTTGTCAGTTGAACCCTCATATTCATCACTTTGCCAACTAGACCCTTAAACTCATCAGAACACACCATTTTAAGCCCTTTTCTCCTCCGGTTAGTGTGCGTCTAATGGACGCGATTACACATGAAATTCCACATCATTTTTTAGTGCCACGTACGAATTAAGTGCTAAAAATAAATAAATTAAATAGATCAATTTTTAATTTCTTAAACTTTTCAAAGACTATCTTCTTCATATTTGGTCACAAATTGAGCACTAAATCCATACCTATTTGATCAAATTCTTCTCGATTTAACTTGTAAATTCAACTACAAGTTCACCAACACAAACTCAATGAACCCCAATAAAAAATTT
Source organism: Solanum tuberosum (assembly GCF_000226075.1). Taxonomy (NCBI): domain Eukaryota; kingdom Viridiplantae; phylum Streptophyta; class Magnoliopsida; order Solanales; family Solanaceae; genus Solanum; species Solanum tuberosum. Next base: position 1,306,583 of record NW_006238957.1, read on the forward strand.
AATTAATTTTACAAATTCACAAGACCCATTTAATAGTTTTTAAACTTTTTCAAGCTTATCAATGGAGTTTTAAAATTTTCAATAGTCACAATCATCCTTTACATAATCCACATCTCATCGTTGAAACCATCTAATAAAATAACGATACTAATATTTTTTAAACCTAAAAAATGAAAAATTTAGAAGAAGTTGAGGGTACTGATTTATATTAAAAAAAAAAAAAGAGGCGGAGAAGAGTGAATGTGGGGCTGGAGAAAGAAGAAAGTTGAGGGCTGTGGTGAGGGGTAGAAGAGAGAGGAAAGGTGGAGAAGAACAAAGTTGTGGGTGGGTGGGTGAGTGGGTGAAGGAGGGTTGAAGAACATGAATCTTATTTTTTAATTTTGTTAAATTGATTTTTTAAAAAGTAAAATGTTATTTTAACTCGCTTTCAAGTGCATGTAGTCATGCATATTTCCAACGCACCACTATTAACGTCACATAAGCTCGGCCAATGGTCAGAGAGGTTTAAAATATTGTTTTCTGATGAGTTTAAGGGTTTGGTTGGCAAAGTGATGAGTAGGAGGGTTCAACTGACAAACGGACCAAGTACAAGGGTCTCCCAAGTCATTCCGCCTTTTTTTAATTTTTGTATCAAATTGAAATTAGACATATCTATATCTATCTTTCTATCTATCTATATATCCATACTACCTTTAAAGTATGAACTACCTATTTTAAATGTTAACTTATTATAATACACCCGACTTAAAGCATCAAACTTAGTATATCTTCTATATTTTATATTATATTTGTTTATTATTTACTTATTTATAATATATAATATTATATTAAAAGAAGACACCTTTTCACATTGAAGGGTCATGATTGAGTTATGACTTTTCCGATGAGTTATGACCTTTTCGAAGGGTTATGACTTTTATAAAGGGTTGTGACTTTTTCCGAATGGTTGTGACTTTTCCAAAGAGTTATGACTTTTTCGATGAGTTGTGACATTTTCGAAGGGTTGTGACTTTTCTAAAGGGTTGTGAGTTTTTCCGAAGGGTTGTGACTTTTCCAAAGAGTAATGACTTTTCTTTTTCGATGAGTTGTGACATTTCTAAAGGGTTGTGACTTTTCTAAAGGGTTGTGACTTATATTTTTTCATACTACTCTTTGTTTACTATAAAAAGAGGGGTTTCCTCACATTTTTAAACTACAATTTTTTTAAGTTTTCTATTGTTCTTCTTTTTCTTAAAACACTCAATTTAGTGTGTGTATAAATATATATATATATATATATATATATATATAATCACACA
>NW_006238957.1:1307927-1369204 GCF_000226075.1 Solanum tuberosum
TATATAATCACACACATTTTTGCATTGAATGGTTACAACTTTTTCAAAGAGTTGTGACTTTTCCGATGAGTTTTGACTTTTTTGAAGGATTGTGTCTTTTTTGAAGGATTCTGACTTTTATGATAAAACACAATAAGCACATGTTCATACTACCTTTTGTTAACTATACATGGTGGGGTATCCTCACATTTCTAAACTACGAGTTTTTTTAAGTTTTCTGTTCTTCTCTTCTTAAAAACTAAAGTGTTATTTATAGATGTTGAGAATCTTTCAGTGGAATTGGAACACTCCATAATTTGCATGTTAAATTAATATAATACTCCAACTAAAAATATCCAGTGTAGTATATCTTTTATATTTTATATAAATATTTATTTATATTACATTAAAAGCAGGAACTCCAAAAATACAATAATAACTAAGTAATGCACCATAGGGGAGGGAGGAGAAACTATATTTAAGAGCTGTAACTAGAGATTATAAGAGTGACATTTTTATTTTTAAATTTCACAATTAATTTTAAAATGAGAAAAGAGTCAAAAAAAAGGAAAAAGATAAATTTAATTGGAGGACATAGAGATGTGTCACATCACCTTATCTATATCTAACTTTATATTATAAAGGCGGAATGACCTAAGAGACCCCTGTACTTGGCTCCGTTTGTCAGTTGGATCCTCCTACTTATCACTTTGTCAAATGAACCCTTTAACTCAATGAAACACAATATTAAACTATTTTTTCATCCAATCAGTGCGTGTGTAACTCAACCTACTACACCTGAATTTCCACGTCATTTTTTTAATGACACATCATAATTATTTATTTATTTTCAATGACACATCAGAAATTAAAATAAAATAAAATAAATAATATACAAAGAAAAAAATGTAATTTTCTCTCTCTCTCTCACACACATTACCCCTTCTTCCCCCATTCTTCACTTCAATGTCTTCTTGGTACTCATGCACAATGCCAGTTGCCCACCCCTTCTAAAAACAATAAATCGCCTACTACTCTCACCTTTTTTCATCTTCTTTATGCCCAAAAACTACTTCAAACACAAATAATCATTAGTTACTATTTTTTTTTAGATTTGTTTATAATTTTTTTAAAATTGTTATAATATGATAGATTGAAAATTTCAACCTCACATGTTAGAATTCTATTTGAAACAATAGATCTTGAAAAATTATGTATATTAAAATAGTAAACGAGTTCATCGGAAATATATTTTCCGACAAAGAATTTTTTAAAAACTTTTGATAATGATAGTAAGAAAGGTGTTCGTCATCGTCTAAGAAGAAGAAAGTAGAATAAGGTGTAGGGTTGGACCGCTAAGAAAGAAGAAAGAGTGGTGAATAGGTGGCTGAGTGGGCTAAATAAGAAAGAAGAGAGAATAGGGCTGGGATGGGGATGAAGCAGAAGAAAAGAATAGGGGTGAGTGGGGCTGAAGAAGAAAAGAATAGGGGTGGGTGGGGCTGAAGAAGAGGAGGAAAGGATTTGATTTTTTAAAATTCTTTTTTTATGTAATTTTAATAGTTTGAAATAAAAATATAGTTTTCACTTGCTTTAAAACGCGTGTTGTCACACACTTATCCTACTCAGCTATTTTTATGCCACATAAGATCAATCAATGGTCAAACGGGTTTAAAAATAGTGTTTCATTGAGTTTAAGTGTTCATTTGGAAATGTAATGAGTAAGAGGGTCTAAGTGACAAACGGAACCTAGTACATGAGTCTAGTTATATGTGTTTTTCCGATATTGATTCGACAATTTTAGTAGTAATCTGTCACGACCTGAGCCTACACCCTAGACGTGACTAGCACTCGAGAACCATTACTGGTCCTCAAGGAGTTTAAAGAGCAACTAAGGGATTTATTAGATAAGGGCTTCATCTGATCGAGTATCTCTCCATGGGGTGCTCCAGTGGTGTTTTTTAGAAAGAAGAATGGGTCTCTTAGAATGTGCATTGATTATCGTCAATTGAATAAAGTGACCATCAAGAATAAATATCCCCTTCCGAGAATCGATGATTTGTTTGACCAACTTCAAGGGGCTAGCTATTTCTCCAAGATTGATCTTCGTTCGGGTTATCACCAATTAAGGGTGAGAGGGGTTGATATTCCAAAGAGGGCCTTTAGAACCCAGTATGGTCAATATGAGTTTGTGGTAATGTCGTTTGGGTTGGCTAATGCTCCGGAGGCGTTTATGGACTTAATGAATAGAGTATTTAGGCAATACGTAGACATGTTTATGATTGTGTTTATCGACAATAATTTAATCTACTCAAGGAGTGAAAATGATCATATGGACCATTTGAGGATTGTGTTGCAAGTTCTTAAGGACCAACAACTTTTTGCAAAGTTTAGCAAGTGTGAATTTTGTTTTAGGTCCGTATCTTTCCTTGGTCATATTGTGTCAAACAAGGGTATTGAGGTAGATCTGAAGAAGATGGATATGGTCAAGAGTTGGTCTAGACCTCTAACTCCTTCCAACATTAAAAGCTTCTTAGGTTTGGCCGGTTACTACAGGAGGTTTGTTGAGGTTTTTTCCTCTATCGCTTTTCCATTGACGGCTTTGACTCAAAATAAGGCTAATTTTGAGTGGTTGAAATCTTGTGAGAAAACTTTCCAAGAGTTGAAAGATAGACTTACATCTGCTCCGGTGTTGACCTTACCGGAATGTACGAATGGTTTTGTGGTATATTGTGACGCCTCTAGAGTAGGGTTGGAATGTGTCCTTATGCAAAACGGTAAAGTGATTGCCTATGCTTCAAGGCAACTTAAAGTTCATGAGAAGAATTATCCGACCCATGATCATGAATTAGCGGTGGTTGTGTTCGCCTTGAAAATATGGAGACATTACTTGTATGGAGTCCATGTGGATGTTTTCACTGATCACAAGAGTCTTCAATATGTGTTTAGTCAAAAGGACTTTAATCTATGACAAAGAAGGTGATTAGAAATTTTGAAGGATTATGACATGAGTGTCCTTTACCACCCCTGCAAAGCTAACGTTGTAGCAGATGCACTTAGTAGATTGTCCATTGGTAGTGTGGCCCATGTAGAGAATGAAAAGAAAGAATTGGTTCGTGAGGTACATAGATTGGACCGACTAGGTGTCCAACTAGTGGATTCCACCAAGGGTGGTGTCATGGTCCATAATGGCTCCGAATCTCCCTTTGTGATGGATGTGAAGGCTAAACAAGACCTTGATCCTGTATTAGTTGAGTTGAAAGAGTCGGTACTCAAGAAGTCCATTGAGGCTTTCTCTCAAGGGGGAGATGGGGTACTTAGGTACCAAGGTCGATTATGTGTTCCGGATATTGATGGTTTGAGGGAGAAAATTTTAGAGGAAGCCTATAGTTCTCGATATTCTATTCATCCGGGAGCCACCAAGATGTACCGTGATCTACGGGAAGTCTATTGGTGGAATGGTATGAAGAGAGATATTGCGGGATTCGTAGCCAAATATCCTAATTGTCAACAAGTTAAGGTTGAACATTCAAGGCCGGAGGCATATCCCAAGATATAAGTATTCCCACTTCGAAGTGGGAAGATGTGAATATGGAATTTATTGTGGGTTTGCCTCGCACTCGAAGGTAACATGATTCTATTTGGGTCATTATAGATAGGATGACAAAATCAGCCCACTTCATTCCTGTCAAGATTTTTCATTCGGCAGAACATTATGCCAAGTTGTATATAAATGAGATAGTGAAGTTGCATGGGGTCCCTTTATCTATTATTTTAGATCGGGGTACTCAATTTACTTCACACTTTTGGAAGTCATTCCAAAAAAGGCTTGGTACTAAAGTTAAACATATCACGACTTTTCACCCCCAAACTGATGGGCAAGTGGAGCGTACCATCCAAACATTAGATGAGATGTTAAGGGGATGTTTTATAGATTTCAAAGGTAATTGGGATGACCACTTGCCATTAATACAGTTTGCCTACATTAATAATTATCATTCTAGTATCGGTATGTCTCCCTTTGAAGCCTTGTATGGTAGGAGATGTAGGTCTCTGGTTGGTTTGTTTGAGGTAGGTGAAATTGCTCTTATTGGTCCCGAATCGGTTTATGAAGCTATTGAGAAAGTTTGGCTTATTAGAGAAAGGTTGAGAACGGCTCAAAGTAGACAAAAGTCGTATGCCGATATGAGAAGAAGGGATCTAGAATTTGAAGTTAATGATTGGGTCTATTTGAAAATCTCACCCATGAAGGGTGTGATGAGGTTTGGCAAGAAAGGGAAACTTAGTCTCCGGTATGTGGGCCCATATCAAATTTTGAAGCATATTGGGAAGGTTGCGTATGAGTTAGATTTGTCAAATGAGTTGGCCCCACTTCATCCGGTATTTCATATTTCTATGCTTAAGAAGTGCATTGGAGATTCGACATCTATTATTCCCTTAGAAGGGTTGGGAGTTGATGAAAGCCTTTCCTATGAAGAGGTTCCGGTAGAGATCCTAGACTGGCAAGTCAAGAGATTGAGAAACAAGGAAATAGCTTCCGTGGGTCCAACCACGGTCCGTCTGTGAGGGGGGTGTGGGTGATGACTGGAAATGGTTTTGGGAGTTAGTTGAGGGGTACTTTGGGGTTTTCCATATTTATTTTAATACTAAGTGACGTCGTTTTACACTAAATTAAACTAACTATATAATGTTTTAAGATCCCAAAATCAAATCATCTTCCTCATAATTCCAAATTCCCAAATCAAAACCAACTTTCCCCTCAAAACCCTCTCTAGAACTCCAAGGAAGAAGAAGAATAAAGTTGAAGCTAGGGTTTGAAGGAGCAAGCTTTTCCACTCATTTTCATTGCAATTCAAAGCTAAGGTATGGTAGCTCTTCATCCATGGATAGAATTCATCCATAGAGTCTCTCCAAACTCAATTTCAAAACTAGTGATTTCCCCAAAATTTAGGGTTTGACTTCAATCTCATGGGTTCCTTTCAATAATATTTCTAATGATTGATTAATGATATATTATGTATGAGTTGAGGATTTCCCATGGTTTTTATGTTGAATCCCCCCAAGAATCCATGAAACCCCCAAAATACTCAATTATGATCTTATGATGTGGGTTTGTTGATTATATAATAATATTTAGAGATTATGCTTGTAATAGTTGAGGTAATTGAATCATGTTAATATCCATGTCTAATGTAGTAATTCTAGATGTGTTGATGGAATGTGATATATGGTCCTTGAAGGGCAAAGTATGAGAATTATGCATGATTATGAGATCTATGTATATACTTTATGTCACTTTGAGAGTAAAGTGAATATGATTATGATCTAGTTGTTGTGTTGTTGGAAGTTATCCTCATGAACACACCTATGTATGAATATTCTATGATGTGAAAGTTTTTCTCACAATATGATGATTCTTGGGTTGAAAGGCAATTCTCACCTATTGAATCTATGAGCTATAGTAGGAGTTATGTTGGATTGAGTGTCAAGACATTCTTCCATGAATATAAACTTAGGTCAAGACTTAAAATGAACTCCGTGGGTATTAATGCTTAGCACCGAGTAGATAGTGATATGAGATGGAAGCCCTCACGTTAGTAGAGGCCGGGTTTCTAGGAACAATCTCTTGGGATGGAAGCCCTCACGTTAGTAGAGGCTGGGTTTTCTAGTAGCAATCCCCTTATCCCATAAACTATGTGCCTTCATAGGTCTTTAACTCGTGGATCCACCTAAGCTAAGAGTATGGTTCTACCTTAGGCAAGTAGGACAACCCCTTTTCGGTGTGGGGTAGACACCAGATTCCATGTTTTGCTCACATGGTCTATGTCGGTTAAGGTTTATCCCACTATGATAGTATGGACAAGAATATGAACTATGACCTATAGCTACTCAAGAATCTTTACTTGGCATGGGTGGGGGTATAAGATCTTATTCATGCATTGCACAAGTATGCTTTGAGGGTATTTATGGTATGTTCCTTTCATGGTATGATGATTTATGAGTTGATTACACTTATGACTTATGCTTTTCCATTATCTTCAAAATGATGCTTTAACTTAGTAAATTGCATGCATTCAACTAAAATGTCCCTTTTAGCATATTTTCAAGGTTTTTATGCTATCATACTTAGTGCATTCTTGTACTAATCCATATTTTCCTATATTTTCCCCAAATGTAGGGTCCGGTTCTTAAGGCGGTCATCATTTGGTTCAAGCTTGGATTTGACTATTCTCCTAGCTTGTGGTGAGTCCTCATGAGTTGAGGACGAATGTTTCATTTGGAGTTTCATTATTGTATTTTCACTTTCAAATTATGTTGTTTTGGGCTGTGACTCTACTTTGACTAAAGTATTGTAATAGATGGTTAGTTGAGACAAGTCTAGACTTCCGCTTTCCTTTATAAAGATTTTTGGACTTAAATGCATTTTTAATCTTATTGTTCTAATGCTTTATGTTATGATATGCTAAGTGGCTTACATGGAGTCTTTCGAGGTTCTATGTGCCTTGTTATGTCTCGGGAGTACCCTTGGGTCATGACATGGATCCACTAAGCTCTACCCGAAGGCACTTAGGATTCATCTAAAAAGTATGACCTTGTACCCATGTTGGGATACATGGTTCATGAAGAATGTGGGTTTTCTAAATTCATTCCCATATCGGTACTCAATACTACTCTTAATCATATATATATACTTATGCTCAATGTCTAAAAACATACTCTTCCTCTGGTTTGAGATAATTGCTCAAACTATCCTCTTAAAAGAGGTAACTTCTCTTGAAATATCTTTGAACTCATAACTCATTTAGAAATCAAAGTTTCTCTTTTATCAATGTAAAAGCTGATACCTTTGGAAATACTTAATTCCTTTATACTCTTACTCAATTCATACTTGAAAACTCTTTCTCAAAAATATATCAAAAATCATATTGTGATATGATCATTGATTACTCGGAAAGTCATACTGCATAAACATTGATGGTATATCTATATACCATACTGCTTAAACTTTGATGACATACTCGATTGTCATACGAATCATGTTTTAGAAACTCTTTCTCAAAACTCATCTTTACTTCCTCAAAACTCAGTTTAAAACTCAAGTGTTGGCTTTAAAAAGCTTCTTAAGATTTATAACTCAATTCATGGGGTTCATGCGGAATTATGGACATGAACGACTCAACTCAGGGATCTTAATAGGAATATGGAAACACAATACTCAGTACTCAGAACAAAACGACACTACTCATCTCAAGAATAATCAATTCATAGGGTTCATGTTGATATATAATAAGATATTCAACTCAGTAAAATAAGGCTCAACTCAATAATAAGACACTCGACTCTTGGTACTCAAACTCTGGATACTCAACTCTAGATACTCAACTCAATATAAACCAACAATAAGAGATGCAATATATGGAAAGCTTTTAAAATAGTAGAAAGAAACTCAATGCATTTAAGAATACAATATACTCAATTTTTATGAAAGGATACAATATAAACTCTGTTCGTATATGAAAATACAAGTAAACTCTGTGTATATAAAAATACAAATATCTCTGTGGTGTTACAATATCTCCCCCTTGGGATCATTCGCCCTCGAATGACGACTGCACTGGGTATCGAATGGGGTTATTCTTACCAAGGTCTGATTCTAATGGTATGCTCTTACTATATTCAAGCTTAACCGAAATCCTTAAGTTCGAGTTCTATACCTTGATAGGGAATCTCATCCCAAGATTATTACTCCTTGCCACCACATTCAAGCTTAGTACTCTAACAACACCATGGACTCCTACTAACTAACTCCTTCGGAGACAACTAAGGTCTCTCATTTAACTATTTCTAATAGTAAAACCCCATACTACTCCTTTATAACCTTTGATGGATTATCACACCATCACTATCACGATAAGAACATCAACCTTCTCTTTCTAACATCACTCCATTAGTAAAAGGACCTCTAAAAAGATACCCCCCAAACTCTTTGGAACTCATTATTATCTTACTTTCAAACACTTGACTTGATTTCTCATCTTGCCATTATCCCCTTTGGTCTAAAGCTGACACTTGAAAGGTATGGACCTATTCCATCATCTCTAACTAGTCTACATCGTCTTTTACTCTAAAACTCGGGAGAAGGTTATTTCATGACTACCGAACTCTCAATAGGCATGTACTAAGACCTCTTTCTAAGGTGTTTTTTGTAACCTCTTTTGATTAGACACCCTCTTAGTACACCTCTTAATGCTTCTTGTTACTCTTGTGACTTAGCCACACTTCACTGCTCTTATCTAAAGGTTAGGGTCTCTCACTTGTACCACTGATATTTATTGAAGTTTATCACCTCAATTCGTCACCTACTCTATGTCAAGTCTTCTACATCAAATCTCAAGATTAACATCATCACCCTCATGTTACCATTCTTTGGATCACGACACTCATCTCAAATTCAAGCTTAATGTTCATTACTAAACACGAATATCAATACGATCGCTCACCTACTATGATATACCTCATTACATGATAAATTATATAACCTTCTGAACATCATGACCCTCTCAAAAAAATCATAAGCCTAGCTTAGATCTATCAATTTTTGAATACTTTTTCTCTTCTATTCAATACTTACACTTGGTCATCACCTACACAATGACACTTCATCGCAAACTCCTTTCTAGGTAAAACACAGTCTACCTCTTATGATGTAATATTTCCAACACACCACTTCTTAGTCTACCCATTAGGGTAAACTCTTCATCAATAACTTACTGTGTGAATGACTATAGTAATATAGCTCTTCAAAACACTATCTCCTTTTCTAGGATTACTAAACTTCTGCATACTTTCCTCTAACTCTAGGTGCTTTCACTACTACTTCTCATGATCTCGTAACTCATGCTACCTTTTCGTGTGAAAATACTACCCAAGCTCTAAACATAATTTCTCATAAGCATCTAAGCTGAAACAAGACTTAGAGAAGAGAGTACAACTTGCTTTTAGCTCAAACGCACGATTCATATGAATATGAGTGCATTCCTCTGAAACTAAATACTTAACTCACTCCTGGGCTTCTCTCAAGCCCATGTAGAGTCTCATGACTTCCTCAAAACTCTTGCTAAGAACAACTCATAGACAAAGAACTGACTCTGGTTTTCAACCACCTCTAGTATGATGGGTAGTCAAAGGGATAGGAGAACACACGAGTTATAATAAGTCTCTATGACATAGCTCTATTGCACAATTGAGAGTATGAAAGAAGGGAAACTTTTCGTAAATGTCTATAGTCACTTATTTATAGAAGTGGGGCCCTCACAACCACTAATAAGATCCTACTTGACACAGCTTCATAGACATCCCAAGACACTTGAACTCTGTGCTCTGATACAAAGTTTGTCACAACCCTAGCCTACACCCTGGACGTTACAACACTCGAGAACCATACAAAGACTAACTCAAGTATACAAAACTTAAGAACTGAATAAAATTCATGAAACTCAAATACAAAGCATTAACTCAAATTATTTACTCTGAATATAAATAGTATTCAATTACCCAAAAATAAGCAACTCGAGTCTTTAAAACATTTAAGAAAATAAATGAAAGGACTTATCAAACTCTACTGTCTATCTATGAAGCCTCTAACAGACAAAAATGGAAGTCAGGAAAAGACCAACAACATCCTAACAACTGTCTATCTATGAAGCCTCTAACAGACAAAAATGGAAGTCAGGAAAAGACCAACAACATCCTAACAACTGTCTATCTATGAAGCCTCTAACAGACAAAAATGGAAGTCAGGAAAAGACCAACAACATCCTAACAACTGTCTATCTATGAAGCCTCTAACAGACAAAAATGGAAGTCAGGAAAAGACCAACAACATCCTAACAACTGTCTATCTATGAAGCCTCTAACAGACAAAAATGGAAGTCAGGAAAAGACCAACAACATCCTAACAACTGTCTATCTATGAAGCCTCTAACAGACAAAAATGGAAGTCAGGAAAAGACCAACAACATCCTAACAACTGTCTATCTATGAAGCCTCTAACAGACAAAAATGGAAGTCAGGAAAAGACCAACAACATCCTAACAACTGTCTATCTATGAAGCCTCTAACAGACAAAAATGGAAGTCAGGAAAAGACCAACAACATCCTAACAACTGTCTATCTATGAAGCCTCTAACAGACAAAAATGGAAGTCAGGAAAAGACCCACAACATCCTAACAATTGATATAACTGAAAGTACAAGTGGAACCCTCCAAAATCAATGAGGCTCACCATAACTAAATCAAACTCCATGTGGTATCAACGAAGCTCCTGTTGATGATGCCGAATACTTGAATCTGCATTATGAAATGATACAGGAAAAATGGCTCAGTGGAATGTATGAGCATGTAAGGGGAATTCTAAAGCATAAACATAAGCTTGAACTTGATAAAAAGGAAACATACTTACCTCTTTTGAACTCACTTAACTAAACCCAACTCAAGAAGAAGATACTCAACTCAAAGATAAAATATTCAACTCAGTGAAATAAGGCTCAACTCAATAATAAGATATTCAACTCAGTGAAATAAGGCTCAAATCAATAATAAGACACTCGACTCTTGGTACTCAAACTCTGGATACTCAACTCAATATAAACCAACAATAAGAGGTGGAATATATGGAAAACTTTTAAAATAGTAGAAAGCAACTCAATGCATTTAAGAATAGTTTGTATGCAAGGATACAATTAAACTCTATTCGTATATGAAAATACAAGTAAACTCTGTGTATATACAAATAAAAATATCTCTGTGGGAGTTTCTCTAACCGACAACCATCACTATGAGCTATGTCTCGCCCATGCTGCCAAAACTGTCCTATACTTTTCCACGGTATAAGATGTACTCACTAAGTGGGTCCACTAGTCTATGCTAAAAGTCATTAAGGAATCATCTAAAAAGTATGACCCTTTCTACCCACGTTGGCCACAAGGTTTCTGAGGGCTGTGATTATCTGAATTCTCCCTCAAAAGCATTATGGAATCATCTAAAAAGTATGACCCTTTCTACCCACGTTGGCTACATGGTTTATGGGGGCTAAAAGTTATCTAAACTCTCCCCCATATCGGTTCTGAATTCTACTCCAAAAATATACTAGCTCATATGTTTAAAAACATAAATTTTATGTGGTTTGTTATTATTAGTCAAAAATATTTCTCTTAAAAGAGATGGTACTCAAACTGCTCAAAACTCTTTTGGAAACCTAAGTTTCCTCTTATCTTAAATATGAAAACATGTACTATAGGGATTACTAAGTTCCCATATATCATTTTAAATAAAATGAACTCAACTCTAATCTTTCTCAAAAACATTTCAAAATCATATTATAATATGATCATTGATGACTCGGGAAATCATACTACATAAACATTGACGGTATATCTTGATACCTTATTGCTCATAAATTGATGACATACTCGATTGTCATACTAATCATGTATTGAAAAATCTTTTCTCAAAACTCATCTTTAATTTCTCAAAACTCAGTTTAAGAACTCAAATATTGCTTTAAAAAGCTTTTTAAAATTTATAACTCAAATCATAAGGTTCATGCAGAATTATGGGCATGAAAAACTCAACTCAAGGGATTCATGGGTAACACGTAGTAGTCCCATAAGTAGGAATATAATCTCAAAAGGATTAGGAACTCAATACTCAAGACTTAGAACTTGAAGATACTACGTTTCTCAAATATACTCAAATTATGGAGTTCATGCGGAATTTATGGGCATGAATGACTCGACTACAGGGTCTACACAACAATATAGAACTCATGTATACGACTCTTATCATTCTCATACTTAATTACTCAAAACTTAGCTCAAATCGATAGTTGATCACGAAGGATTCACAATTGAACTCAAAAGCTTTCTTGAACTCTACTATTAACTCTCTCTTGAATGTGAATTATGAATTCAAGAGTTATGGTTCATGGTACGAAGGATATCGTGATGATAAAGTAGATTCATGAATAGATTATCCTCACTCTCATACTCACTTGCTCGACTCAGAGGGTTCATGCGTAATTATGGGCATGAACTACTTAACTTAAACACTCAAATCAACTTATCTCAAGAATACTCAAATCTAGGAGTAGAATCCTAGATTTCTCTTTTACTGATTTGAAAGTAAATGTATGGCATGAGGAGAAACTAGTCCAACACTGTGATAGCCTTACATACCTGGAAGAACAAGGCTTTTTGAAGAATCTTAAAAGGATCATGAAGAAGAACTTGATTAGAAGCCTTGAAACATTAACTTGTAGGTAAACGGTCAACAAAACCTTTCTTGAGATTCTTGAATTAGTTTCTTGAAATCTCTATGGCCAAGAATTGTGATTTTCATTCGTGAATCATAATTATATGGAGAAACTTGAGTTAAAAATAATGAAATTCGTGGAGAAAACTTATCTTGAAAAAGAATCTTGAAAAAGATTAAAAGAAACTTGAATGGAGTCTTCTACTTTGATTTTTTTCCTTAGGGTCTTGCCCTAGGGTTTGAGAGAGAAGAGAATGATGGATTAAAAGATGAAAATATGATTGTTTTGAGCCTTTTATTAGTCAAGAAAATAGTTTAGGGTTTTCTTTGATATAAAAAAACAAGAAGAACCCTTTTTAATGTTTTCCCGTCGGCTAAATTCGTAACAGCACTGTATAGGTTACTAAAATAGTCATAACTTTTTAATCAGAAATTGGATGGACGGAAAAGCGGTGGCTTTGGAAAGTAGATTCAAAGACCTTTCATTGGATGCCTTTTAACCCACTTAACTCATCCTACACTGAGAGTTATGGTCGTTTGAAGTTGACCCAAAACTCATAACTTAAGCATAACTTGCAAAATTTCAAATTTTGCTATTTCCAATTTAGTTCTTTCTGGAACTCAAGGTGCTAAATCTAGTGACCTTAACACACAAGAAATTTTAATTTCCTCGGTAAAATCCTACTCACAACGAAGGATGATTCGAGTCTCAGTTCGAAAAAATTTATGGGGTGTTACAATATCTCCCCATTGGGATCATTCGTCTTCGAATGACGACTGGACTGGCTATGGAATGAGGTTACTCTTACCAAGGTCTGATTCTAATGGTATGCTCTTACTATATTCAAGCTTAACCGAAATCCTTAAGTTCGGGTTCTATACCTCGATAGGGAATCTCATCCCAAGATTATTACTCCTTACCACCCCATTCAAGCTTAGTACTCTAACAACACCATAGACTCCTACTAACCAACTCCTTCGGAGCCAACTAAGGGCTCTTATTTAACTATTTCTCATAGTAAAAACTCATCCTCTTCCTTTATAACCTTTGATGGATTATCACACCATCACTATCACGATAAGAATATCAACCTTCTCTTTCTAACATCACTCCATTACTAAAGGTCCTCTAAAAAGATATCCCCCAAACTCTTTGGAACTCATTACTATCTTACTCTCAATTAACACTTGACTTGATTTCTCATCTTGTCATCTCCCCCTTATATCTAAAGCTGACATTTGAAGCCTATGAACCTATTCCATCATTTCTAACTAGTCTACATCGTCTTTTACTCTGACACTCGGGAGAAGGTTATTTCATGACTATCGAACTCTCAATAGGCAGGTACTAATACCTGTTTCTAAGGTGTTTTTCGTAACCTCTTTTGATTACGCACCCTCTTAGTACACCTCTTAATGCTTCTTGTTATTCTAGTGACTTAGCCACACTTCACTGCACTTATCTACTGGTTAGGGTCTCTCACTTGTACCACCGATATTTATTGAAGTTTATCACCTCAATTCGTCACCTACTCTATGTCAAGTCTTCTACATTAAATCTCAAGACTAACATCATCACCCTCATGTTACCATTCTTTGGATCAGGACACTCATCTCAAATTCAAGCTTAATGTTCATTACTAAACACAAATATCAATACAATCGCTCGCCTACTATGATATACCTCATTACTTGATCAATTCTATAACCTTCTGAACATCATGACCCTCTCAAAAAAATCATAAGCCTAGCTTAGATCTATCACTTTATGAATACGTTTGCTCTTCTATTCAACACTAACACTTGGTCACTACACAATTACACTTCATCACAAACTCCTTTCTTGCTAAAACAAACTCTACCTTCTATGATGTAATCTTTCCAACTCACCACTTCTTAGTCTACCCATTAGGGTAAACTCTTCCTTAATAACTTACTGCGTGCATGACTATAGTAATATAGCTCTTCAAAACACTATCTCCCTTTCTAGGATTACTAAACCTCTGCATACTTTCCTCTAACTCTAGGTTCCTTGACTACTACTGCTCATGATCTCGTAACACATGCTACCTTTTCTTGTGAAAATACTACCCAAGCTCTAAACATAATTTCTCATAAGGATCTAAGCTGAAACACGACTTAGAAAAGAGAGTACAACTCGCTCTTAGCTCAAACGCACAATTCATATGAATATGAGTGCATTCCTCTGAAACTGAACACTTAACTTACTCCTGGGCTTCTCTCAAGCCCCTGTAGAGTCTCATGAGTTCCTCAAAACTCTTGCTAAGAACAACTCATAGACGAAGAACTGACTCTGGTTTTCAACCACCTCTAGTATGATGGGTAGGCAAAGGGATAGGAGAACACACGAGTTAGAATAAGTCTCTAAGACATAGTTCTATTGCACAATTAAGAGTATGAAAGAAGGGAAACTTTTCCTAAATGTTTGTAGTAACTTTTTTATAGAAGTGGGGGCCTCACAACTACAAATAAGATCCTACTTGACACGACTTCATAGACACCCTAGGACACTTGAACTCTGTGCTCTGATGCCGAGTTTTTCACGAACCGAGCCTACACCCTGGACGTGACCGGCACTCGAGAACCATTGTTGGTCCTAAGTGAACCCTCATCCTGGCTGACTAGAAGCGAAAGACTAACTCAAGCATACAAAGCTTAAAAACTGAATAAAATTCATGAAACTCAAATACAAAGCTTTAACTCAAATTATTGACTCTGAATATAAATAGTATTCAATTTGCCAAAAAATAGGCAATTCGAGTCTTTGAAACATTTAAGAAAATAAATAAACGGACTACTAAAACTCTGCTGTCTATCTATGAAAACTATAACTGACAAAAATGGAAGTCGGGACAAGACCCACGACATCCTAACAACTGATATATAACTGAAAGTACAAGTGGAACCCTTCAAAAGGAAGGAGGCTCACCATAGCTAACACGAACTCCATGTGGTATCAACGAAGCTCCTGTTGATGATCCCGAATACCTGAATCTGCATCATGAAATTATGCGGGCCAAATGGCTTAGTACGTGGAATGTATGAGCATGTAAGGGGAATTCTAAATCATAAACATAAGCTTGAACTTGATAAAAAGGAAACATACTTACCTCTTTTGAACTCACTCAACTCAACTCAACTAAACTCAAGAATATGATACTCAACTCAAAGATAAAACATTCAACTCAGGGAAATAAAGCTCAACTCAATAATAAGATATTCAACTCAGTGAAATAAGGCTCAACTCAATAATAAGACACTCGACTCTTGGTACTCAAACTCTGGATAATCAACTCAATATAAACCAACAATAAGAGATGCAATAAATGGAATGCTTTTAAAATAGTAGAAAGAAAGTCAATGTATTTAAGAATATAATATACTCAGTTTGTATGCAAGGATATAATACAAACTTTATTTGTATATGAAAATACAAGTAAACTCTGTGTATATAAAAATACAAATATCTCTGTGGGAGTTTCTCTAATCGCAACCATCACTATGAGCTATGTGATGATGCAACGTCTCGCCCACGTTGCCAGAACTGTCCTATACTTTGCCAGGGTATAAGACCTACTCACTAAGTAGATCCACTAGTCTATGTTAAAAATCATTAAGGAATCATCTAAAAAGTTTGACCCTTTCAACCCATATTGGCCATATGATTTCTAGGGCTGTGAGTTATCTAAACTCTCCCCCATATCGGTGCACAATACTACTTCCAAAATATACTAGCTCATATGTTTAAAAACATAATTTTTTTGTGGCTTGATATTATTACACAAAAATATTTCTCTTAAAAGAGATGGTACTCAAACTGCTCAAAACACTTTTGGAAACCACAATTTCCTCTCATCTTAAATGTGAAAACATTTACTGTAAGGAATACTAAGTTCCCATATATCATTTTAAAGAAAATGAACTCAACTTTGCTCTTTCTAAAAAATATTTCAAAATCATATTATAATACGATCATTGATGACTCGGGAAGTCATACTACATAAACATTGATCGTATATACTTGATACCATACTGCTCATACATTGATGACATACTCGATTGTCATACTAATCATGTTTTAAAAACTCTTTTCTCAAAACTCATCTTTACTTTCTCAAAACTCAGTTTAAGAAATCAAATGTTGGCTTTAAAAAGCTTTTTAAAATTTATAACTCAAATCATAGGGTTCATGCATAATTATGGGCATGAACAACTCAACTCAAGGGATTCATGGGTAACATATAGTAGTCCCATAAGTAGGAATATAATCTCAAAAGGATTAAGAACT
Source organism: Solanum tuberosum (assembly GCF_000226075.1). Lineage (NCBI taxonomy): Eukaryota > Viridiplantae > Streptophyta > Magnoliopsida > Solanales > Solanaceae > Solanum > Solanum tuberosum. The sequence continues at coordinate 1,324,525 of NW_006238957.1, forward strand.
CAATACTCAAGACTTAGAACTTGAAGATACTACGTCTTTCAAATATACTAAAATTATGGAGTTCATGTGGAATTTATGGGCATGAGCAACTCGACTACAGGGTCTACACAACAATATAGAACTCATGTATACGACTCTTCTCATTCTCATACTTACTTACTCAAAACTTAGCTCAAATCGATAGTTGATCACAAAGGATTCACAATTGAACTCAAAAACTTTCTTGAACTCTACTCTTAACTCTCTCTTGAATGTGAATTATGAATTCAAGAGTTATGGTTCATGGTACGAAGGATATTGTGATGATAAAGTAGATTCATGAATACATTTTCCTCACTCTCATACTCACTTGCTCGACTCAGAGGGTTCGTGCAGAATTATGGGCATGAACTACTTAACTTAAAGACTCAAATCAACTTATCTCAAGAATACTCAAATCTAGGGGTAGAATCTTAGATATTTCTTTTACTGATTTGAAAGTAGATGCAGGGCCTGAGGAGGAACTGGTCCCACACTATGATAACCTTACATACTTGGAAGAACAAGGATTTTTGAAGAATCTTAAAAGGATCTTGAAGAAGAACTTGATAAGAAGCCTTGAAATACTAACTTGAAGGTAAACGGTCAATAAAACCTTTCTTGAGATTCTTGAATTAATTTCTTGAAATATCTATGGCCAAGATTATGATTTTCATTAGTGATTCATAATTATATGGAGAAACTTGAATTAGAAATAATGAAATTCTTGTATAAAACTTATGTTGAAGAAGAATCTATAAAAAGATTGAAAGAATCTTGAATGTAGTTTTCTACTTTGATTTATTTTTCCTGAGGGTTTTACCCTAGGGTTTGAGAGAGAAGAGAATGATGGATTAAAAGATGAAAATCTGATTGGTTTGAGCCTTTTATTAGTCAAGAATATCGTTTAGGATTTTCTTGGATATAAAAAAACTAAAACAACACTTTTTAATGTTTTCCCGTCGGCTAAATTCGTAACAGCACTGTATAGGTTACTAAAATAGTCATAATTTCTAATCAGAAATTGGATGTACGGGAAAGTTGTGGCGTTGAAAAGTAGATTCAAAGACCTTTCATTGGATACCTTGTAGCCCACCCAAGTCATCCTGCACTGTAAGTTATAGTTGTTTGAAGTTGACCCAAAACTCATAACTTAAGCATAACTTTGAAAATATCAGATTTTGCTATTTCCAATTTAGTTCTTTTTGGAACTCAAGGTGCTACATCTAGTAACCTTAATACTCAAGATATTTTAATTTCCTCGGTAAAATCCTACTCACAATGAAGGATGGCTCGAGTCTCAGTTCGAAAATATTTCTGGAGTGTTACAATATTTCCCCTTGGGATCATTCGTCCTCGACTAACGACTGGTCTGGGCATGGAATGGGGTTACTCTGACCAAGGTCTAATTCTAAATTTATGCTCTTACTTATTCAAGCTAAACTGAAATCCTTAAGTTCAGATTCTATACCTCGATAGGGAATCTCATCCCAAGATTAGTACTCATTCCCACCACATTCAAGCTTAGTACTCTAACAACACCATGGACTCCTACTAACCAACTCCTTTAGAGCCAACTAAGGGCTCTCATTTAACTATTTCTCATAGTAAAACCTTATCCTTCCTCTTTATAACCTTTGATGGATTATCACACCATCACTATCACGATAAGAACATCAACCTCATCTTTCTAACATCACTCCATTACTAAAAGGACATCCAAATAGATATCCCCCAAACTTTTTGGAACTCATTACTATCTTACTCTCAAACACTTGACTTTATTTCTCATCTTGTCATCTCCCCCTTAGGTCTAAAGCTGACATTTGAAGGCTATGGACATATACCATCATCTCTAACTAGTCTATATCGTCTTTTACTCTAACACTCGGGAGAAGGTTATTTCATGACTACCGAACTCTCAATAGGCAGGTACCTCTTTCTAAGGTGTTTTTCGTAATCTCTTTTGATTACGCACCCTCTCAATACACCTCTTAATGCTTCTTGTTACTCTTGTGTCTTAGCCACACTTCACTGCTCTTATCTTAAGGTTAGGGTCTCTCACTTGTACCATTGATATTTATTAAGCTTATCACCTCAATTCCTCACCTACTCTATGTCAAGTCTTCTACATCAAATCTCAAGACTAACATCATCACCCTTATGTTACCAATCTTTGGATCACGACACGCATCTCATATTCAAGCTTAATGTTCATTACTAAACACGAATATCAATACGATCGCTCGCCTACTATGATATACCTCATTACTTGATCAATTCTATAACCTTCTGAACAGCATGACCCTCTCAAAAAAATTATAAGCCTAAGTTAGATCTATCACTTTATGAATACTTTTGCTCTTCTATTCAACAATTACACTTGGTCATTACCTACACAATGAGACTTCATCGCAAACTCCTTTCTAGCTAAAACACACTCTACCTCCTATGATGTAATATTTCCAACTCAGCACTTCTTAGTCTACCCATAAGGGAACACTATTCATTAATAACTTACTGGGTGCATGACTATAGTAATATAGCTCTTCAAAACACTATCTTCCTTTCTAGGATTACTAAACCTCTGCATACGTTCCTCTAACTCTTGGCTCTTTCACTACTACTTCTCATGATCTCGTAACTCATGCTACCTTTTCGTGTGAAAATACTACCCAAGCTCTAAACATAATTTCTCATAAGGATCTAAGTTGAAACAGGACTTAGAGAAGAGAGTACAACTTGCTTTTAGCTCAAACGCACAATTCATATGAATATGAGTGCATTCCTCTGAAACTAAACACTTAACTCACTTCTGGGCTTCTCTCAATCCCCTCTAGAGTCTCATGACCTCCTCAAAACTCTTGCTAAGAACAACTCATAGACAAAGAACTGTCTCTGGTTTTCAACCACCTCTAGTGTGATGGGTAGTCAAAGGGATAGGAGAATACACGAGTTAGAATAAGTCTCTATGACATAGCTCTATTGCACAATTAAGAGTATGAAAGAAGGGAAACTTTTCCTAAATGTCTGTAGTCACTTATTTATAAAAGTGGAGCCCTCACAACCACTAATAAGATCCTACCTGACACGACTTCATAGACACCCTAGGACACATGAACTTTGTGCTCTGATACCAAGTTTTTCATGAACCGAGCCTACACCCTGGACGTGACCGGCACTCGAGAACCATTGTTGGTCCCAAGTGAATCCTCATCCTGTCTGATTAGAAGCGAAAGACTAACTCAAGCATACAAAGCTTAAAACCTGAATAAAATTCATGAAACTCAAATACAAAGCTTTAACTCAAATTATTTACTCTGAATATAAATAGTACTTAATTAGCCTAAAAATAAGCAACTTGAGTCTTTAAAACATGTAAGAAAATAAATGAACGGACTTCTCAAACTCTACTGTCTATCTATGAAGCCTCTAACAGACAAAAATGGAAGTCACAACAAGACCCACGACATCCGAACAACTGATATAACTAAAAGTACAAGTGGAACCCTCCAAAAGCAAGGAGGCTCACCATAGCTAACTCGAACTCCACATGGTATCAATGAAGCTCCTGTTGATTATCCCGAATACCTGAATCTGCATCATGAAACGATGCAGGCCAAATGTCTTAGTACGTGGGATGTACAAGCATGTAAGGGGAATTCTAAAGCACAAACATAAGCTTGAACTTGATAAAAGGAACATACTTACCTCTTTTGAACTCACTCAACTCAACTCAACTCAACTCAACTCAAGAAGAAGATACTCAACTCAAAGATAAAATATTCAACTCAGTGAAATAAGGCTGAACTCAATTATAAGGTATTCAACTTAGTGAAATAAGGCTCAACTCAATAATAAGACACACGACTCTTGGTACTCAAACTCTGGATACTCAACTCAATATAAACCAACAATAAGATATGCATTTTATGGAAAACTTTTAAAATAGTAGAAAGCAACTCAATGTATTTAAGAATACAATATACTCATTTTGTATGCAAGGATACAATATAAACTAATGTTTGTATATGAAAATACAACTAAACTCTGTGTATATAAAAATACAAATATCTCTGTGGGAAATTTCTCTAACTGGCAACCATCACTATGAGCTATGTGATGATACAGCGTCTCGCCCACACTGCCAGAACTGTCCTATACTTTTCTCGGGTATAAGACCTACTCACTAAGGGATCCACTAGTCTATGCTAAAAGGCATTAAGGAATCATCTAAAAAGTATGACCCTTTCTACCCACTTTGGCCACATGGTTTATGGGGGCTATGAGTTATCTAAACTCTTCCCCATATTGGTGCTAAATACTACTTCCAAAATATACTAGCTCATGTGTTTAAAAACATAACTTTTATGTGTTTTGATATTAATACTCAAAAATATTTCTCTTAAAAGAGATGGTACTCAAACTGCTCAAAACACTTTTGGAAATCTCAGTTTTCTCTCATCTTAAATGTGAAAACATTTACTATTAGGAATACTTAGTTCCCATATATCATTTTAAATAAAATGAACTCAACTTTGCTCTTTCTAAAAAATATTTCAAAATCATATTATAATACGATCATTGATGACTCGGGAAGTCATACTGCATAAACATTGATGGTATATACTTGATACCATTCTGCTCATACATTGATAACATACTCGATTGTCATACTAATCATGTTTTAAAAACTCTTTTCTCAAAACTCATCTTTACTTTCTCAAAACTCAGTTTAAGAAATCAAATGTTGGCTTTAAAAAGTTTTTTAAAATTTATAACTCAAATCATAGGATTCATGCATAATTATGGGTGAACAACTCAACTCAAGGGATTCATGGGTAACATATAGTAGTCCCATAAGTAGGAATATAATCTCAAAAGGATTAGGAACTCATTACTCAAGACTTAGAACTTGAAGATACTACGTCTCTCAAATATACTAAGATTATGGAGTTCATACGAAATTTATGGGCATAAACGACTCGACTCGAGGGTCTACACAACAATATAGAACTCATGTATATTACTCTTATCATTCCCATACTTACTTACTCAAAACATACCTTAAATCGATAGTTTATCACAAAGGATTCACAATTGAACTCATAAGCTTTCTTGAACTGTACTCTTAACTATCTCTTGAATGTGAATTATGAATTCAAGAGTTATGGTTCATGGTACGAAGGATATTGTGATGATAAAGTAGAATCATGAATATATTCTCCTCACTCTCATACTCACTTGCTCGACTCAGAGGGTTCATGCGTAATTATGGGCATGAACTACTCATCTTAAAGACTCAAATCAACTTATCTCAAGAATACTCAAATCTAGGGGTTAGAATCCTAGATTTTCTCTTTTTACTGAATTTGAAAGTAGTTGTAGGGCGTGAGGACGAACTAGTTCAACACTATGATAGCCTTACATACTTGGAAGAACAAGGTTTTATGAAGAATCTTGAAAGGATCTTGAAGAAGAACTTGATTAGAAGCCTTGAAACCCTAACTTGAAGGTAAACGATCAACAAAACCTTCTTGAGATTCTTGAATTAGTTTCTTGAAATCTCTTTTGCCAAGAATTATGATTTTCTTTAGTGATTCATAATTATATGGAGAAACTTGAGTTAGAAATAATGAAATTCTTGAAGAAAACTTATCTTGAAGAAGAATCTTGAAAAAGATTGGAAGAATCTTGAATGGAGTCTTCTACTTTGATTTTATTCCTTAGGGTTTTTGCCCTAGGATTTGAGAGAAAAGAGAATGATGGATTAAAATATGGAAATCTGATTGTTTTGAGCGTTTTATTAGTCAAGAAATTCGTTTAGGGTTTTCTTGGATATAAAAAAACAAAAATAACCCTTTTTAATGTTTTTCCGTCGGCAAAATTCGTAACAGTACTGTATAGGTTACTAAAATAGTCACAACTTTTTACTCAGAAATTGGATTGACGGGAAATTGGTGGCGTTGGAAAGTAGATTCAAAGACCTTTCATTGGATACCTCGTAGCCCACCTAAATCATCCTGCACTGAGAGTTATAGTCGTTTGAAGTTGATCCAAAACTCATAACTTAAGCATTACTTGCAAATTTCAGATTTTGTTATTTCCAATTTAGTTCTTTTTGTAACTCAAGGTACTACATCTAGTTAACACTCAAGAAATTTTAATTTCCTTGGTAAAATCCTACTCACAATGAAGGATGGTTCGAGTCTCAGTTCGAAAAAATTTCTAGGGTGTTACAACTAAATTAGTCACTGATCTGACACAAAATAAAGTTGAAAGGCGTCACCCAATGCAGTCCGTAGTATTATGAATTTTTTATCAATACCATTGAAAACATATCCATAAAACTTGATATATAATGATACTAGATTTACTTATTATATACTATTAGAATTATATATCAACAAGCTGCTTTTCGTCATCATGTCTGCTTCTTCAAAGGGTAGATTTATCTTTTCCTTTCTCTGGTTCTCCAAGCGGTGCTTGTTCTTATCTGAATTTAGAGGGTTTCACAGCATTAATAACCATTACGACTTCAACATCGATTTCTCCTTTGTAAATTCCTCATTTTCTTCTTTCAATTTGGGATTTCCTCTTTCCCATCAGTCTTTTTGCTCAACCTTGCTGAAGATTTTGTTCAAGCTTTCTATTTCAGCCGATCTATCTGATCTATCTATACTTTGTGAGTTCTCTTTTTTCACTTCTACTCGATATTGTTTCTCAGGTGAATTTCATTAGTAGTAGCTTGGACTTTTGTTTCCATGATATTTGATGCAATTTTTGTTTCTTCTGGGCTTACAAATATTTTGAATGTGTAGTTTTGATGTTTGCAAAAGGAAATCATAGAAAAGATTTCGGAAGGAAAGGATTGTTCTGAGCTTAAACTGATTATACACATGCACTGAACTTTTTGCTTCAACTATTACTTTACTTGTAATTTTGGATCTATAGTGTTGGTCGTGGATTCTAAATGAACTCCTAAACTTCAGCTCTTACATTTAGCGTATGCGCAAGTTTTTGGTGATCAGCCTCTAGGCTCTATGTCGTGTTGCTCTCTAATTAGCATAAATGGGAAGTGGTTTAATAGATTAGCATGTGTATGATGAATATAATATAAACATTATGCTGCCAGAAAATTCTCCATTTCCAAAACAGAGGAGGTAAGGATTTATCAAATTCAAATTCTAAAAAATCTTAGTATTTCTTATAGATATTATATGTACTTCAAAATTTCAGTCTTTTCCAGAGGATACCAAAACTTATAAGAAAAATGAACCTAAGATAGAGGAGGAACACTCTCATAAAATTTGAATATTTGCACTACTTAGTGGAACAAACAGATAGACTAAAAGAGTTCTAACAAAGTGGTAGATTTTCTCAACCCAAGAATTGTTTTCTAGGTCAACGCTACAGGAAATTAGATTTGGCAAGAAAAATTATTATTGGTAGTAGACATTTTGTTCCTGCTAACACTGGTAAAGTTTTCCTCTTAGCTAACAATTTCTTTGCTAACGTATTACTATATAAGATTAGAGATGAAGTTAAGGGATCATTGCCTTTGTCAATTGCTAATTAGAGTATTGCCAGAAGAACCAAAGACTCAAGCAACTGTTGCAACACAAACTTCATCTCTGATCTGAAACCTCCATAGTTAAATGAGAGTATCCTATCATTTGTTGTCTCTGTTTGACATCAAACAAAAGGACTTTAGCAACTCCAGCATTATTTTTTCAAAAGGTTATTAAAGTAAACAAGACACGGTAGGAAAAAGTGATGAATCTATCTCCTTATTATACCTAAAGGTGAGCTTCTCAAGGTTGGCCCTGTTTTATGTCATTCAAAGGTAATTAAATCTTGTCCAAATCTGCACAGCTAACAAAGCCCATGAGTGTGCACACTATATTTGATTTTGAGCTTTTCAATATATGTGTCAGGTCAAGTTAAGGAATTTACGTTGAAACAAACGGCTAAGAATCATTTTTCCATTAAAATGTGCAGATATAATGTTTAACACGACTGAGAGAAAATTGTTAATCTACTATTCTATCGTGATATTGCTTTCACAAGTTTCTTTACATTCTCTGATTATCTAATACAATATTCTTCTTATTTTACAATCCGAATTTGTTGGCCTAATTACATATATTTCCTGTTATAGGTGTGTCGATGGATAAAAAAGTCATCCCTCCAGCGTCATCCTCATAAGAAAAGGCACGCTAATATTCAACGGATAGATCCTGCATTATTAATAATAGGCGACGTAGTATATATAAACAACTTTCATCGGATAAAAAAGAAGCACTTCTTCTGCAACGACGGACAAGATATCAACAATTGAGCAACAAAAATCTCCTCGGTGGTTCCCATACTCCACTACCTAATGTTCAGCTTCAATTCACTGGACAAAAAGGTGTTACTATTAGAGATATACTGCCTCACCCTGGAACAGGTTTGCTGAATATACTGCATAACTGCATGATACTTTATCTCTGACTAAGTGTGGTTGTGATTTACTGATGGTTATTACACCGTTGTTCATGCTCTAGGTGACATCTCTCGCATTGATACTTCTGCAGTTGTATCGGGTAAAGAAAAAGATATGATTGGTTGCCTATCCATCTTTGAAGTAGGTACGTCACAGTAAAATGTTGTTGATATTCACTTTTCTAGAGAATTTTTTTTTAATGTCCTGATTACAACTGTTTCTACAATAGGCTCGATGTTGGCTGCACCCATTAAACAACACAGCCCAATATCAATCACTGTGACTACCAAAGGTTTGTCTATTCCCCTTTTCCTATTTACACAAAAGTCAGGATTTAAGAGAAATCTTATTCTATTTTCATTCAAATCATCTTGACTTTAGGTTCTGCATCACTTGCTCATCAACAATATGATCCAAAGGCAATCACTGACAAAAACAACGATTCGTCTTTCTAAAAACTTATAGTTATCTTGCTTGCTTAGATATTCCTCCAGCTTAGCTCTCCTTCTAGCTTATACCCCACTCCCTTGCGATTAATTTACACAGATAATAGGTTAAGAAGTATATACTGCTGCAATATTAAACAACTCCCCAACAATCCAAGCATTTTAAAGAAAATGCCTTCTTGTGAATACTGTGTAGCAAAAAGATTTCAATATGAATCAGCAGGATTTTGCTGCAGTAATGGCACTGTTAAATTGGCATCACATGAAATGCCTACAGAATTACTAAATCTCTTGTTAGGAGACACTGCTGAATGCAAACATTTTCGTACCTACATTAGAATGTACAATAACATGTTTGCATTTACTTCTCTTGGAGTAAAATATGACAAAGAGCTAGCTAAAAGATACCATGGTATATACACCTTTAGAGTTCAAGGACAAATGTATCATTTCATTGATGATTTATTACCTTCAAATCAACAACCAAGAAATCTACAATTATATATTTATGATGATGATACTGAAATGTTGAATCGTATGGCTTCTTCTAGTAATGATGATCAATCACTTGTTAAAAAATTAATGAATATATTAAAGATAAATCCTTACTGTATCTTCCTAAAATCTCTAATGCAAGCTCCGAAAGTACCAACTTTGTATATTGCACTCAACTGTCACTCTACATTAAATCAACAAGTTTATAACCTACCGACAGTCTCAGAAGTGGCGGCAATATGGTTAGACCAAACAACCAAACAATAGTAGCTCTACACCACATATTCAAATTTATCCTTGTAGCAACACCAATCAATTAGTCAATTATTACTATGGTTGCTATGATCCCTTACAGTATCCATTGTTATTTCCCTATGGTCAAAATGATTGGCATTGCGGAATTAAAAGAGTTGAACAGACTTGCAAGAAAAAAAATCGATCTCAATGTGAAAATGAACAACTTCCAAGTTTGTCAAGTATGTGTTCTATTGAGGGACTGCTTGATATAGAAGCTAAAGTACTACAAAAAGGAAAACGAAAAAGAGACGACATCTCTTGTCGTGAATACTATTGTTATAAATTTCAAATGAGAGATAATGAAATAAATGGAGTATTACATTCACAAAGACTTTTCTAAAAATACTCAGTTGACGAGTTCATAAAAATTGAAACTCAAAGGCTAGATTTTGTCACGTGTAATCAGGATTTATTCCGCACTGATCCATTACAAAGGCTTATTGATTTTCATAAACATGGTGACAAAGATGCTTCAAAAGTAGGAAAACAAACATTTCTTCCTGTAAGCTTTACAGGAGGTCCTAGAGATATGTGTCAACGTTATATGGATGCTATTACGTTAGTTCAACATTTCGGAAAACCTAATAGATTTTTGACTATGGCTTGTAATCCTTCTTGGCCAGAAATAGAAGAATATTTACTGTCAACGGATGAAGCTCAAAATAGACCTGATTTGATTTGTCGAGTATTCAAAGCAAAAGTTGAAGAGCTAAAAATAGATATATTTAAAAAAAATGGAAAAGTTGTTGCATTTATGTACACGATTGAGTTTCAAAAACGAGGCCTTCCACATGCTCATTTTCTTCTAATTCTTAATGATGATTTCAAATTAATTACTCCCGAATGATATGATCAAGTTGTTTCTGTTGAGCTTCCTGATATAAATGAAAATCCTTACTTACATAAACTTGTTAAAAAACATATGATGCATGGTCCTTGTGGTTATTTAAATCCTACAAATTCATGTATGAAGAAAAAAGGATTTTGCAAATTCAAGTACCCAAAGAATTTTGCTGACAAAACAACAAAAGGAAAAAACTACATATGCAATCTATAGAAGAAGAAATACAGGCAAGCATGTGGAGATTAGAAAACAACTTCTTGACAATTCATGGGTAGTACCTTATAACCCCTACCTACTATGCAAATTTAATTGTCATATCAATGTCGAAGTATGTTCTGATATAAAGGTTGTCAAGTATATCTATAAATATATCTGTAAAGAATTCGATAAAATCTCCTTTTCTATACGGGAGGATGATACAAATGTTGAAATAGATGAAATAAAAGAATATCAATCTGCTAGATGGGTATCTGCACTAGAAGTTGTATGGCATTTATTTGCTTTCCTCATTAGTGAAATGAGTCCATCTGTTTATCATCTTCAACTGCACCTCGAAAACCAATAATTTGTTTCTTTTAAAACAGCTGATAACATAGAAAAATTCATGAATAACCCCATGATTAAGAAAATAATGTTGACAGAATTTTTCCCAATGAATTGAACAAACGAATATGCTAAACAACTCAATTTATTATATAAAGAATTTCTACAATATTTTGTGTGGTCAAAAATCATACAAAATGTGGACACGAAGACAACGAGGTCATGTTATTGCCCGTCTTATAACATGTCATCCAACAGAAGGAGAGAGATATTATCTTAGACTTCTACTAATGAATGTAAGATCCCCTGAGTCATACCAAGATCTTCGAAAAATAGATGGAAAATACTATGACATATTTAGAAAATCTGCAGAAAAAAGAGGATTGTTACATCATAATAACAACTTGGTTGAATGTATGAAAGGTTGTACGTTATCAAATGCCTTATAGCTTGCGACATCTATTTGCTACAATATTAGTATATTGCAATCCTGATAATCCAAAAGAACTATGGGAACAATTTGAAGAGTCAACGTCTCAAGACTTCAATAAATTACCAAACGTGGATCCAAAAAAAACAAGATATTCAGTTTTGAACCATATTAATGATGTATTACATAGCATGGGACATGATGTCAATGAGTATAGATTGATTTCTGAAAATGTTGTGAGTTCAAGAGTAGAATCAGAGGCAAATGATGTTAATTTTGAAAGGAATATAGTTGTTACTGAAGAAGATCTGCTATTATATAAAAAATTGAATACCAAACAAAAAATAGCATATGATACTATCCTTCAAAGAGTACTTACTAACAAATCAGGTGTTTTTTTCATTGATAGTCCAGGAGAAAGTGGTAAAACATTTTTGTACCGTGCTTTATTGGCCACTTTAAGATCTAAAGGTTTCATAGCTTTGGCGACAACAACTTCTGGTGTTGCGGCATCTATACTTCCTGGAGGACGAACAACCCATTCACGTTTCAAAATTCCAATTAATACTGACAAGCAGTTCTCCTGTAACGTCAGTAAGCAAAGCTCTCTCGCTTCTTTAATTCGTGATGCAAAATTAATTGTATGGGATGAGGTATCAATGTCAAAAAAATGTGATTGAAGCTTTTGATTTGCTTATGAAAGACCTAACTGAAACAAATATACTCTTTGGTGGAAAAGTCATAGTGTTTGGAGGTGATTTTAGGCAAACACTTCCTGTTGTCCGATGTGGAAAAAAGGAAGACTTTATTTCTGAAAGTATTTTAAATTCCAGAATTTGGAATCAACTTGAAAAATTGAGACTATCAGAAAATATGCGTGCAAGGACTGATCCTGTTTTTTGTGAATATCTGATGAGAATTGGGAATGGAAAAGAAAAAACAAATATCAACAATAAAATAGAAATCCCAAAGCAGTTCATCATTCCTTTCACTACTAAAAAAGAGTCATTAGATCTTTTGTTCAAAGTGATATATTCGAATTTACATACATCTTTCAATGACTTCTTTTATGACATCTCGTGTTATCTTGACTACAAAGAACGACTTCGTTGATGAACTAAACGATAGACTCATAACTCAATTTCCAACAATTGTTAAAATATTCATTGCTACTAATGAGACTATTGAACCGAACGATCAACCTCAATTTGAGGACTTCTTACACACTCTAAATCTTCCCTGGCTTACCTCCGTACAGATTAATGTTAAAGCAAAACTGCCCTGTTATATTATTACGAAATTTAAATCCTTCTGAAGGCTTATGTAACGGTACACGATTGGTGTGCTGTGATTTCAAAACACATGTTATAAGTTGTAAAATTGCAAGTGGTGACTTCAAAGATAAGCACATATTTATTCCAAGAATACCATTACTATCATCAGAGGATGAAAAAATACTTGTTCCTTTTAATAGAACACGGTTTCCTATACGTCTATACTTTGCAATGACTATAAATAAAGCACAAGGACATACATTAGATTATGTTGGTATCTATTTACGGGAACCAGTTTTTTCCCATGGTCAATTATATGTTGCTTTATCAAGAGCGAAAAGTTCAAACTGTATAAAAATATTGATTCGACCTCCTACTGCAGATAATGATGATGATCAATCAACTTATAATGTAGTATACAATGAGATCATTTAAAAAGCTTTGTTATGAACATATTCCAGGTATCTCGCTAACTGACTAAGATGTGCCAACATTTATGCAACTACTACACAGAATAGCTACAGAATGTTGACTTATCATGCAGGCTTATTATGTAAGTCACTCAACAACTTCTTCATATGCCCTATTTCAGAAATTATCATTGTCTGATTATATAACAACTGTTCAATTTCTTTTTCCTCATTACTCAATCCTGCTTCTTCTTACAGTGGTTGCAGACTACCATACAACTCAAACAAAGTGATAATCCAACTACTTACTCATGCAAAACAAATGATGATTCATCAAGACTACACTATTGGTACCCACGTGAAAGGAATCATTGTCCCAATACAAAACCACAACTTCCCCTGCTCCCTCAAAAAGGCTTTCATTATTACTAATTTAATACTAATAGTCACTTAAACTCATGTTTTTCAACTTTTCCTAATTCCATTACTTATATTACATTTCAAGTTATAGATTCTTATTTATGTTCTCAGTTCAATTGCCTGTTCTAACACCCAGTAACCATTCAAAAGGTTCTCTTAGTTTTGAATTACCCCATTTCTATTCAAAACAAATTGGCTTATTCTTCCAGTTGAATGTTAACAACACAATATCTACAGTAATAAGAAGGCGCTCAATAATTTTGCTTTTCGTTTGTCTTGTTTCAATAGGCTTGATATCTCTGTCATCCACATGCCGAGAAGGTGCTCCACACCATTCGAACGGCGGAAGTAAAGTTAGTTGTACCGTCAAATTTTGACACCCAATTAAAACCACTGTTAAAAACTCTTGAGTTGTAATCACTGGTCAGCTAAGGTAATGTATTTATTGTCTTTCCTTTTCCTTCCATTTCATACTTTCTGATTCGATAGTTGATATTCTATTTGGCTTTTTAGAGGTTAAATAGCACATGACATACTTTTCGGCGAACCAAGCATATGGACTTAGATAGCAGCTAATGGAAGATTCAGATTAGCATAAAAGATTAATCAGGTACCAGTAATCATAATACTACTACGTAGTTTCTTGTTATTTGATTCTCTTATACTTTGATTATCATCTTATTTTGTTGTAGCTATTGTTACATTTTACGAACATACAACTTCTCTCTTGCTTTTCCTTTCTTCTATATATGTTATCATAGTAGTAGTAGTGATCTGTTTGAAAATTTTTTGCAGCATTATATTCCCGCTAATGTAGCTATGGATGAAAGAATTATCAATTTGGAATTGTGAAAAACTGTTTCGTTTCATGAAATTTGCAAGAAAAAGAACACATTCAGTTTAGGAGTCTAATTTTTTTGATTCATTCATATGATAAGAAAAAGTACTTACTCGTTGCAGAAAGAAAAGTAGTGCTTTTTTTAAGTACGAACTAAAGTTTTAGAGCAGAGGAATCGGTATTAAGGGAAATTGCAACAGCAAATGGCGATGAATTTGATACTCTACTTGGTGAGAAAAATAGTTTTCCTTTTCAATTGGTGTTTTTCTGTTTCACATATTGTCTTCATTATTACTTTCTAAATGAGATTAGCTTCACTGAATTATTATTATCTCTACCGTTTTTGCTTTCCCTTTGTTACTTTTGAATAACACTTTACGTTAAATCCACAGGAAAATGTTGCTGCTGATCTCCTCTTTTCATTCAAAGTTTGGAACACGAAAGGCTATCGTTAAATCCACAGGAAAATGTTGCTGCTGATCTCCTCTTTTCATTCAAAGTTTGGAACACGAAAGGCTATCATCTAAGCACAAAAACAAATGTGTTTCCCTCAAATAGCCTAACCTCACTTTTACGTGTGTGTATGTTTCATTAGTTGTATACTAAAATTTCATGATATCACATAAATTGAGACAAAAAATACTAATATATATTGGGCCCCGTGCTGGCACGGGGTCGTGTATCTAGTAATATCCATAAAACTCGATAGTATTATGATAGAGTAATTTGCCCGATAATATAATGATACTAGATGCTTCTTTGGTTGTGTTGCGCACATTCCCAACAATGAGAACAATTTAGCATATAGTTCTTATAAGAGCAAACTTTTTTGAGTTAGAGAAGTAGATATGATGTCAATAACATCAAAAGGGACAGTCTTTAGAAAGCTTACATTCTACAAACACATTGAATTTTTAGACCTTTAGATGACATCAACAAAAATATTCGAAAACACAATTACGTGTACATAGTTATTGCACTCAAATAAAATGGTAGCATCTACGATAAGCTCAGAGAGTTAGTAAGTAGGGAATGTCCCAAATGAGAGATCTTAAGTTCGAAACTCGTTGCATGCTTTCTTTCTTGGACTTGTCGCACTGGATTTAGTGTCTTGTCATCATAAAAATTACAGTGTTAAAATTCCTAAGAGATGAATCATCTATATGCCCAATTAGGAGTGTACACGGGTTGGTTTGGATCGGTTATTGGTCAAAACCAAAACCAAACTAAATATAATATACATTTATCGGTTTGATTATTATCGGTTTCGGTTTGGTTTGGTTCGGTTATTCGGTTATTAACCATACACAAAAATAAAAGAAACAATTCAATTAAAATGTGAAAAAGTGACAACAATCCATTCCAAACGAAAAGTAGTTAGAATGACTTAAATTACTAAATTTTCAATCACTAAATTTACTATCAATAAAGCTTTAAAATTCACTATATTGGCCTAGAAGGAAGAGACAATAACATTTTCAGTCCCACAAAGAATTGACATAGACACTCATATACATGAAATCAATAAGATAAATGTTTCATCTTGGGCATTTTTGCTTTCAATAAGTAAATTATAAAGAAATTTTAATGAAAATATGTATAAGATCTTTAAAATTGTTTATAAAAAGAATATATTAAGTATGTATATTAATAAAATATATGTATATAATTCATCGGTTCGGTTCAGTTATTTCTTCGATTTTTTTCGAATAAAACCATAACCAAACCAAATACTATCGGTTTTCAAAAATCTAAAACCAAACCAAACCAAACCCAACTAAAATTGGTTTTATTTTATCGATTTGGTTTGGTTTTTCGGTTTGGATCGGTTTTTATCCAAACCGTGAACACCCCTATGCCCAATAAATACATTCATTTTTCATAGTGCAACTAAATCTTGATTGAAGTGGTAGATAAACTAAACAATGAATAAACGTCGACCATTCTATGTGGTTATCAAAAATATTAAATTTTCATAGAATTAAAAGTGCATATATACAAGATAATAAAAAAACAACTTGAATACAAGGTGAACAAACTATAATTACTCAAGCTCAAATGCTCAAGATTTTGCTATTGTTAGAAGAGCAGGGTTCAAAAGTTAGAGCTCACTTCACACCAATAGAATTGTATGCTTCCTTCTTCGTCTTATCTTGAGAGATCCTTTTTATATATAGATCTTTTCAACTTCCAAAACTGAAAATTAACCTAGTATCCATTCGATCACCTCGAAATTCAGGCCACCTATCCCCCCATAAATCATAAATAATATGCAGGATATATACGAGAAGGGGAGGAATAAGAAAAACACGGCTATCTATCCCCGCATCATAAATGATATAATATACGAGAAAGGGAGAAATAAGGAAAACGCACAAAACGCAGAATGACTAGAAGGTGTTAGATATCTAGGTTACATGATTTAATAGATTAGACAATGCTAAATTGATTTAAAAAATGAAAATTTTAAATGATGCAATATACACATATTTTACTGATTGATGTTATTATGGATGTTAACTATTTTGGAAAAAGACATCGAAAAAACAAATCAAACCGATTAAAGTACCTAAATGTTCCTATGATATGTTTTGTAGTTGTTTGAATGATTTTGATTGACACTTGGGGGTTGTATAGGTAGGGGTAACTTTTTCTATAAATTGGTAAAAAACACTATATTTAATAACTACAGAACTTGCTGTTTGGCCATGTATATTTAATATGCTAGACTTACGTTTAAAGTACATAAATATCCCTAATGATGTTAGTTTCATTAATGAAGTAAAACAATCTGACCTGTTTTGGAATGCTAATTATGACTATGTTATTGTAATTTAGTACACAGATGGATCCTACTAAAATAAGTATCTGAAACTTCAATTATAATTCTTCCGTTCCATATTAGTTATCCCAAATTACTAGTCAATTTACAAAATCAAAATATAATTAATTAATTTTTCTTATTTTACAATTGCAATTAATTCTTTTATTGAAAGTGTAAACAAGTTTGTAGAGTATAAAGAAAGTTTTTTAAGAGGTAAATTAATTAAATTGTCCTTATTTATAATTTCATAGGGGGATGTAAAAGGAAAAGTTGACAACTATATCTTGGGATGGACAGAGGAAAAAAATTGAGTAAACGAGGAAAACAAAGATTTGTTATAATTAAAAACCGGAAAAGGACCTAAAATATCCTTGAAGTATTGGAAATGGTACAAAACTACCCTCCATCCACCTATTGGCTCCAAAATATCCTTGTCATCCACCTTTGGGTCCAAAATTGACCACTTATTTAACGGTTTTAAATTTAAATTATTTAAATATATATTTTTTTAAAACACATGGCGCTCAACTATTGGTTATAATTTAATTTATTAATATAATTTATAAACCCACCCATTATTTATTAAACCTGCCCCAATTAATAAATCCACCCCAAATCCACCTATTAAAAAAAACCATAAACCCTTCCTTTCTAACATTGTCTTCTTCTCAGTCAATCTCTCGTATGTATAACAAAACCCTCCATTGATTTCCAAGATTCAGACAGATTGCAAAATTGCCTTGGTCAATTTTTTATTTTTTGGTTGGATTTTAATGGAATTGAAAATCCAAAGAACCAATCATGAGTTTTTGAAAAATTGATTCATGATGAAAGAGTGATAGAAAAATTTCTCCTAGGTTTAGAAGATTAGTGTTTTGCTTCTTTCTCAGTTAACTGGTCTATATTACTATCTCTAGCTCTTGTTTGGAAGTCAATGGGGTTGTTTATTTGTTAATGTTGAATGAACGGTTTATTAAAACACTAATCTTATAAACAAGAAGATAACATTGGAAAGGAAGGGTGCATGGTTTTGTTTAATAGGTGAATTTGGGGCGGGTTTGTAATTGAGTCTTGTTTGGGTTTAATTAGTAACGGGTGGGTTTATAATTTATATTAATAAATTAAATTATAACCAATAGTTGAGTGCCACATATTTAAAAATATATTTAAATAGTTAAATAAGTGGACAATTTTGAACCCAAAGGTGGATGGTAAGGATATTTTGGAGCCAGTAGGTGGATGGATAGTAGTTTTGTACCATTTCCACTACTTTAAGGGTATTTTAGGCCCTTTTCCGTTTAAAAAATTATGATGAGAAAATTGCATGGTAGAGAAGCATTGATGTACCGAAACTTGACATTCTTTCCTAGTAATAGTATCTGAAATTAATTTGAACAATTACAATTTTGTGTTCTAATATCTTTGAGAAGGTAATAGAGAAATATTTGCGTGCAAACAAATATAGTTGCATGGAAATCATGACAAAAATTTAATAGAAAAAAACAGAATAATAGACTCTAACCATAAAATAATTTTAGACACACCCATTCTAACAAAAATAAGAATAAAACAAAACAAAACAACTGACTTAGACTCTTAGATACTCTTTTATCAGACAAACATATATAAAATAAAATTTCAAAAAATACTTCAAACAAAATAAATTTTTAGACACTCGTCTTACAAAGAAGATTCACCATTTTTTTTCTCTAATTAAAGCCTCAAGTTCAAGTCCAAATCAATTTGGTCTTCAACTATTTTAACTAATTCATCTTCATTTGTTGAAATAAGAACATCCAATTGATTGATCAATGGTGTGGTACAATCAACAATAGCCTCATTTGAACTTTCAACTCTGTTCCTTCTTTCCATTTGTCGTGTATCCATTATTGATGTTATACCCCTTCTGATCGATACAACATCTTTCTTCATGCCATTTATCGTCTATCGATTGTAGTGCTTTGCCCCTACTAATTGGGTGATTATTGTTTGAAGATTGTGTTGGCAAGATAGCAATATTAGCATTTCTTCTACGTCTAACATTTTGTGGGGCCGCGGATTGAGTTGATAGAGGATTTCCTGGTAAAAAAAGTACCAGATGCATATACAGACAAATGTAGAATGATGTTTAGCTCAAATGATAATGGATGAGTAGTTTGTATATGATTTATGAATTCGGAATAAGTATGAAATATTCCGTAGCATACGGGGCAAAAAATAGAATAGGAGAAGGTCTTTAAAATGGAGAAAAGTTAGCGTTATGCATATTTGAAGTATGAATGACAATTTTTTCCTCTAAAGTAAGAAATGGTAGAGAGAAGTACCAACTATGCAATATAATTCAATGAAATGTAAGGAACATTTATAGGTTGTTCATTGTATGATCTCCCCTTCATTTATGTGTCTTCCAATTTTGCAATGGTAAGTTCCAATTATTGTTGCAATAAGTGACAACTTTTCTACCAAATTAATATGTAAATCTAGTTAATTTTCTCCCTTCATTTATATGTTTTCCATTTTTGCAGTGGTAAATTCAAAATAATGTTGCAGTAAGTGACAAAACTTTGCTAACAATTTAAGTTGGAAACCGAGTTATTTTTTCCCTAATTCATCATCTATATTCAAAGAATATAACCCTTCTGTTTTTTTCATTAGTTAATTACAACAATTTTATTTCTTTTTTACTTTTGATTATTTTTATATTGTGATAATCTATATTGTACAGAATAGATCCTAGTAAATTAAAATAATATTATATGCTAATATAATAATTATTTATTCAAAAAATTTAAGTGGAATTTTTCGTAATGTGCTTTCATCAAAAGTTCATTATTTATATGCTAATATAATAATTATTTATTCAGAAAATAATGTTGATGATAAAGTTGAAGATAATACAATACCTTTGAACCAGTTACGCGTAAGGAAGCACTTATCGCATTTAGAACTCTTCACAATTTTATGGTGCAGTTCGAAAAGACAAAACCAAAACATTTGGATGCAATAAGAAAAGTTAGAGACAAGTTTCAACTAGATTTAAATTTTAATAACAAAATAGAACAAAGAATCATATTTCACTAAATTATCTTAGATATATTTGCACTTTTAAAGAATTATTAATTTATAATATTAATGGGACCATATATTTATATAGGGGTCTTCTCAAAATATATTATATTATTATCCTATCAAAATAGGTGATTTTCTCCATTGACCCAAGTCAGGATCGAAGAAAATTATTATCTTAGAGAGGATTTTAATTAACCGATTATTAATTTAGTAAAATTTTACTGTATTTTATAGTGAATGTAGTTATAGTTTAAGATGTAATGATGTGAAACTATTTTAATGTTCTTACATATGCTTTATTTGAACTCTCATCTTATTTTTTAGATTATGATTTTTGACGGATTTAATCACTACTAAATTAGTCATTGATGTGACACAAAATAAAGTTGAAAGGTGTCACCCCATGCAGTTCATAATATTATGAATTTATGATCAATATCATTGAAGAAATATTCATAAAACTCGATATACAATGATACTAGATTAATATCCATAAAACTCGATAGTATTATGATAGAGTAATTTGCTCGATAATATAATGATACTAGATGCTTCTTTACTTGTGTTGCGCACATGCCCAACAATGAGAACAATTTAGCATATAGTTTTTTATAAGAGAAAACTCTTTTAAGTTAGAGAAGTAGCTATGATATCAATAACATCAAAATGAATAGTCTTTAGAAAGTTCACATTCTACATACACATTGAATTTTCAGACCTTTAGATGACATCAACAAAAATATTCAAAAACAAAACCCAATAACATGTACATAGTTATTGCACTCAAATACAATGGTGACATCTACGATAAGCTCAGAGAGTTGGTGAGTAGGGAATGTCCAAATGAGAGTTCTTAAGTTTGAAACTCGTCGCACTGAACTTAGTGTCTTGTCATCATAAAAATTATAGTGTTAAAATTCCTAAGAGATGAATCATTTCTATGCCCAATAAATACATACCTTTTTCAAAGTGCTACCAAATCTTGATTAAAATGGTAGATAAACTAAACAATAAATAAATATCGACCATTTTATGTGGTTATCAAAAACATTATATTTTCATAGAATTAAAAGTGCATATACACAAGATAATTAAAAAACAACTTGAATACAGGGTGAACAAACTATAATTACTCAAGTTCAAATGCTCAAAAATTTTCTATTGTTAGAGGAGTAGGGTTCATTAGTTAGAGCTCACTTCACACCAATTAGAATTATAAGCTTCCTTCTTCATCTTAGCTTGAGAGCTCCTTTTTATATTTAGATCTTTTTAACTTTCAAAACTGAAAAATTAACCTAGTATCCATTCGATCTCCTCAAAAGTCATGTCACATACCCCCCCCCCCCAATAATCATAAATAATATGCAGAATATATAAGAAGGGGTGTGTCACACCCCGAGCCTACACCCTGAACGCGACTGAAGCTCGAAACCATTGTTGGCCGCAAGTGAACCCTTGGCCAGGCTTAACTCTTGGCGGAAGACTTACTCAACATAGAATAAACTCAAAAGTTAAACTTTACTCAACTGTCTCAAAATAAAACTCTGAATATTTTAGATGTAAAACATTCACTAGCCAAATAGGCAACTCAAGTCTAGAACATAACAATTGAAATGAATAAGACTCATGAACTACTGTCTATTTATCTATAAAGCCTTTAATACTATGAGGGATATCGGGACAAGACCTCCGATCATCCTAATAAACTGAAATACTGGAAAATAAAGTAGGGATCCTTCGGAAGCAATGAGGCTCACCAAACAAATCTGAAACTCGACTGGATCAACGAAGCACTGGTTGATGATCCTGGTTACCTATATCTGAAAGATGTAGGCCAAATGGCGTTAGTACATGGAATGTACGAGCATGCAAGGGGAAATCTAAAACAAGACATAAGCTTGAAATGGAAGGAATGAAACATACTTACCTCAGCTCACGTCAACTCAACTCAAGGATAGTCAAACTTACTCAATTCATTTCAATATAAAGCAGTAGTAAAGATGCATTATAGAGGAAAGCTTTTAAACATTAGATAACAACTCAATGTATTGAAAAATACAATAATAACTCAGTTTGTATAAAAATACAAAATAACTCTATGGGAGATTCTCTAACCGACAACCATCACTATAAGTTATGTGATGATACAACGTCTAGCCCACACTGCCAGAACTGCCCTATACTTTGCCGGGTATAGAACTACTCACAAAGTAGATTCACTATTGTATGCTTAAAAGCAATAAGGAATCATCTAAAAGTATGACCATTTCTACGCACGTTGACTACATATTTTATGGGGGCTATGAGTTGTTTGAACTCTCCCCCATATCGGTGTTGAATACTACTGCCAAAATATACTTAGCTCATATGTTTTTTAAAAAAAAAACATTTCCTCATCTTCAACTTTGAGATTATTACTCAAAAGATTTCTCTTAAAAGAGATAGTACTCAAAACTTCTAATGAACTCTTTTGGAAATTGGTGTTTCCTTTCATCTTAAATGTGAAAACATTTACTCTTGGAAATACTTAGTTCCCAAATATCATTTTAAAGAAAATGAACTCAACTCTACTCATCCTCAAACTCATGTACTCAAGTCTTAAAATTAGTTTTAAACGATTGTAAAAGACTTCTCAAAATGACTCTAATGAACTCTCAAGACTTGACTCTTAACTCTAACTTGAATTGGAATTATAAATTTAAGGGTTACGCTTTGGAATATAGGACCTCTCAATGATTTAGGAGGGTTAAGATAGTTGATCACAAGAACGGGCGAAGACCCAAATATAAAGAACACTGGCGCGACTCGGAGATAGAATTAAATTATTGGTCGCGAAAATATTTTTGAGGCAGAGGACTCCGTATCCTCTCCGCGATGCGGAGAGGGGGGGATATCTAGGGACTGAAATTCTAAGCGCCTCCGTGACGTGGGCCGGGCCTAGGCGCAATTATTTTCCCGATATTTTCCTCTCCTCCCACTTTCGATTCAACTCATACCCAATGCAATTCTAAGGTCAAAATTTATGAATTTTCATTACACAGAACAATTCCAGCGAAACCGACACGGAGAACTATCAATTAACTTCACTCATTCCCAAACCCTCGCCTCAAGAACTCAAAACAACACTAAATAACCAATTACAGTCAAAAACTAAGAATAACACTTCAAGAACACTCATCAAAAACTTAAGTTCATCAATCTTTATGGATGGATTCGAATATGTAAATCATGATTGGCGTGTGAGTGAACGAACCCAACACTATGAAAAATTACATAACTTAATTTGGTAAAATCCCTCGACAAATCTCCCGAATTTTTGAGTACGCCTTGAACTTTTCCTCTTTTGTCCTCTTCTTGAACTCCTCTCAAAATCCTACGCGTATTTGGGATTATGAAAAATGAGCCAAATCAGATTTGACCCCAAAAATATTACTAAATTTGTTTTAAGCTAATCGGCTAAGGAAAAGACCAAAATATCCCTCATTAATTTGAGTAACTTTCCTTAACTGGGCAGACAGACTTCAAACAGACATATCTCCCTCATCCAAACTCGAAACTTAGCAAACTCGGTGGCGTTGAAAATAGGATTTCAAGACCTTTCATTTGATATCTTATGGGCCACCTAACTCGTCTGAAAGTTATGTTCGTTTGAAGTTGATCCAAAACTCATAACTTAGCATAACTTGCAAAAATTTCAAATTGACTCTTTCCAAATTAGTTCTTTCTATATTTAGCTCTTTCTAAGGCAAGATGTTACAAGAAGGAATAAGAAAAATATGATTATCTATCCCCACAAATCATAAATGATATAATATACAAGAAGGGGAGAAATAAGAAAAACTCACAAAACTCAAAATGACTATGAAGGTGTTAGATATCTAGGTTACATGATTTAATACATTAGACAATGCTAAATTGATTTTAAAATGATAATTTAAAATGATGAATACACACATATTTTACTGATTGATGTGATTAGGGATGTTAATGATTTTGGTAAAAATACATCAAAAAAACAAATCAAACTGATTAAAGTTCCTAAATGTTCTTATGCTCTGTTTGTAGTTGTTTGAATGATTTTAATTGACACCTGGGGGTTTTATGGTCAGGGGCGGACCCACCCTATGTCTAGGGGTGTCATCCAACTCTCCTTCGTCAATTTTTTTTAATATTATATAGATAAATCTGGAAAAAAACAAAATACTAGTAAAATTAATATAAATGACACTCCTTAAACAAATGTGTTGCTTGGCTTGTTGGTTTGGCATGTTGTAGACTGCTTTAATTGTCCCTGTTTCCCGATGGTGAACACATTAGAAGCATATTTTTGTTTGATTTTAGCTTTTCTATTAAATGTTTTTGCATAAAAGTTAATATTGTTGAGATTCGAATCTCCAACCTTCAATTCCTAATTAAATTAGAACAAAATGGACCAATTGAACTAGAATATAGTTTGTGTAGTATGTTAGTAATTTAATCGCTTGTTCGAAATGAAACTCAACACAATAATAAGTTACAACGTTAAAACTAAGTCATCTAGGAAGTTGTTAGTACACTTTAAATAATTTTATTAATATAGTGTTACCATATCAATTATTCATTTATTTATATATTATTATATATCAACATCGCTTAAAAAAATCATGTGTACGCCACTGTGTATAGGTAGGGGTAATTTTCTCTATAAAGTATAAACTGGAAAAAAAGAATACTATATTTAATAACTACAAAACTTTGTTGTTTGGTCATGTATATTTAATATGCTAGACTTACGTTTAAAGTACATAAGTATCCCTAAAGAATTTAGTTTCATTAATGAAGTACAACAATCTGTTCTGTTTTGGAATTTTGATTATGAACATATTACTGCAATTCAGTACACAGATGGATCCCACAAGTATCTTAAACTTCAATTAGATATTAGAAAATAATTCCTCCGTTTCATATTAGTTGTCCAAAATTACTAATCAATTTACAAAATCAAGATATAATTGATTAAATTTTCTTATTTTACAATTATAATTAATTTTTTTTTTAAAGTGTAAACAAGTTTGTAGAGTATAAAAGAAGTTTCTCAAGAGGTAAATTAATAAAACTGTCCTTCTTATTTATAATTTCTTAGGAGGGGTGTAAAAGGAAAAGTTGACAACTACTTTGGGATGGACAGAGAAAAAAAATTGAGTAAACAAGGAAAGCAAAGAGTTGTTATATTTTTATATAATTGTTATTTTAAAAATTTATGATGTGAAAAGTTCAAGGTAGAGAAGCGTTGATGTGCCGAAACTTGACATTCTTGCCTAATAATAGTATCTGAAATTAATTTTATTTGAACAATTACAATTTTGTATTCTAATATCTTTGTGAAGGAAATAGAGAAATATTACCATGCAAACAAATAGAGTTGGATGATGGAAATCAAAGACAAAAATTTAATAGAAATAAAATAAAATAATAGACTCCAACCATAAAATAATTTTAAACACACACCGTATCTAGCCAAAATAAGAATAAAATAAAACAAAACAACAGACTTAGACTCTTAGACACCTTCAATCAGACAAACAGATATAAAATAAAATTTTAAAAAATACTTCAAACAATACAAACTTTTAGACACTCGTCTTACAAAGAAGATCCACACTTTTTTTTCTCTAATTAAATCCTCAAGTTCAAATCCAAATCAGTTTGGTGGTCAACTATGTTAACTAATTCATCTGCATTTGACGAAATAGGAACATTCAATTGATTGATCAATGGTGTGGTACAATCAACAATAGGCTCATTTGAACTTTCAACTATGTTCCTTCTTTCCATTTGTTGTCTATCCATTATTGGTGTTACACCCCTTCTGATCGATACAAACATGTTTCTTGGAGCGATTTCTTGTCTATCAATTTGTTGTGCTCTGCCCCTACTAATTGGGTGGTTATTATTTGAAGATGGTGTTGGAAGGATAACAATATAATCGTTTCTTCTAGGTTCAACATTTGTGGGGTCGCGGGTTGAGTTGATAGAGGATCTCCTGGTAAAAAGGTACCAGATGCATATACAGAAGAATGCAGAATGATATTTCACTTAGATGATAATGGATGAGTAATTTGTATATGACTTATAAATTCGCAATGAGTATGAAAAATTCCAGAGCATATGGGGCAAAAAAGTTGGATAGGAGAAGGTCTTAAAAATGGAGAAAAGTTAGCGTTATGCATATTTGAAGTATGAATGACAATTTTTTCCTCTAAAGTAAAAAATGGTAAAGAGAAGTACCAACTAAGCAATATAATTCAATGAAATGTAAGGAACAATTATAGGTTGTTCATTGTATGATCTCCCCTTCATTTATGTGTCTTCCAATTTTGCAATGGTAAGTTCCAGATATTGTTGCAATAAGTGACAACTTTGCTACCAAATTAATTTGGAAATCTAGTTAATTTTCTCCCTTCATTTATACGTTTTCCATTTTTGCAGTGGTAAATTTAAAATAATGTTGCAGTAAGTGACAAAACTTTACTAACAATTTAAATTGAAAATCTATTTTTTTTTCCTAATTCATCATCTATATTCAAAGAAAATACCCCTTATGGTTTTTTTTTCATTAGTTAATTACAACAATTTGATTTCTTTTTTACTTTTGACTATTTTTATATTGTGATAGTCAGTACTTTACAGTATAGATCCTAGTAAATTAAAAAAAAACTTATATGTTAATATAATAATTATTTATTCAAAAAATTTAAGTGGATTTTTTCATAATGTACTTTCATCGAAAGTTCATTGTGGAACTTACCATTGCAAAATAGGAAGACACATAAAATGAAGGGGAGACCATACAATGAAAACCTATAAATGTTCCTTACATTTTGTAGAGTTATATTGCATAGGTGGTACTTTTTTTTACCATTTCTTACTTTAGAGAAAAAAATTTGTCACTCATACTTCAAATATGCATAATTCTAACTCTTTTCCATTTTTAAGACCTCCTATCCTACTTTATTTCCCCGTATGCTATGGAATGTTTCATATCGATTTTGAATATATAAATCATATACAAATTACTCATCCATTATCATCCGAGCGAAATGTCGTACTTTACTTGTATTATGAATTCATAGCTAGATTGTCGTCATGGTTCCCACAACCCTAGTTGTGGTATTTAGCCACTCATATTTTCACAAGAACAAGCAATAATCTTCATTGAAAGCATAGAATAAAGCACTTACAATGATTGCAAATTCACACGGAAGATTGATATTCAAACACTTAATCACAATCACCGAGTCTTGATCTAAAAAATAGTCGATAAAACCCCAAAGAAAAAAATATGGAAAGGTACGCTTCGTTCATACCATGATGAGATATCTTCAAAAATAAATCTAATTAATTCAAATAGTCTGTGGAAAAAGAGTCCTACTCGAAGTAGAACTGATCTGTCTGGATGGCTCACGGAGGACTTAACAGCCCGTCACGAGCTAGACCGCCCATGAAGCCATTTGTTGTCCCACACTTAGACAGCGTGGGACTTCCTTCACTGAGAGCTTTTACGAGCACCTAGATGGTCTGTCTTGGGCACCACGGTCCGTCTAGTGCTCCATGATGTTGAGCCTTTACTTGGGACTCTAATAGAAATTTTCTCTTAATCTTCACGAGCAACACAACGACTTGCCAGCTTCACCACGACTCGTGTAGGGTCCCATAGCCTTCAGCCACCACTTAGATCCTAAGACTCCATACTGGTGATCTAAGACGAGCTCTTAGATGGCCAATCAAATGGACCACGACCCAAGTGTTTTACATGTTCAATCATCAACAAACACACCATATCCACATAAAACTACTCAAGTGCTAGCCTTAATCCTTAGTTTTGAGCGTCAAATGCGCCAATAGTTCACGACACATCAACACCCTCAACTTAGAACCATTGCTTGTCCTCAAGCGATGAAAAAGAAAAACACCCGATGCTTAGAACCCAACAAAACCTTACTAACATGCATCAGGTATCACATCCAATAATTTGTCCAAAACCATCTATTTAACATGCAAGGATCAATGTACGACATCCCATTACTCATAGTCAATCATGTTTATGCAGTACCAACTATCAGCTAACACAATTCAACTCTCAAATGCAAATATAGTGCCCTCACAACAAAGAAGTCCCTCACACATGATAATTAGGACTAATTAGTACACTCACGCTCCAAAAGAATTTCTAACACTGCCAAAAAAAAGACCATAGGTTTGCCCTTGTTTTCTAAGCTCCATCTATCAAACAATTGGAATAGGATCGACCTAGGTCACACCTGTACTTACCCAAAATGTTCTTGGTTGATTATGAGCGGTTTTGGGGAGTTTTTTTCATTTACAACAACTAACCCGCTATAGTGGCCCCAGCCAATTATAGCAATAATTAATCACTCCATCTATAGCAGCATGTCACTCGCTATAGTGGCTTGCACGAGATCGAAACTCATAAATCCTCCAAAAAGTCTCCATTTCACAAAACACCTTCGAACCTTGGCATTCTAAACTAAACCTTTCGGGCCATGTTAGATATCGAGAGTTTTACTTACTGGAATTTACTTCCGAAAATCCTCATGGACACTTTATCATCTTAGATAAAAGAAAAAGCAACTCAATTTTAAACATTTTACCCAATCCTATCCCAGATTCCCTAGACCTCACCTTGCTCGGATTTTGTCTAAGACTGACCTAGCCTAAAATTTTCAACTCACTACTCCAAAAGCTTTCTTACCCAAATTCTGTCACCATTGATTTATCCATAACGATCAGAAGGGTCATTATAGTTTAGTGTCTTTAAGATACTGATGAAACTAATACATGCATATGAATTGGGGATGTATTGTTTTGTGTTGTTGTATGATAAGTCATAGATTTGGATGAAGCTAATATATATGGGTAGTAGTTGATGAACTAATGGTTGTTACATTATAGTGAATGTAGTTAAAGTTTAAGATGTAATGATGTGAAACTATTTTAATGTTCTTACATATGGTTTATTTGAACTCTCATTTTATTTTTTGGATAATGATTTTTGGACAAATTTAATCACTACTAAATCAAACATTGATCTCACACAAAATAAAGTTGAAAGGCGTTACTCAATGCAGTCCATAGTATAATTAATTTATGATCAATATCATTGAGCCAATATCCATAAAATTCGATATACAATAGATTGATATCCATAAAACTTGATAGTATTATGATAGAGTAATTTTCTCGATAATATAACGATACTA
The DNA here is from genome assembly GCF_000226075.1 of Solanum tuberosum. Lineage (NCBI taxonomy): Eukaryota > Viridiplantae > Streptophyta > Magnoliopsida > Solanales > Solanaceae > Solanum > Solanum tuberosum. Next base: position 1,354,181 of record NW_006238957.1, read on the forward strand.
AATGTTTCTTTGCTTGTGTAAAATATAGGTCCAAAGATTACCCTAGGCGTAACATGGTGTATAGAACCCCGAGAGGCTCTACACAAGCCACCTAGCATACATCATACAAGATAATAGAATTTGAAGAATTTAAAAGACAGTCTTATACCATAAATGTTTCTGAGAAAAGCGAAAGTCTGACATAAGTCTCAAAGTCATTTATTACATCATAAGGAAAGTGATTGGGATGTAACCCATAAATCACATACAAAGTCTGAAACTGAAATACAGAAGCAATAAAAGAGTCTCGATCCTCAGAACATGTGGACACACTAATCTTCAAATGAAGCACCTAAGGGATGTCTAGCCACGAATGTGCGGAGTAGGAGCATTAGACCCTACATTAGTGAAACAATGTAGGCACAAATATGCATTAGTACATGGAATGTACTAAGTATGACAACAATGCACAATAATTATGAAATCATTCTAAAAGGGATTTTACATGACATGCAATGACCAAGCTAAATCATAAACTAACATGTTAGAAAACACAACTCATAATCATGGTCAATGCAAGGTAATCATATTTAAGAACTTGTGAGATACTTAAAAAAGGTAGCCTTAGTTCATTATTATGGGAAGTTTGCCATTAACCGATATAGACCATGTGAGCTATAACATGGAATTCAGTGTCTATCCCACACCAAAAAGAGATGTCCTTATTTTCCAAGGTAAGAACCATAAACTTGAGCTAAAGTGGATGCACTAGCTAATGTCTATCTAAGATAAACCTATGGTGGCACATAATTATGGGATGAAGAGATTGCTACTAGAAATTCGACTTCTACTAACGAAAGAGTTTCCATATCAATATACTCTCAGTGCTAAGCATAAATCCTATGAAATAGTCATAAATCACATTCATCTTATTATCCATGGAAGGCACAGTTAAGTAGCCAATCCAAGCTAGTGCTCATTAGAATAGCTCCTTAATCTTGATTCAACTTAGGTGAGAAAACCTTTCACCAAGGTGAATTAATTTGTGAGAAATACCTTTCACAATCATGATAAACTGGAGAACACTGGCTCGACGCAGATGATGAATTAAATTTTTGGTCGTGAAATAATTTTTGAGGTAGAGTACGCTGTATTCTCTCCGTGACGCAGAGAGGGGTATTTGGGGACTAAAAATCTTAAGTGCCTCCGCGACTGTCACACCCCGAGACTACCCCCGAGATGTGGACACGGAACCTAGGATCATAAGTGATCCCAAGCTAACCCTGTTGGCCTGATCATGAGCATACTAAAGATAATAAACTGATGCGGAAGCTAAATCATAAATAGAATCAAAAGGATAGGGAATACCCATATACTATAACTGAGATAAATGAAAACTGATGAGTTTAATACAAAGAAGATATTAACTCAATACTAAGCTGAATCTAACTATGTCTGAAAATAGCCTCTAACTCACTAGAAATGCTGGGACAGGCCCCAGCTAAGTCTAGCAAAACTTAAACTAAAGGACCAAAATAATACAGAAAAGAGACTCATGACTATTGTCCTCGGAGAATGAGGACTCACCACTGATTCTGCAGAGCTGGAGATCGGGAACCGATCTAAGCGTGATCTGGATGCTGAGAACCTTAACATACATCACGAGAAGATGTAGTGCACGTATGCGTCAGTACTTGAAAGGTACTGAGCATGCAGGATAAAATACAACTGAAATAACATATAACTGAACAAAACAAATAAGCAATGATATAATCTAAATAGGATTTAGATACTGAATGCTGAGATAACTGAATGCAATGACCAATTTATAATAAGTTGAAACTGAATACTGACTATACTGATAAATGGTCAATGCAATAGAATCTGACTGAACTGTGGGAGCTACTAATAACCGATAATAAAACCACATGAGCTAAATGTGGAGTCCGATGTATACGCCCCATCGAGAGGACCCAATACACCCGGCCAAAGGTGTAGAGGCATGCTATCATGATCACTAACTGATATTTCCCACAGAGGGGACTTACACCTATGTGGCTCGTAGTTCTTGGACTATATGGGTACGCTGAACCCTAGTCCAACTCGGTACTATGCTACTCCCAATAGATTAAGTGATTAACACAATATGACTGAATTTCTGTAATACTAGATAGCTCAAAACTGAACATGCAAAACTGAGAATGCAACAATTAATCTGATTATTATGCATTCATAAACTGAGGCATGTATAACTGAATACTGAAATATCTGACCTAGCATGTGTAATTCAAAGAACTAAAGAAATACATAGCTAGGTTTCTCAAATTCATGCAATAAACTGATAAATAACATGATAATCTGATTTGGAACATTTAAATAACTAATTCATGATGATCTGTTGAAATTCTAGATACCCTCGGTCTGTTCATAATCATGGAATCAAGAATCTGACTGAATTCTAGGGACCTAATGGGCGAAAGGAACCCACTAGTGAAATCCCACATACCTGGTGACGAATTTCACGGAGAAATCCTTTGATTTCTGGGCTAGAACTGAAGAAAACTTGTTGCGTTCTTGAACTAGGGTTCTAGACTTCTTTCTCTTCTTAGCGTTCTAATTTTCTAAGTTTTGATTAATGATTTGACTTAGGTAAGTTCTAGTTATGTTTCTAGGCTTAAACTGACTAAAACCTCATAATTTAGGATCTAAACGACGTAGCTTAGGGGTCCAACGAAATAGGAAAAGGACCAAAACAACCCTAACTTAATTCTGGCGAAGCCCATCCACGGAAGGAACGACGGTCCATCGTTTGATTTACCGGCCATCATTTGGGTCCGTCGGTCAAGTCTGTCCGGCAGGTCTTCACTAAAACTAGAATAACCTTTTACTCTGTGGCCGGATTTTTGCAATCTTGGTGGCGTTGGAAAGAGGATTCAATTATCTATCATATCATAGGTCATGTGACACATAATTAATTTTTTTATAAGAGTTATGACCATTTGAAGTTGACCCAATCAACAATTTCCCTCTAACTGGCTGCTGACCCTCTTCTACGGTCGGACCTACGGACCGTGCATTGAACGATGGTCCATGCTGGTCAATCATAGTTTGTGTCAGAGGCTGGGTAAAGGAGTCTTGATCCACGGACACAGACCACAGACCGTTGTCTGGCCTACGGACCGTGGGTCTGTCTATGGGTCGAGACTTAGCCAATTTTCTGAGCTGGGTTTGGGGAGGGGTTGCAGTGGTGAATCACGGACCACCTGCACGGGCCGTGTTCTGACCTACGGTCCGTGGATGGATACTGTGGGTTGCACCTGCAACTTCTTAAAATCTGCATTTTGGTCTATCTAGGGTACATTATATTACATATACTAAGACTGAATCTGCGCATGAATGACTGAAAAACTGAAGAGGAACTATTACCTCAACCTGGAGTGGAATCGGAAGGAAAGAGGTGAGTATACTTGGACTTCATGGCTGCTTCTGCTTCCCAAGTAGCTCCCTCTACGTACCAACTCCTCCACAAAACCTTCACTGACGTGACTTCTTTGTTTCTCAACCTTCTAACCTGACGATCGAGAATCTCAACTGGTACATCCTCATAAGAAAGGCTATCTTTTACAGCCATAATCTCTAATGTTACTACGGATGCTGGATCACCCACACACTTCTTCAAAAGTGAAATATGAAAGACTGGATGCACTGCTGCTAAATATGCTGGAAACTCTAACTCATAAGCCACTTTACCAATCCTTTTCAAGATTCGGTAAGGGCCTACATAACTGGGACTGAGCTTTCCTTTCTTGCCAAATCTCATCACCCCCTTTATAGGTGACACTTTCAAGAAAACCCAATCATCAACTTGGAACTCTAGTTCCCTTCTTCTCACATCTGCATAAGACTTCTGGCGACTCTGGGCAGTCTTAAGTCTATCTCTAATGAGTTGCACTTTCTCCATAACATCAAGGACTGAATCTGGTCCTATCAAGGCTGCTTCACCTACTTCAAACCAATCAACTATATATCTATATATACGCCCATACAATGCCTCATAAGGGGCCATCTGAATGCTGGAATGGTAACTATTGTTGTAGGCGAACTCAATAAGAGGAAGGTGATCGTCCCAACTACCCTTGAAGTCGATCACACAAGCTCTCAACATGTCCTCTAAGGTCTAAATGGTACGCTCTGCCAGACCATCCATCTGTGGATTAAATGTTGTGCTAAGGTTAACCTGAGTACCAAGACCCTTCTGAAATGACTTCCAGAAATGAGAGGTAAACTGAGGACCTCTATCTGAGATGATAGAGAAAGGAACCCCATGCAACCTCAGAATCTCATTAATGTAAAGCTTGGCGTAATCCTCCGCCGAATCTGTAGTCTTGACCGCCAAAAAGCGAGAAGACTTAGTAACCCTATCAACAATCACCCAAATGGAGTCATGTTGTATGTGAGTACGAGGTAAACCTGTGATGAAGTCCATGTTGATCACTTCCCACTTCCAAGTAGGAATGTCAATCTCTTGAGTCATGCATCCTGGTCTCTGCTGTTCTACCTTGACTTGTTGGCAATTGGGGCACTTAGCCACAAAAATCTGCTATATCTCTTTTCATACCATTCCACCAATAGACTTCCCGCAGATCGCGGCACATATTAGTGGCGCCTGGATGGATAGAATATCTGGAGTTATGGGCCTCTGCAAGGATATGCTGTCTCAACTCGCCCACATTAGGAACACATAATTGACCCTGGTAGCGAAGCACGCTATCTCCCCCTTGGGAGAAAACCTCCACTCTCTGATTGTGGAATGCACCCTTAAGTTCAAGCAAGATTGGATCACTATCTTGCTTTTCTTTAACCTCTACTACCAAAGAAAATTCTGCCCCATTCTGAACCGTTACACCACCATCTGATATGCTCATAAGACGAACTCCTAGGCGAGAAAGTCTGTGAACATCCTTTGCTAGCTCTTTCTTTTTCCTCAACATGTGCTACACTACCCATAGATAATCTGCTAAGAGCATCTATTACTACATTCACCTTACCCATATGGTAATGCACTCTCATATCATAATCTTTGAGGAACTCAAGCCACCTTCTCTGGCGAAGATTCAACTATTTCTGGGTGAATACATACTTGAGGCTCTTATGGTCTGTGAACACATCTACATGCACACCATACAAGTAGTGTCTCCAAATCTTGAGTGCAAACACCACTGCTGCAAGCTCGAGGTCAAGAGTCGGATTATTCTTCTCATGTACCTTAAGCTGTCTAGAAGCATAAGATATAACCCTGGATGCATCACAATAGGTCACATAACCATCTGAATCCTCTGGTAGAGTCAAGATAGGAGTCGTACTCAACCTAGTTTTTAGTTTTGAGAAGCTTTTCTCACAATCATCTGACCATCGAAACTTGACCATCTTCTGAGTCAACCTAGTCAATGGTGAGGCTATGGATGAAAATCCTTCCACGAACCGTCTGTAATAGCCCGCTAGACCTAAGAAACATCTGATATCTGTAGCAGAGGTAGGTCTGGGCCATTGTTTCACTGCTTCTATTTTCTGGGAATCTACTCGAATTCCTTCACTAGACACAATATGCCCAAGGAAAGCAACTGATTGTAACAAAAACTTGCACTTGTTAAGCGCATAACGATGGATTAGAAAGGAGATCATACCAACGCACGATAAGAATAACAAAGAGAGTGAAGTTTTCCTAAAACACCTCGTAGCCTCCCTCTCATTAGATGTGGTGCACTTCACACCAATGAAAAGGACTCTACTTAGTGTGGCTTTTCAGACATCCTAGGACACTTAAACCTAATGCTTTGATACCAAGTTTGTCACTCCCCGAAACTACCTCTGAGACGCGGACACGGGACCTAGGACCACAACTGATCCCAAGCTAACCCTGTTGGCCTGATCATGAGCATACTAAAGATAATAAACTGATGCGGAAGTTAAATCATAAATAAAATGAAAAGGATGGGGAATACCCATATACTATAACTAAGATAAATGAAAATTGATGAGTTTAATACAAAGAAAGATAATTAACTCAATACTAAGCTGAATCTATCTATGTCTGAAAATATCCTCTAACTGACTAAAAATGCTGGGACAGGCCCCAGCTAAGTCTAGCACAACTTAAACTAAAGGACCAAAATAATACTGAAAAGAGACTCATGACTATTGTCCTCAGAGAATAAGGACTCACCACTCATTCTGCTGAACTGGAGATCGGGAACCGATCTAAGCGTGATCTGGATGCTGAGAACCTGAACCTACATAACGAGAAGATGTAGCGCACGTATGCGTCAGTACTTAAAAGGTACTGAGCATGCAGTATAGAATACAACTGAAATAACATATAACTGAACAAAGAAAATAAGCAATGATATAATCTGAACATGATATAGATACTGAATGCTTAGATAACTAAATGCAATGACCAATTTATAACATGTTAAAACTGAATACTGACTATACTGATAAATGGTCAATGCAATAAAATCTGACTGAACTGTGGGAGCTACTAATAATCGATAATAAAACCACATGAGCTAAATGTGGAGTCTGATGTATACTCCCCATCGAGAGGACCCAATACACCCGGCCAAAGGTGTAGAGGCATGCTGGCGTGATCACCAACTGATATTGCCCACAGAGGGGACTTACATCTACGTGGCTCGTAGTTCTTGGACTATATGGGTACGCTGAACCCTAGTCCAACTCGATACTATGCTACTCCCAATAGATTAAGTGATTAACACATTATGACTGAATTTCTGTAATACTAGATAGCTCAAAACAGAACATGAAAAACTGAGAATGCAACAATTAATCTGATAATTATGCATTCATAAACTGAGGCATGTATAACTGAATACTGAAATATCTGACCTAGCATGTGTAATTCAAGAACTAAAGAAATACATAGCTAGGTTTCTCAAATTCATGCAATAAACTGATAAATAACATGATAATCTGATTTGGAACATTTAAATAACTAATTCATGATGATCTGTTTGAAATTCTAGATACCCTAGGTCTGTTCATAATCATGGAATCAAGAATCTGACTGAATTCTAGGGACCTAATGGGCGAAAGGAACCCACTAGTGAAATCTCACATACCTGGTGACGAATTTCACGGAGAAATCCTTTGATTTCTGGGCAGGACCTGAAGAAAACTTGTTGCGTTCTTGAACTAGGGTTCTAGACTTCTTTCTCCTCTGACTGTTCTAATTTTCTATGTTTTGATTAATGATTTGACTTAGGTAAGTTCTAGTTATGTTTCTAGGCTTAAACTGACTAAAACCTCATAATTTAGGGTCTAAACGACGTAACTTAGGGGTCCAATGACATAGGAAAAGGACCAAAACAACCCTAACTTAATTCTGGCGAAGCCCATCCACGGAAGGAACGACGGTCCGTCGTTTGATCTACCGGCCGTCGTTTTGGTCCGTCGGTCAAGTCTGTCCAGTAGGTCTTCACTAAAATGAGCATAACTTTTTACTCGTTGGTCGTATTTTAGAAAACTTGGTGGCATTGGAAAGAGAATTCAATTATCTATCATATGATAGGTCATGGGACACATAATACATCTTGTGCTAAGAGTTATGACCATTTTAAGTTGACCCAATCAATAATTTTCCTCTAACTGGCTGCTGACCCTCATCTATGGTCGGACCTCCGGACCATGAATTGAACGACAGTTCATTCTGGTCGACCGTAGTTCATGTCAGAGGCAGGGTAAAGGATTCTTGATCCACAGACACCGACCATGGACCGTGGTCTAACCTACGGACCGTGGTCTGACCTACGGACCGTGGTCTGACCTATAGACCGTGGGTCGAGACTTAGCCAATTTTCTGAGCTGGGTTTGGGGAGGGGTTGCAGTGGTGAACCACGGACCACCAGCACGGGCCATGGTCTGACCTACGGTCCGTGGATGGCAACCGTGAGTTGCACCTGCAACTTCTCAAAATCTACATTTTGGTCTATCTAGGATACGGGGTGTTATAGCGACGCGGAGCTGGGTGCAAATATTTGCCAGATCTTTTCTTCCTCTCCCAAACTCGATTCGACTCATGCCCACTTCAACATGGTATCATTGAGAATTTTTTCATATAATAACTATAATGAGCCGTTGGTCATTTTTGGGAAATTACCATTTTTTCCCTCCCAATATTGACCCTGAGTAGCTTTTTATTGAATTTTAAAAGTTGGTTTCGAACTTTGAGTAAAATCTTGTGAATTTTGTAAGATTTGAGTTTGTAAGGCTAAAGTTGTTAAAAAGTGGTTTTCAATGTCTTTTGGAGCTTCAAGTGTCAAAATGGAATTATGTCGATTTCATTAGTCCCAAAATGTGAAGATATATCTGAAAGAGTTGAAAATTTCAAATTCGGAGTCCTTTTGAGGATTTGACGTCCTAAGTTGGAAATTTGTGAAATTTTAGCCTTTGTATTTACTTTGGTCAACATTTGGGTTTCGGACGCTCAGACCGGAATTTTGAGAGCTCTGTTGGATTCAAGGATGATTTTATGCCTAATATATGTCTTGGTTAAATTTTCAGAGGTCCCAAGCTTGATTTAGCCTTTTTAGGCATTATAATAGTTTTTTGTGACTTCTACGAGTTTCAGGTCAAGGATACATCAGACTCATGTTTCAATGATTCCATTGAGTCTAAAACGTCATGTATAGGCAAATTACATATATGATTTGTGTGTGTGGGATTCCAAACGAATCTCGAGGGTCCTTTCGATGTTTTGACTATTGGTTGTTTTCTGGTGCTGCAGGGCTCACAATCGCAATGGTCGCATTAGCATAGACCTACTCGCAATCGCGAAAGTAGCCATTGTCTATACCCTCACTTTCATGATGGAGGTGTCGCGATCACGACCTTCACTTATGCGAAGATCGGTTTGCAATGGTCGAGATTTTAGTAGGGTTTGCTTTTGCGAACCCATGGTCGTTTTTGCGGCATCAAAGGAGACTTTTGACCTGCATATTTTGGTGTTTAATCCCCATTTTTAATTTTTGAACTTGGCAAAATGCTTGAAGGCGATTTTGAAGAGATTTCATGTGCTAAATATTTTAGGTAAGCTTTTGAGACCCTAAAACTTCATTTTCTTTTGATCATTTATAGATTTTAATATCAAAACTTGAGATTTTGATTGGCAAATGGCAAGGTTTTTTCAAGGACTTGAGTTCTAAACTAAAATGGTGATTTTGAATTTATTTTAGTTCCTTTTCAAAATGGTTTTCGCCAATGAGTTTCAAATGCCTTTGGTAACATCTTCAAGTAAAGATTTTCAGATTCAAACCTCATTTTCGGAATGTGGTTTTTGAGTAAATGAACTATTTTTCAAGGAGTGTGATATGGGTATTGTTATTTTTAGAATATTATTGTGATTACTTAATTGAATTAGGTTATGTGGCTTTCGAAGTTGTTTGGAAGGGAAAGTCTCAAGTCTTGGATTGACTATTTGATTGAATTTAGGCAAGTGATCTCCTTAAACCTTGTAAATCTAGTAGAATCGTGTATTCCGCTTCATTGTGTGTGATGGGTAGTAATGGGAATGAGATGATGGGTTCAATGTTCCACTTGATTAATCTTAATGAATAAAAAGAGGATTAATGAAAAGGCAACATGTGGACCATGATGTTTTGTGAATTGCCTTGTTGTGGCCCCTATTTGATTTATTGATAAATTTCTTGAATTGTTATTTCTTCCTTATGGTGTGAATTTGCTTATGTGCATGGATTGTTGTACACCGTGATGAGATATATAACATAAAGCCGAAGTGAAATGGTTACGGTAAATGATATGATATAGAGTTGAAGGGAAATGGTTTCAGCTAGTTGAATGATATAAAGCCGAAGGAAAATTGTTCTAGCTAGTGATATTATGCCGAAGGGAAAAGGTTCATGCAAGTGATATGATATAAAGCTGAAGGAATATGGTTATAGCTAGTGATGTGATATAAAGCAGATGAGAAATGGTTCCAGGTAGTGATATTGTGCCGAAGGGAAATCGTTCTTGCAAGAGTTGATTATTATGATTTGATACATTTCATATTTGTGATTGATCTACTTATTACGTGTGGTTGATCTACTTGTTACTTGTGATTGATCTACTAGTTACTTGTGATTGGCATACTTGATGCGTGTTGGTTGTTGAACTATGACTGCTGAACTATGTGATTAAGCCTTGTAAACTATGTATTGTAGCACTGTTAGATTGGGCTGACTTCTATGCAGGTTGTATGTCACGGCCCAAGGTAGCCCCTAGGCGTAACATGGCGTACAGGACCTCGAAAGGCCCCATACAATCCACTTATCATTCATCATACAAGATAATAGAATAAAAGAGATTAAGAAAAACATTTCAAGTCTAAAGTTTTATCAAATAAATCGAAAGTCTAAACATCGTCTCAAAGTCATCTAGTACATAAGAATGAATCTGGGCATAGCTCGTACATCATGTTCCAACACTAAAAATAAGGAAAGATTGAAAACAATAAATGTCCGGTCCTCAAAGCATGAAGACTCACCAAAGCTCATAATCTCCTCAAAGAACTCTAGCCACGAAACTGGGAATCCTCAGTCATACCTACATTTGGGGAAACGTAGGCAAGATTATGCGTTAGTGCAAATATATACCAAGTATGATAGCCATGCATAAAAACATATAAAGACATGCTAAAAAAGGACTTTTCATAAGCATGCGATGATCAAGCTTAAACATGAATCTTAAATGTTAGAAAACACAAGTCGTAAAACATGATCAATGCAAGTGAACATTATCTTAAAACATACGTAAGATATTTCTTGAAGTAACCTTAGTTCCTCTTAGCTTTCTTGTGGGAAGTAGCCTTAACCGACATATAAGACCATGTGAGCTACCAACATGGAATCTGGTGTATCCCACACCGAAAAGGGGTATCCTACTTTCGAAAGTAAGGACCATGAACTTCTAGCGTATGTGGATCCACTAGCTAATGTCTATCTAGACAATCCTATGTTGGCACATAGTTTATGGACATGGGTAATTACCAATTGTCCACTCGGTACTAAGCTTAACTTTCACAGAATAGTTCTTAATCATATTCATCTTAGCTCTTCAAGGAACAAGGGTAATCGCTTCTTGTCCTTACATCATGTGACATGGGTAATCGCATCTTGTCTTTATACTAGAGAGCATGGGTAATCGCCTCTTGCCTCAACATTAGAATAACTCTTTAACATTGGTTCATTTTATGTGGAAAGACCTTTCAACCCTAAGAACCCTTATTATGTGAGAAAACCTTTCACAATCATGCTTTCATGTGTATATCAAAAATCCTTTCAACAATAACAACATCATTGATACTTCATTCTCAAAGCATCCTTAAAACATTTACATAGATTTCATGAGAAAATGTTTGATTTCATAAATTCTTCTTTCATAATCCAAAACCCACATCACATAGTCATAACTTGGAAAAACATGGGTTCATGGGGATCTTCGTAAAAACATGAGATTAACTCAATTCATGCATAAGAGATCATAAATTAATCAATTAAATCAATAATTAAGAGAACCTATAAAATAGAAGAAAAACCCTATCTGAATTGGAGATTTCTAACTTTGAAAATTGGAGAAGTTGGGAACTCCATGGAGGAAAGGGCTCCATGGATGCAAACCGGCATACATCAATACCAATTTCTTAACTTCAATTGTGGAATTGGAGACTTGACTTGAAACCCTAGGTTGGACCCTTCTTCTTCAAGCTTTCTAGAGAGAGAAATATTTGAGTGGAAGACTTTGTTCTTCTTTTACAAATTTGAGAGTGATTTCAATTGGGGAATTTTGGGGTTAAAAGCGCTTAAATAGGGGTTTTGGTGAAGGGTAAAATGACATAGTATTAGGATAGAGTAGTTAGGAAAATACCCAAATGCCCCTAAAAATGTAATTGCCGACACCAACTACGGCTAGACCCACGGTCTGTTAGTCAGACCACAGACCATCCTGTTAGGGCGTAGTTTAGGATCATAAGCTAGAATTTGAGGCCTTGATCGTTGGGCCTCATCCACGGACCATGGGTCCAACGACGGCTTATTGGTCCCGACCGTGGATCTTGGCTTTTGATCCCTAATTTTCTCTTAAGTATGGGGCTCACCTACGAGATCTACCTATGATGCATGCATTGGACAACGGACCGTCTAGGCGAACCATTGAAAACACAGAAAACTTGACATTTGGAAAAAAACTAACTGGCCAACCACGGACTTGACCTACGGTCTGTGGGTCGTTCCACGGGTCGTGGATGGCACTGTCGAAACTGGCACCAGATTTTTGAAAACTGAATTTTTTTTGTCTTTTCGAATCTGAGGTGTTACATTATCTCCCCCTTGGGATCATTCGTTCTCAAATGATATTCAAGACATCATAAGGAAGGTAGGAAATCAAACCTAATATCCCAACATGCATGCAATTACATAAATGCACATATCCGAGGAGGAAATATCAACTCCAATCTAAAGCATGTTCAAAACACCATACCATGAAGTATATATGCAACTCATACGCAAATGCACATAAACATGTAGAAATCAACCAAGTCGACTCATTTTCTCAAAACTTAAGCTTTTTCGTGAACATGCATAAATGAGGAAATCATGGGAATATCTAAGGCATATGACACCAAAAGAGTTAACCATGAGGAACTCAATACCTCAAGCTAGAGTAGGGGTAGAAGGAAAGAGATGAGGATAACGGGACATCATATTGGCCTCGGTCTCAAAAGTAGCACCTTCAACTAAATCATTCCTCAACAAAACTTTTACGGAAGACTCTTCTTTATTTCTCAACTTCTTGACTTGCCAGTCTAAAATCTCAACCGGGACTTCCTCATAAGAAAGATTCTCCTTAACTCCCAAACCTTCTAAGGGAACTATAGATGTCGGATCACCAACACATTTCTTCAACATTGAGACATGGAAAACTGGATGCATCGATGCCAATTCATTAGGCAATTCAAGTTCATAAGCAACCTTACCAATACGCCGCAAAATATGATATGGGCCTACATAACAGGGAATAAGCTTCCCTTTCTTACCAAAACTCATTACACTCATCATGGGTGAAATTTTAAACAAACCCAATCATTCACATCAAATTCAATTTATCTTCTCCTTACATCGGCATATGCCTTTTGCCAACTTTGGGACGTTTTCAACCTTTCTCTAATAAGGCAAGCTTTCTCCGTAGCATCATGTACCAACTCGAGGCCTATCAAAGCGACTTCACCCGCTTCAAACCAAACTATAGAAGATCTACACCTCCTACCATATAATGCCTCAAATTGAGCCATACCAATGCTTGAGTGATAGTTATTGGTGTAGGCAAACTCAATTAAAAGCAGATGATCATCCCAATTAGCCTTGAAATCAATCACACAAGCTCTCAACATATCTTCCAAAGTCAAGATAGTACGCTCCGCTTGCCCATCAGTTTGAAGATAAAATGTCGTACTAAGCTTAACATGAGTACCAAGATCTTTTGAAAATATTTCCAAAACTAAGAAGTGAATTGGGTACCACGATCGTAGATAATGGATAAAGGCACTCCATGAAACCTTATCATTTCCCCAGGTACAACTTAGCATAGTCCTCTGCCGAATAAGAAACCTTGGGAGGGATGAAATAAGCCAATTTCATTATTCGATCTACTATAATCCAAATCGAGTAATGTTGTCGCCGGGTGCGAGACAAACCAACAATGAAGTCCATATTCAGATCTTCGCACTTCCAAGTAGGAATGCTAACGTCTTGAGAAAAACCTCCCAGTTTCTGCTGCTCAACTTTTACTTGTTGACAATTAGGACTCTTAGCCAAAAATTCCGCAATATCTTTCTTCATCCCATTCCACCAATAGATGTACCACAAATCATGGTACATCTTAATGGCTCCCGGGTGAATGGAATATCGAGAACTATGGGCTTCTGCTAAAATTTTCTCTCTCAAGTCATCTATATTGGGAACACACTATAACAACCGTCAAAATCAAGTAGGATAAAGTAGAGCCTCACATGAGTTTTATGCATTAATAACTTGTTAAAATAATGAAGAATAACCTTTTTCGTCAGTTTTAAAGAGTTTGGAAGTCAAACGTCAAGGGACGACCAAGACGTTTGGAAACTAGTCTTTTGCTTGTTGGTGTGTTATAGTATATTGTTCATGTTTTTATGTGTTGTTTGGAGTCTAAAATCAGTGGAGGTGACCCTAGTGTCTTAATAAATGTTTTTAGGGTCAAACCGTTCGGGTACGACTCCCCGGGACCACCCTAAGGGTCCCCGAGGAGGATCCTAACCCTTGGCCAAACAAGCTACCAAGGCAGCTTGAAGTTGCTCATGGAGGGAGCATGTCCGCGTCGCGGACTAGCTCCACTAAGGGCCAAAATTTTGGTCTGCGTCATGGACTAGCTCCACTAAGGGCCAAAATTTTGGTCCACGTCGCGAACTTGTTTCCCGACGAAATCTGCGAAAATAAAACTCAAGTGTGACTTGTTTAAAAGGTCCAACTAAGTGAGGGGTAGTTTGGGGAATTATTATAAACGGTTATTCTACCTATTTTAGGGTATTTTAATTTGGTTAAAACCCCAAACCTAAAATTAGACCCCATTCTTCAAATTGACCCTTCCCTCTCAAAATAGATTTTCTCAAAAACTCCATTGAAGACCTTGATGAAGCTCAAGCTAGAAGATGGGTTTTCAACTGATTTATTCTTCAATTTCATGGGTCTTCAATAATTAAGGTATGGTAACTCTTGATTCTTGAATAACCTTCCATTCAAGGAGTTCTATCAAAGATTTTCAAAAGTGATTCAAAGACCAAAAATTCCCAATTTTCAATCTAAACATGGGTCCTTTGTCAAAAGATTTTCTAAATCATTCTATTGATGAATTAATGTGGAATTAAGGTTTTTAAGATAATTTTCAAAGGAATTCTTAAAGAACCCATGATCCCCAAATTCTCAAAAATTAGCCTATGAT
>NW_006238957.1:1369628-1370256 GCF_000226075.1 Solanum tuberosum
ATGGTGGAGGTGTTCACTTCTTGTCTATCTTTGTATGTTGAGATCATGGCCTTGAAGGCAATAGATGCAAAGTTAATTGATGATTATGATGCATATGTTTATGAAGTTGTGCTATGAAGGTTATGTATGAAATCCTTAATGCTAGCATGATGTTTAAAGTGTGTTGATGATGAGGAGTATAATGTGAATGATAAAGTTAGGGATAATATGTGGTCTACATGATTGATTATGTTATGTACTATTATGGAATGACCCTTACCTATATGACCCCTATATGAATGTTTGATCATATACAGGTTAGGAGTACCTATTCAATGTTGAATGTGTCCTTGTCTCCTATGATGAAGTGTGGGTGTGTGGTCTAGAATCCCTAAAGGCTTTATATGTGAATTGCTTATGATTTGGGGACATTGTGAATGTGTTGTGATCCCTTGAAGGGGAGTGCACTCAATGTCAATGTTGTTGCTATTATGTCACTATGAGGACCAATATGCACACACACTCTACATGTATAGCTATGAATATGATGTGTTATGATGTCTACTGAAAGGTTAACTCTTATATGCATCCGTACATCTTATTATGCATGCAAAGTGTATGATTAGAAAGGTATGAATATGTGTTGTAT
>NW_006238957.1:1371697-1392033 GCF_000226075.1 Solanum tuberosum
TTTTGCATGGTTATCATACTTAGTGCATTCTTGTACTAACACCATTCTTCTTCATCTTTTTACACCAAGTGTAGGTGGTGGTGGCTAAAGGGCCTTTCCTAGAAGTGATGAGCTTAGCTTACTATTCCCAAGTTCGGGTGTGTCCTTAAAGATTCAAGGACCTTTATGTTAAAGAGTTTCCTTAAGTTTAATGTACTAGAAAGTAGTTTCTTTTGTATTGTAAGGGTTGTGTCCCTCTTGTGTTGTAGTCGTGTTTTAAGATGGCTACCTTGAGACGTAGTACTTCGATTTTGTATTAAAGGTTTAAATGAGGTAACTTTTAAGTCTTCTGTTATATCATGAAAAAGTTTTAAATTTTCCGCTATTTTTCTATGATAAATTCTATGACGAATGCTAAGGGCTTGTATAAGACCTCTGAGAGGTCGAATACGCCGGTAACGTCTAGGGGGTGATCTCGGGTCTTTACACACACAACCGACCTTGACATCTATGTACTCCATCTCCCCCTTGGGAGAAAGCCTCAACGGACTTTTTAAGCACTGCTTCATTTAATTCAACCACAATCGGATCAAGACCTTGCTTGGCTCTCACATCCTCCACAAAAGACGATTCTGACCCATTGTGGTGAACACCCAATCGGGCCAATGTATGAACATCTCGAACCAACTTCTTTTTATCATCATCGATATGAGTAACACTACCCATAGATAACCGACTAAGAGCCTCCGCCACCACATTTGCTTTATCGGGGTGATAGAGAACACTCATATCATAATCCTTCAATAACTGAAGCCACCTTCTTTGGTGAAGATTTATATCCTTCTGATTAAACACATATTGCAAACTCTTGTGATCAGTAAAAACATCGATATGAACACCATACAAATAATGTATCCATATCTTTAAGGCAAAAACAATCGCCGCTAGTTCAAGGTCAAGGGTAGGATAATTCTTCTCATGAATCTTAAGACTTGAAACATAGGGAATAACTTCCCCATTTTGCATAAGTACACATCCTAGCCCAATTCTCGAGGCATAACAATAAACAACAAAACCATTTGTCCTTTCCGGTAAAGTCAACACCGGAGCGGAGTAATTCTACCCTTCAATTCCTGAAAACTCTTTTCACATGCTTCGGACCATATGAGTTTAGCCTTTTTTGAGTCAATGCTGTCAATGGAGAGGCAATCGACGAAAACCCCTCAACAAACCTTCTATATTAACCAGCCAAACCCAATAAACTTTTAATATCTGAAAGGGATAGAGGTCTAGGCCAACTCTTAACCGCATCCATCTTCTTAGGATTTACCTCAATACCCTTACTTGAATCAATGTGACCAAGAAAAGCCATTGACCTTAACCAAAAATCGCATTTGCTAAACTTCGCAAAGAGTTGTTAGTCCTTGAGGACTTGCAACACAATCCTCAAATAATTGATGTGATCATCCTCACTTGTCAAATAAATCAATATATCATTAATGAATACAATCACAAACATATCAAAGTATTGTCTAAACACCCTATTAATCAAATCCATAAATTTCATCGGACCAATTACCAAAACTCATAATGACCGTACCGATTTTGAAAAGTTGTCTTCAGAATGTCATCTTCTTTCACCCTCAATTGGTGATAACCCGACCGAAGGTCAATCTTGGAAAAGTAACTCGCTCCTTGAAGTTGGTCAAACAAGTCATCTATCCTTGGGAGAGGATACTTATTCTTAACGGTAAACTTGTTCAACTGTCGATAGTCAATACACATACGGAGCGAACCATCTTTCTTTCTAACAAACAAAACTGGACCACCCCATGAGGAGATACTCGGTCGAGTGAAACCCTTAACCAACAAATCTTTCGATTGCTTTTTCAACTCCTTTAGTTCTGCCGGAGACATTCGGTAAGGAGTAATAGGGATAGGTTGCGTATCTGGGAGAAGGTCAATACCGAAGTCTATTTCCCTTATGGAAGGAATAATGGGTAAATTATTTGGGAACACTTCCAAAAACTAATTAACCACAGGGACCAACTCAAGAGTAGGGGTTTCAAAATCTACATCCCTCACCCTAACTAGATGATACATGCAACCCTTAGAAATCATCTTTCTAGCTTTAAGACAAGAGATAAACTAACCCTTAGGCATAGAATTTCCCATTTTCCACTCTAGGACAGGCTCATTTGGAAACTGAAACTTGACTACACGAGTTCTACAATCAATACAAGCATAACATGAATGCAACCAATCCATACCAAGGATAATATCAAAATCTAGCATATCAATCTCTACCATATCAACAAGAGTAACTCTATGGGACAAGGAAACGAGACACTTTCTATAGACCCTCTTAGCCACAATAGAATCACCAACAGGAGTAGAGACAAAAAAAAGATCTAACAACACATTCGAATGAATATCAACCTCATAGCCACATTTGGCGTCACAAAAGACAAGGTAGCACCGTGGTCAAGTAAAGCATAAACATCAAGTTGAAACACTTTCAACATACCGGTAACCACATCTGGAGAATTCTCTTGATCATGATAAGTTTGAAGTGCATAAAATTTGTTTTACTTGGGAGCATTTGGACCAGAACCACTGGGACCACATGAAGGATTAGGTTGAGCCCTTCGACGATTATCTCCATCATTCTTAGAAACCGAAGGACAATCTCTTATCTTGTGGTCCATATTACCAAATCAAGTATTGGAACCCGCTAAACACTTGCCCTTTTGCTTCCTTCAACACTTAGCATAAGTAGGCAATAAAAACCCACTACCACTTCCTCTTTGAGGAATAGGGTTAGATACCATTTCTTTGTTGAACTTAGAAGGAAAATTGGAGGAACCTTGACCAGAAAACCTTTGTCGGAACATAGAACGACCATGTCCATCGGACCTTGAATGTGAGAAATTATTATTACCGGTTTTAGCCCTCTTTCCCTCCCTAGACATTTCATTAAGTTTCTCATCTTTGATTTGTTGAACATGAACCATGAGACGAGAAATGTCCATGTCATTAACAATCATGACGGTACGACATTCCTTAACCACTATTTCAAACACGCCCAAAACGAACTTACTCATCATTGCCCTAGGATCGGAAATCATAGTGGGAGCATATCGAGACAATTGTGTGAACTTCAAAGCATATTTCTTCGCACTCATACTTCCTTGACAAAGGTTGATTAATTTAAGCACCTTTGCCTTCCTCATCTCAAAGGGAAATAACCTATCAAGGAAAGCAACACTGAACTTTTCCCAATCGAGAGGACACGCAACTTTCGGTCTCCCCTCTTTCCATTGGTTGAACCACAGTTGAGTGACACCCTTAAGTTGATAAGTGGCCAAGTCCGCCTTTTCCACCAGCATCACTCCCATGATCATCAACACCTTGTACACCTCATCAATGAACACTTGAGGGTCTTTCTCAACCTTAGAACCATGAAACTTTGGGGGATTCATTCTAGTGAAGTTTCTCACTCTAGATGTAGTCGTACCCATATTTGGGTTCACGGGGACCCAAACCTCCCTATTGACTTGGGTCGTCATGGCTTGAGCGAGTACTTGAAAAGCAGCCCTAAACTCTGCATGAGTCACTTGCTCGGCCAAAGGATCGGCCAGAACTAGAGGATCTTGAGGAGGAGCTTCTCGTTCCACATTCTCTCCCACATTCCTTCTAGCATATGCTCTTCGAGTAGACATATCATGTAGAGCATCGGATAAGGATTAAGAGAGAGACCTTATAGAGTTAAACTCTATTGTGTGACTTTAGAGTAATGAAAGAAGGGGAGTTTCCTAAACATCTTATATTCTCTCATTCATAAATGTGGTGCGCTTCACACTCATAAACAAGACTCTACTCTACGTGGCTTATGAGACTTCCTATGACTTTCTAAACCTTGTGCTCTGATTACTTAGTTTGTCACTACCCAAGGTTGCCCCTAGGCGTAACATAATGTACAGGACCCTGAGAGGACCCATACAAGCCATTTAGCATTCATCATAAAACATAATAGCATAAAAGAGATCAAGAGAAACATTTCAAGTCTAAAGTTTTATCAAAGTAAAGCAAAAGTCTAAACAACATCATCTCAAAGCCATCTAGTACATAAGAAACTCAAAAATAAGGAAAGACTGAAAACAATAAATGTCCGGTCCTCGAATCATGAGGACTCACCAAAGTTCGGAATCTCGTCAAAGAACTCTAGCCATGAAACTAGGAACCCTGATTGTCAGACCCTATATTTGGAGAAATGTAGGCAAGAGTATGCGTTAGTACAAACATGTACCAAGTATGATATCCATGCATAAAATCATATAAAGTAACGCTAAAAAGAAAATTTTCATAAGCATGCGATGATCAAGCTAAAACGTGAATCTTGAATGTTAGAAAACATAAGTCGTAAAACATGATCAATGCAAGTGAACATCATCTTAAAACATATGTAAGATACTTCTTGAAGTAACCTTAGTTCCTCTTAGCTTTCTTGTGAGAAGTAGCCATAACTGACATATAAGACCATGTGAGCTACCAACATGGAATCTAGTGTCTCCCACACTGAAAGAGGGTGTCCTACTTGCCAAGGAAAGGACCATGAACTTTTAGCTTATGTGGATACACTAGCTAATGTATATCTATACAATCCTATGTTGGAACATAGTTTATGGGACATGGTTAATCGCCATTTGTCCACTCGGTACTAAGCTTAACTTCCAAGGAACAGTTCTTAATCATATTCATCTTAGATCTTAAAGGAAGATGGGTAATCACCTCTTAACCTTACAACATGTGACATGGGTAATCGTCTCTTATCTTTCAATTAGATAGCATGGGTAATCGACTCTTGCCTCAACATTATAATAACTCCTTAACATTGGTTCATTTTAGGTGGGAAGACCTTTCAACCCTAAGAACCCTTATTATGTTAGAAAATCTTTCACAATCATGCTTTCATGTGTATATGAGAAATTTTTTCAACAACACAACAATAAAAACATTATTGATACTTCATTCTCAAAGCATCCTTAAAAATATTTACATAGATTTCATGATAACATGCTTGATTTCAAAAATTCTTCTTTCATAATCCAAAACCAACATCATATAGTCATAACTTGGAAAACATGGGAATTACATGGGTTCATGGGGAATCTTCATAAAAAGATGAGATTAATTCAATTCATGCATAAGAGATAATAAATCAATCAATTAAATAAATAATTTAGAGAACCGACAACATAGAAGAAAAACCCTAACTCAATTAGGGATTTCTAACTTTGAAAATTGGAGAAGTTGTAACTTCATGGAGGAAAGGTCTCCATGGATTAAAACCATCGTACCTCAATACCAATTGCTGAAATTCAATGGTGGAAATGGAGACTTGACTTGAAACCTAAGGTTGGAGCCTTTTTCTTCAAGCTTTCTAGAGAGAAATATTTGAGAGGAAGACTTTGTTCTTCTTTTGTAAATTTAAGAGAATGATTTCAATTGCGGAATTTTGGGGTTAAAATCGCTTATATAGGTGTTTCAGTAAAGGGTAAGATGACATAGTATTAGGTTAGATTAGTTTGGAAAAGACCCAAAAGCCCCTAAGAATATAACTCCCGACACAAACGATGGCTAGACCCACAGTCCGTTGGTGAGACCAAACACCTTCCTGTTAGTGCGTCGTTTAGGATTAAAGGCTAGAATTTGAGGCCTTGATCGACGGGCCTCATCCACGGACCATGGGTCCAACGATAGTCCATTGGTCCCGGCCTTGGATCTTGTCTTTTGATCCTTAATTTTCTCTAAGTATCGGGCTCACCTACGAGACCTGACTACGACTCGTGCTTTGGACGCCGTACCACCATGGTGATCCGTTGAATAATTCAGAAAACTTGACATTTGAAAAAAACTAATTGGCCAACCACGAACCTGACCTACGGTCTGTGGGTCATTCCACGGGCCGTGGATGGCACCGTTGGAACAGGCACCAAATTTCTGAAAATTGAAATTTTTTTTGTCTTTTCAAATCTAAGGTGTTACATTGTAGTTTGAGGAGGCTCCATTGAGATGTAAAGGGTATTCATTTTCTAGCTAGATTTACTTTGTTTATCAGGTTGCTTGGTGAGTATCGTGTTGTTTGTTACTCACTCATTGCTTCTATACATGTGTAGGCTTCGAGCCTGGTACCGTGTGATTTCTCTTAAACTTCTCCCATTTCTGAGGCTTGTTGAAGGGCTTGAAAGGTAGCTTCTTGTCATCCCAGCGGGCCCTTTTTTTCCTTTATGTTATGCTTTATTATATTTGGAAAACAATGACATTGAGACTTGTTCGTATTTTTTATTTCCCCACTTTATGTATTAGTGGCTTCTACACATGACAATCAGGTTTTTGGGGTTATATTAGAATGGCTAAGTTTTCAATTTTTTACTTATTCTTGCTTATTTCCCTTTTTTCATTTTGTTGGGTTGAGGCTGACTTGTCTTGGTGGGAATAAGCAAGTGTCATCACGTCCATTTTTTTGTCATGAAAAATGGTATCAGAGTCTCAGGCTCATAGGTCTCAAGTTTTTACAAGCCAAGTCTCAGTAGAGTTTCGGGGATCGGTAAGGAGACGTGATAACACTCAACTACACTTCATCCAATTCTAAGTGTGGGCGGTCGCAATCAAGTATAAACCCAACAAAGATTTGAAGTCGATCCCACAGGGAGTGATACGGTAGAGAATTCAATTACGAAGTAAAAGGCATGTTCTAGTCGTTTGTAGAAGTAAACATAATCAAAACAAGTTAAAGTAAATTCTAGGGGTTGACAACTAGTGTCAAATGGGGGGGATTAGAGTGAGAAATTAACAACTACGAAAACAGGGGGTAATAAAGTAGAGACGGATCCTTGGGGATGTGATCGATTAAATGCCAATTTTGGGAGATTATTATCTACTAAAAGACGTTGAATCTTTAGATGTAATAGCCATATCTCGATCAACTACCACGAATCAGGTGATTTCTCTTGAACCTCGACAACCATAACACTATGAACATCCCAAAACCTCAATTAATCTACTCTCTCAAGCTAGATTGGTAGGTTCGAATTTAGACTCACTTTCTAAAGCTGAATCAACAATAACCCAATCACTACAATTATCAATTGATAGTTTTAATCCAAAAACCTCTATCTCAAGCAAGCTCGAATACTAAGTTAGAACTGTATTTGCAACAACAATTCATAAATGAAAACTCAACTAAAAATTAAACCCACTTAAATTCAACATTTAAATTAGTAAATACTAACACCCATAAGCTAATTACAGCATTTAATCACATAATCACACCCCAAAGGATGGGGGTTTTAGCCACAAATCATAAAAAGCAAGAAAATATTGCCAACTATGTTCTCGATCAGCTGGTTAACAAAATATCAAGTCTTCACAATGCTTGGAATCAGTTCAAAATCAAAACCCAACTGAAAATTCTACTCAAAAACTACTAAAAATAGTGTCTAAATAAAAAAAAAACAAGAGTTAGAATGTGTGGGAACTTTCGGAACTAAAAGAACTCCTCTTCATCTTTTAAAAATCATATTTATACTCTTCCAGATTTTCAGCTTCAGGACAGATCGGCGGTATAAGACGAGCATCACCAGCCCAGTCGGCGATGTGCCAAATGTCCTCTTCCATCGCCTTCTTGAATTGACTCTTTCACCATTCACCTATGGTAACTTTAGGCAATCAGTATCTCCATCCCGATCCATTCAGCGGTTTGCCGAGTTGGCTTCCTCCCCGGGATGGCCTTCTGGAACTTTTGGCGAGCTGAAGGACCACTCAACGATTCGTCGAGTGGTCTTGGCGATCAACAACTTTGTTTTTCTTCAAATTTTTTAGGTTTTTCACTCTTTTATGCCCGATAATGTCCTTGCCTTGCTCTTTTGCTTTCATTGCTGCAAATTAACATTTTAACATCAGTTTGGAGCATAAAGTAGGCATTGAGGACACTAAAACTATGAATATTAAGCCCTAAATGAGTCGAAATTCCAAACTCGTCAACACCCCCAACTTAAACTTTTGCTTGTCCTCAAGTAAAAACACAAGATGAATCATTTCAACAAAGAAGTCTACAAATATTGCTACTCAAGACTCAACATGAATGCACATGAGGTTCAATCTATCCATGCAATGTTCAATTGTGAACTACAAGTTTCAAACAGTGACTAGCAATCATCAAATAGAATTCAAGCTCACAATGCTTGCTACAAATGCAAATTCAAGCTCAACAAGAGTATTTGAATCCCCTCACATCAAGAA
Source organism: Solanum tuberosum (assembly GCF_000226075.1). Lineage (NCBI taxonomy): Eukaryota > Viridiplantae > Streptophyta > Magnoliopsida > Solanales > Solanaceae > Solanum > Solanum tuberosum. Next base: position 1,379,981 of record NW_006238957.1, read on the forward strand.
TGATTCCATGCTCACACAAAGCTCATCAAAATTTCAGAATTTCGGAATCAAAAACAACTCTCATACTCTCAAAGATAAACACATGCATGATTTTCCCCATAGGATTGCCCGTACTTTCCGATCAACATGACATTAAGCTGAAACAAGATAACAAAGGTCTTTTAAGGCTAGTAATGGGGCTGAGGGTAAATGTAATGATCATTTTTGGCTTGGTGACTTCTACCTTCATCCTGCATTCTCTTTCACTCTTTTTGATTTTCTCAATCCACCTTATGTTCTTTTAAGCTTGACCATTGGATACCCCATCTCTTTTGTCCATTATACAAAATTTATTTCAACAATTCTTTTCTTTTTCAATCTTTTTCTTCTTTCACTTTTCTCTTCTTGTTTTTTATATGGAGGGGTTCCATCTATTTTAACATGATCCTTCAAGGGAAATTTCTCAAACTTATTGACTTTCCTCCTCTTTCACCACACCCCCAACTTAGGCTTTTGGCTATTCAAAATGACCAATGCTTCCTGAAGATTTTAGGTGGGAAAGAAAGAGGTCAAATGTGTTCAAGTTTCATCCAAAGAAAAAGATAGGCTCAAACGGTGCCAAGCAAGGTTCACACTCTCACAAGGTAGTCACAAAGAGGTATAATGGCGATTTCAGTCTACCCTCCACAAATGGTGCCTAAGATCATCTCTATCATTTACCTACATTATTTGATTGGACAAATAGGGCATGTTCTAGTATTATCAAGCACACATTCCAAGACAACCTCACCACACATGACATTTAACACAATCATCAAACGAGACTCTACAATTTTAGCTAGCGTGCAACGATCATCACAGGATTCATTCAACAATCAGCTTGTCATAATGAGATGCTAAGAGTTCACATATGACTTATGCAACTAAAATTTTCCTCATTGGAATCGCACACACATATCGTTAAATCAAGAGCACTATTCAAGTCATCGATATCGGTCGCAACCAACACTTAAATTTGCAAAAGAACAACCACATTCACAAACGTCAAGAGGTGACAAAAAATTTAGTTCCGGTCAAAACCATCATTAACATTAAAACCAATGGATTAAAAATGAATATTCACCAATGAAATCAAGTATTCACACAATTACAAAAACGACAATAATATCCATAAAAACAGCCCACAAGAGGTAGGTATGAATATACCTTACCCTGTCAAGCTAAACTAGCAATTGTCCTCAAATGCAAATGAAATAAAAAGTCTAAACATGACACTGAAAGAGAGTCAAAATTCCCCTATCAGGCTAAGCCTGAGGTGAACTTTGCATGTCTGTGACTCACTCAGTCAGGGCATTAGTGCCCGGCTCAGCTCCATCCTTTGCTTCACTTGAGCCCACCATAAACGTATCCTTAAGAGATACCTCCACAGCACTATCTCCCCCTTGAGGTCCTCTAAATCATAATACACAACAACATCTAGAGTGTCAAGCTCCTCCTCATCAGTCTCGGGAGCCTCTGACTCTGCATCATTATCATCCCTAGCAGCATCTCCAATCGTAGTAGCCGGAGAAATCTCAGAGATAGTTGGAAACTCAGTGCTCGGGACCTCTAGAAGGTCCATCATTCCTAATAACATCGAAAGATCTGTGGATTTTAGCTCATCCACATCATGCCTCAACCCACCAATCGGCCTTCGGATGCTTGAGTATCGACTAGTTTTGTAATGGCATGAAGGTGCTGCTGATAAACCTAAATCAGTATCTGGCAGCCACTTTCAGATCCTTCTTCTCTATTTGTGCTATGGAAGATAATTCGATTACGAAGTAAAAGGCGTGTTCTAGTCGTTTGTAAAAGTAAAGATTATCGAAACAAGTTAAAGTAAATTTTAGTGGTTGAAAACTAGTGTCAAATGGGGGGATTAGAGTGAGTAATTAACAACTACGAAAATATGGGGTAATCAAGTAGAGAAGGATAATTGGGAATGTGATTGATTAAATGCCAATTTCATTGTATGGGTGATTATTATCTACTAAAACACGTTGAATCTTAGTGGGTAGGCTAGGCTTTAGATTTAATATCCATCTCTCGATCAACTACAATGAGTCAAGTGAGTTTTCTCGAACCTCGACAAGCATAACATGTACAGCCCAAAACCTCAATTAATCTACTCTCTCGAGCTAGATTGGTAGGATCAAATTTAGACTCACTTTCTCAAGTTGAATCCACAATAACCCAATCACTACAATCATCAATTAATAGTTTTAATCCAAAAACCTCTTTCTCAAGCAAGCTTCGAATACTTAGTTAGAACTGTATTTGCAACTACAATTCATAAATGAAAACTCGAATAACAATTAAACCCACTTCAAATCAACATTTTAATTAGTAAATACTAACACCAATAAGATAATTAAAGCATTTAATCACATAATCACACCCCCAAAGGATGGGGGTATTAGACACACATCATAAAAGGCAAGAAAATATTACCAACTATGTTCTCCATCTGCTGGGTAACAAATTACAAGTCTTCACAATGCTTAGAATCTGTTCAAAATCAAAACTCAACATAAAATTCTATTCAAAAACTACTAAAAACAGTGTTTAGATTAAGAAAAACCAGAGTTAGAATGTGAGGTAACTTTCGAAACGAGAAGAACTCATTTTCATCTTTTAAAAAAAACATTTATACTCTTTCAAATTTTCAGCTTCAGGACAGATCAGTGGTATAAGTCGATCATCACCGATCCAGTCGGTGATGTGCCAAATGTCCTCTTCCATCGCCTTCTTAAATTGACTCTTCACAATTCACCTTCTATAACTTTAAGCGATCATTATTTCTATCACCGATCCATTCGGTGGTTCACCGAGTTGCGCATTCCATCGCTGAGTTAACTATTCCCCAGGGCTGGACTTCTGGAACTTTTGGTGAGTTGAAGGACAACTAAGCGGTTTGTCGAGTGGTCTTGGCGATTAACATCTTTGCTTTTCTTCAACTATTTCAGCTTTTTTGCTCTTTTTTGCCCGATAATGTGCTTGCCTTGCTCTTTTGCTTTCGTTGCTGCAAATTAACATTTTAACATCATTTTAGAGCATAAAGTAGGCATTGAGAACACTAAAACTATGAATATTAAGCCCGAAATGAGTTGAAACCTGACTTATCAAGTCTTTTGTTCTTATCTTTGAGAGGCAATGAGAAATGTTACGAAACTTCATTTTGTTCATTCGTTCCTATCATGTGCAGTTACCTTCGCTAGATCTGAGTTACCACATGTTATTTTGGCAGATGCCGAGAACTAGAGCTTTTATTTCTAGTGGTAGAGGGGAGGAAATCCTTGAGGTAGTTATTGAGGCCTCAGTTAGGGGTAGAGGTAGGGCTCAAGCTAAAGTTCATGCTCATGGAGTAGCACTGGTTATAGGTTGTTCACATAGTGCGGCACCAGCTAGAGGCAGAGCTAGAGAGGTTTCTCCTGAGCCTCAAGCTGAGGTTGTTGAGGACTACGATCCTCCAGATTTTGGAGCTTCTTTGTTTCAGGAGACTTTGTTGGGGATGTTGGGTGTGCTGGAAAACCCTACTTCTCTTAGGGTGGTGCGACAGGTACTTCCACAAGGCTCTCAGACGAGGGTAGGGTCACTGACCCCAAGTCAAAAGCAATTTCTGGGTATTCATGATCAGGTAGGTCAGGTACTTGTGGTTCCTATACTAGTTGTTGGTAGATAGATTGCTCTTGAGGTTTTTCTGAAAGCGGTTGATCAAAAGTGTTATAAGAGATTTCAAAAGATGAAACCACCCCAGTTTCAGGGTGGTAAGAGTGAGGATTCTCATGAGTTCTTGATTTTGCGCCATGAGATGCTTGAGGCAATGGGTATGGTGGATGCTCGTGGTGTTTGTTTTGTTACACTTCAGCTTTGCAGACCCACCAGAGAGTGGTGGAGGAATTATGTGAGGTCTAGACCAGTTGGATATCCTTCGACAGAGTGGGTCACATTCTCCAGTTCTTTCCAAGACCATTTCATCCCTTGGAGCATGAAAGAGGAGAGTCGATTAAGGTTTGAGAGATTGCCTTAAGGCAGTTCATTTGTGTCTGGGTAGTAGGCTCATTATGTTAGTTATCTAGACACGCCATGAATATTGTCCCGGATGAGGCAAAGAGAGTCCGCATGTTTGTGATAAGGTTGACTTTCTCTATCAGGTCTTATGTGTTTAAACCACCCAAAGAAGGGGCTTCCCTCCGGTTGATTGTGAGTACCACCAAGGAGGTAGAGCTGATGGTTATGGAGGGGTTAAGGGACCACAAGAGGGTCTAATCATCTTGTTAGTATTCGTGTGCCTCATCTAGAGGCAAAGGTTCACATAGAGGTAGTGGCTCATTTAAGCGTTGTTCACCTATTCATGCATCGCTAGAAGACATCCCGAGGGTCCTATGGTTTTGGCATAGGTAGCCATGGTAGGTCATCTAGTTAGTAGCATCAACATTCCACACCGAGGTTTTGTTATAGTTGTGGGGATCCAGGTCATTTGATTCGGCAGTGTCCTTTGCAGACTCACTCAGGATCCCAACATACTTATTCAGCTACTCCAACTAGAGATTCGGCACCTCTGGCCAGAGGTCACAGAGGTGGAAGGACTTTTGGTAGGGGTGCTCCAGCTCCGCAGAGTGGAGGTAGGGGTTCTACTCAAAGTGTAAGTGTCTGAGAGGGCTAGTGTTATGCTTGTCTATGGAGGGTGAGATTTTTGATATTGTGATTACAAGTATCGTCCCAGTTTGCCAATGACATGTGTATGTATTATTTTATCTGAGGTCTAATTTCTCGTGTGTGTCTACCTCTTTTACTATTGGATTCGATATGATGTCTAATAGTATGCATATGCCTATTCATGTTTCTACACTAGTGGGCAAGTCCGTAGTAGTGGATTGAGTGTATCGGTCATGTCTTGTTTCTTTGGCTGGGTATGTTACTTGAGTAGTGTTGATCATTTTGGGATGGTAGACTGATATTATTTTAGGTATGGATTGGATCTTCCTGCATTATGTTATTCTTGATTTTTATTCTAAGATTGTGAGAGTTGAGTGACGGGTTCTAGTGGTTCTTACCCTTGCAAAGTTATCTTATTCATTCAAGCTTAGCGATTGGTTGATAGAGGGTGATTGTCTTATTTGGCCTTTATTCGAGATACTAGTGTTGAGTCACCTCCCATGGATTTTGTGCCCATTGTTTGAGATTTTGCAGATGTCTTTCGTACTGATCTTCCAGGTGTTCCTCTAGATAGGGATATTGATTTTGCTACTGATTGGAGCTGGCACCAAGCCCATATCTATTTCTCCTTATCACATGGCTCCAGCAGAGTTGAAGGAATTGAAGGATCAGTGTTACAGGACTTGTTAAGTAAGGGGTTCATTCACCCCAGTGTTTCTCTGTGGGGTGCTCCTATGGTTTTTGTAAGGAAGAAGGATGGAACCATGAGAATGTGTATTGATTATCGAGAGTTGAACAAAGTAACAGTGAAGAACAAGTATCCTCTTCCTCGTATTGATGACTTATTTTGATTAGCTTAAGGGCATCTTTGTTTTTGAAGATTGATTTAAAGTGTCAACTGAAGATTAGGGTATCAACTATCCCTAAGTGTCACGACCCAGGGGTACACCCTAGATGTAACATGGCGTATAGGACCCCGAGAGGCCCCATACAAGCCACTTAGCATTCATAACATAAAAATTGAACATTGAGATAAAACAACATTTCAAGTCCAAAAGTTTTTATAAAAGTAAAAGTGAAAGTCTAAAACACTTTGTCTCAAGAGCCATCTAATACAATATAATGAAATTGGGCCTAGCCCATACATCATGTCCAAAACTAAAAACAAAGATAAAAACTAAAAACAATATAACTCCGTCCTCAAATGCATGAGGACTCACCAAAGCTCGGGAAATCAACCAAGCCAACCTTTAGCCACGAAACTGAGAACCCTCAATATTGAACGCTACATTAGGGGAAAATGTAGGCAAGAGTATGCGTTATTACAAAACAATGTACCAAGTATGATAGCTATGCATAAAGCATTTAAAGCATGCTAAAACGAGACATTTCATGACATGCAATTGGCCAAGCTAAAACATGATATAAGAAGGTTAGAAAACATACTTCATAAAACATGGTAAATGCAAACAAATTATCTTTAAAACCTTTGAACACATATGAGATACTCCTTGAGTAACCTTAGTTCATTACTAATGTGGGGAATTATCCTTAACCAACGTAGAGACCATGTGAGTTATAACATGATCCTCCGGTGTCTCCCACACCGAAAAGGGTTGTTCTACTTGCCAAGGTAAGGACCATGAATTTCTAGCTTAAGTTGATCCACTAGCTAATGTCTATCTTGACAATCATCCTATGGGGGCACATAGGTAAGGGATAAGGAGATTGCTTCTAGAAACCTGGCCTCTACTAACGGGAGAGATTCCATCTTAATATCCTCTCGGTTCTAAGCATAAATCCCACAGAATAATCATTTCTTACTTGTTCTCATTATTCATGGAAGGGCATGTCATCTTGCCAATCAAAGCTAAGTTTCATTAGGATAGCTCCTTGTCTTTGATTCATCTAGGTGAGAAAACCTTTCAACCTTAGAATCCTTATTATGTGAGAAAATATTTCACAATCATGTTTGTATGTGTTTATGAGAATGTCCTTTCAACAACACAACAACAACATCATCATTGAGACTTTACTCTCAAAACATCCGTAAAACATTTACATAGGTTTCATAAAAAACATGCATAAACTCATACTTTACCCTTTGAAGGTTCAAAGCGTACTCTCAATCACCACATATAAAAATCAGGGATTAGATAGGGATTTCATCATAAATTCATGTGATTCTATCACTTCATGCATTAGTTCATAAAACTGCACTTTCATAACCAACAACCCACATCACATGATCATAATTTGGAAAACATGGGGGTTTACATGGGTTCATAAGGTAAACATCATAAAATCATAGTATTTCATCAATTCATGCATAAGAGATCATAATTCAATCATTTAAATCAATAATCAAGAGAACCCATGGTAATTGAAGAAAACTCTAACTCAATTGGGGATTTCTACCTTTGAAAATAGGAGAATTTGGGAACTCCATGAATGAAAACTATCATACCTCAAGTCCAAATGCTTATCTTCAATTGAGTAATTGAGATTTGCCTTGAAACCCTAGGTTGAATCCTTCTTCTTCTTCAAGTTTCTAGAGAGAGAATTATTTGGAGAGTTCTTCTTTTGTGATTTTGGAAGAATGAATTGAATTGATTAAATTTGGGGGTAAAAATACTTATATAGGGGTCTTAGACTTAGGTAAAACGACATAGTATTAGGCTAGATTAATTAGGAAAAGACCTAACTGCCCCTAAAAATATAACTGCCAGTTCACCATCCACGGATCACTGACGACAGACCGTGGTTAGGACGACGGGCCATCCTGCACGTCTGTCGTTCGTGGTCAGAAACCAGATTGTGGCCTTTGAACCACAGGCCCTCAACAATAGACCGTGGTCGGACCGACGGTCCATTGGTTAGGCCGTGGTTTCCCTTTTCTGAGCATGTTTTTGGTGCCCACCTACGGACCCTACCTACGGTCCGTGGTCCACTTCACGGATCATGGTTGGCCCCTGCAACCTCGAAATAATGTCTATCTTGCCTCTTTTCGAATATGGGGTGTTACATTATCTCCCCCTTGGGAAAATTCATCCTCAAATGAGATTCTAGGAACCTCTTTAAAGGAAACGACTCAAGACTAGCACCACATCATGCATGCAATCTCATCAAAATGCACATAACCAAGGAGGAAACATCGACTCTAAGCAAAACATACTCAATGCATAATAAGGAAGGTAGGAACTAGACCTAACAAACAAACATACATGAAATTTCAGATTTCTCATATTCAAGGAGGAACTACCTTCTCCAAGCTAAAAGTATGTTCAACATCCTCTCATGGAGCTGTTATGCAATTCATACTAAATAGCATAGGTAAAGCATGTTCAACAATTCATCTCTTGAAGTTTATGGGCAACTCAACTTATACTCAATGCACAACAACATGAGGAATATCAATCACATAAACTCATTTTCTTTCAAAACACAAGTTTTTCATGAACATGCATTACATAAGAAAATCATGGGAATATCTAGAACACACATGACTCCAAAACAAAGAACAAACCATGAGGAACTCATTACCTCAAGCTAAAGTAGGAGTAGAAGGAAAAAGATGAGGATATCAGAAGATCATATCGGACTCGGCCTCCCAAGTAGCACCCTCAACTAAATGATTCCTCAATAACACTTTCACGGAAGCAACTTCCTTGTTTCTCAACTTCTTGACTTGCCAGTCTAAAATCTCAACCGGAACTTCCTCATAAGAAAGATTCTCCTTGACTCCCAAACCTTTTAAAGGGACTATGGATGTCTGATCACCAACACATTTCTTCAACATAGAGACATGGAAAACTTGATGCACCGATGCCAACTCATTAGGCAAATCAAGTTCATAAGCAACCTCATCGACACGTCTCAAAATCTCATATGGGCCTACAAAACAGGGACTAAGCTTCTCTTTCTTACCAAACCTCATTACACCCTTCATGGATGATATTTTAAAGTAAACCCATTCATGTACATCAAATTCAAGATCCCTTCTTCTAACATCGACGTATGACTTTTGTCGACTTTGAGTCATTTTCAATCTTTCTCTAATAAGTCGAACCTTCTCTATAGCCTCATGAACTAACTCGAGACCTATCAAGGCAACTTCACCCACCTCAAACCAACCTATAGGATATCTACACCTCCTACCATAAGGAGCCTCAAATGTAGCCATACTAATACTCGAGTGATAGCTATTATTATAGGCAAACTCAATCAATTGCAAATAGTCATGCCAATTACCCTTAAAATCAATCACACAAGCTCTCAACATATCTTACAAAGTTTGGATGGTACGCTTCGCTTTCCCATCGGTTTGGGGATGAAATGTCGTACTAAGCTTAACCTTAGTGCCAAGACCCTTTTGAAAAGACTTCCAAAACTGAGAAGTGAATTGAGTACCACGATAAAAAATAATGGACAAGGGCACTCCATGCAACCTTACCATTTATCTTAAGTACAACTTAGCATAATCCTCCGCCAAATAGGAAACCTTGACGAGAATAAAATGAGCCGATTTCGTTATTCGATCTACTATAACCCAAATCGAGTCATATTGTCATCGAGTGCGTGGCAACCCTACTATGAAATCCGTATTCAAGTCTTCCCACTTCCAAGTAGGAATACCAATGTCTTGGAACAAACCTCCCAGCTTCTGATGCTCAACTTTCACCTGTTGACAATTAGGACACTTAGCCATGAATTTCGTAATATCCTTCTTCATCCCATTCCACCAATAGATCTCTCGCAAATCAAGGTACATCTTTGTGGCTCCCAGGTGAATGGAATATCGAGAACTATAGGCTTTTAACAAGATATGTTCCCTCAAGTCACCCACATTAGGAACACACAAACAACCTTGATATCTAAGAACACCATCTCCTCATTAGGAGAAAGCCTCAACATATTTCTTAAGCACTGCTTCTCTCAATTCAACCAAAATTGGATCAATACCTTACTTGCCTTTCACATCCGCTATAAAAGATGACTCTGCACCATTGTTAACCGTAACACCACCCTTGGTAGAGTCTACTAACTAAACTCTTAACCGGGTCAATCGATGAACATCTCAAACCAACTCTTTTCTATCATCATCAATATGAGCCATACTACCCATAGACAACAAACTAAGAGCATCCGCCACCACATTTGGCTTACCGGGGTAATAGAGAACACTCATGTCATAATCCTTCAATAACTCAAGCCACCTTCTTTGGCAAAGATTCAAATCCTTTTGCTTAAACACATATTGCAAACTCTTATGGTGGGTGAAAACATCAACATGAATACCATACAAATAATGCCTCCATATCTTTAAGGCAAAAAACAACCGCCGTTAATTCTAGGTCATGGGTAGGATAATTCTTCTCAAGAATCTTAAGTTGCCTTGAAGCATCGGCATTGACTGTACCATTTTACATAAGCAAAGATCCCAACCCAATTCTAGAGGCATCACAATAAACCACAAAACCATCCATACCTTTCGGTAAAGTTAACACCGGAGCGGAAGTAAGTCTATCTTTCAACTTTTGGAAACTCTTCTCATAAGATTCAGACCATATGAACTTAGCCTTCTTTTAAGTCAAAGTTGTCAATAGAGAGGCAATGGAAGAAAAACCGTCAACAAGCTTCTAATATCCGAAGGGGTTAGAGGTCTAGGTCAACTCTTGACCGCATCCGTCTTCTTAGGATCTACCTCAATACCATTACTTGAAATGATATGACCAAGAAAAGCTACGGATCTTAACCAAAACTCACATTTGCTAAACTTTGCAAAGAGTTGTTGTTATTTGAGAATTTGCAACACAATCCAAAAATGATTAATATGCTCATTCTCACTTCTCAAATAAATCAAAATATCATCAATGAACACAATCACAAACATGTCAAGGTATTGCCTAAACACCTTATTCATGAAATCCATAAATGCCCCCGGAGCATTAGTCAAACCAAACGACATCACCAGAAACTCATAATTATCATATCGGGTTCTAAAAGTCATTTTCGCAATATCATTTTCCTACACCCTCAATTGGTGATAACCCGACCGAAGATCAATCTTAGAGAAGCAACTTTCTCCATGAAGTTGGTCAAACAAATCATCTATTCTTGGAAGAGGATACTTATTCTTAATGGTCACCTTGTTCAACTGATGATAATTTTGTAGTGCTCAATTGTGAAATTGATATTAATATGCCAGTTATCCTTGGTTGACCATTATTGGCCACGGGCAAAGCTTGGTTGATGTGGAAGGTGGTGAGTTGATATTCCAAGTTAATGATGAAGTAGTTAGTGATACGCTCAAATTACACTTCCCTACAGAAGCATAAGCGATCGTAATCAAGTAAAGAACCCAACATGTAGGTTGGGGTCGATCCCACGAGGAAAATGGTTTCGACCTCACTTTAACCAACCATTATATTCAATTAGTCAAGTTACTTCCAGAAACAAGTAATTAAAATGGGGGATTTTTTGAAACAACTTGTAAGAATTCAATAAATAATCAGTAGTAAAAGTCAGTTTTGGTTGTTATCAAGATGAGAGAAATAACTAGGGTATACGTGTTCCCCACAAGCTCATAACGCGGTAATCCTAGTAACATCAATCATTTTCCTAGTGTACTACATGCAAAGTGATAAGTTAGGTATCTCTAAATCCTTGGTCCGGCATCTAGAGAATTTCACCCTGCAACTTGGTCCGGCAAGTAGCAACAAGGCGAGTTCTAACGCGTGCACTCGTTAAAAAGACTTCTAAAACGAAAGAATTATCAATGCATGCAAAACACTATTCAAGAATTGCTTATTTACTATTCATACTTTGTTAATTGCTCATGGTTCCTACAACCCTAGTTGTGGAGTTATGAACTTACGTAAGAAGAATAATAACCCAGAAATTCAACTTGAATTGCAACACAAAAATCTTCAAAATGAACTTAGAAAATTAAGAATTGCTAAAGTTGCAAGTTAATCTCCCAAGTCAAGAACTAGAATAAAAGCAATAAAATCTAACCCCCAAAAATGAGGTTTACATGCCCTATTTATAGAAAATAAGTCCTAAATAAAAAAGAAAACAAAATAAGGAAAGTTTGTTACAGGCACGCGTCTTCGTTCCACGAGACTGACTCACAGACCGTCAATGGATCTACGGTCCGTGAGTCCCTTCCGTCAGCCAGGACTTGGAAAATATTTCAACTGCCAAAAATGAGCTTCTCTGAAGCAAACGACGAAACTGCAATACGGACCGTAGATCGATCTACGGTCCGTCAATCCCCTTCCGTAGCTCCACACTTGGAATCTTCCAAAATCAGGTACTGGAACCCTCGCAGTATCAATCCACGAATCAACAGTACGGTCCGTAGATCAATCTAC
>NW_006238957.1:1392111-1392940 GCF_000226075.1 Solanum tuberosum
TACGACCACCATCTAGGAGCGTCAATGGACCTACGGTCCGTAGATCACCTCCGTAGATGCCCTTTTTTAAACCTCTTTCAGCTGTCTGTTTAATTCCGCGCCTAAACATCTTTCCTGCAAAATATGATAAAAACACATGAAAACTAATACAAAAAGGCCCTAGACACACACAACTTGTAAGTGCAATGTATTAGAAATACTGTAAACTAACGGTATATCAACACCCTCAACTTAAATTCGTTGTTTGTCCTCAAGCGACGCACTAGGACTCTAAACGACACTTGTATAGAAGCAAGTATTTCAAGCACAAGTAATCATATGGCTCTCTATCCCACTCACTTTCCGGGTGCAAAATTTGTTCTCTTGGACTCGACAAGCTAATTCATGTGGATCAAACCATGACCACGATCGACCAACCAACACACAACATACACTATTTTACTATCACCAAAGTACCAACTTTCCAAAAATGCTACTAGTGCCCTTACTTCAAATGAAATCCCCTTTTTCCAAGAATGAATGACATTCATGGTACAAGGATTTATTCAACACTCACGCTCAGAAGTAATTTCAAATACAGTTAGTGCTCAATGCCATAAGCTTGCCCTTATTTTCACTGCTCAGACTCTCCAAAATAGACTCTAGGATCACTATAGGACTTTATTGGCTTGTAACGTAGGCTCAGGGTCAGGTGTGGTACATTTAGGTACTGCTTAGTGACTTTCTGCCCTCCTTGGCAATACACTAGGCTTTCAACCTTTTTTTTTGCCCTGTTTTTGCCATCCAATCGTTTTACTTTCTTTCCCTTTATTTTCTTCAACCACGAATG
>NW_006238957.1:1393010-1398012 GCF_000226075.1 Solanum tuberosum
TTTTCCATTAGTTGAGGTACACAATACCCGATGTCGGGTCAGGGCCAAGATTTGAAGTTACTTTTTACATTAGCCACCCTCAACTTAGGCTTTTGGCCTAAGTCGAGGTGCACATGTCCAAGGAGGGACCGGGGACAACATAGTAGATTTATGGGAAGGTGAGTTCGGGATTTAGAAAGTAATGGTCTAATTTTAGGCTCAAAGCATTTGGATCAAAGGGAGCATTTATTTCATTTGGTTAGATCTTTCATTTAGGCAATTTATGGACTTATCAGAACAAGGGCCTATGATCACCTTCTAGCTTCTAAAGTGAATTGTCTTAGTAGGACTAACCGGGCAAGTTCTAGTTTTGCACAATAACTGTTTGACCAATCACTATTCTCACACACACTTGGCACATAGTTTCATTATCAGATTATCAGAATACCTAGTTCAAGTTTCAGCTTAAGTCATGCCATCAAGTTGAATCATTATCATGTCATACTCAGAGCCGATACATTCAACTTGTCTTAGCCTACCAATTCTAGCACATATCACAAAATTTTGATGGGTTATATTTTTCATAAGCCATCATTCTTCATTCATGCTTCATTCTTTTTCATGCTTCTATACATACAATTCTAACACATACCGGTTCAACAGAAATTAAACAGTCTTTTGGGGAAAAAGAACAAACCCCAAAAGAGGATTTATGAGTTGGGTTACTCAAACTTCACCACATCACTCACAATCCATTTACCCCACCCCCCAACAAAAATAGATGTGATTGTCCCCAATGCATATAAGAACAGTAAAAGATAGTGGATAGGGTGAAGCAAACCTGTGGCGCATAGCGCCGAAGACTCATGAACGAGCGGGTGGGTCCGGTTTCCCGAAGCCCACTGGAACAATAGTAGGGTCACCCTCAGTAGTGCCCACATCATCCATCATGGCACCATCAGTGGTACTCACAACGTCCCTCACAACAGGAGGGACCTCTACAACTAGGGCAGAACTCGATGCCCCTGCAGCACTCTCACGCACCCTACGCTGGCGCAAATCTTTATCTAAAAGCGAATCCTTCCTGGCCTCCTTCTCCTGCCTACGCTGTCTCTTTTGAGCTTTCTCCTCCTCAGTGTGACTAGAACGGTACCGCTTACCTGTGGCATGTGTAAGCTCAAGCCCCTCCTCGGCGGTCCCACTGAATAAAGCATCCAGCACCGTATCATCATCCAGTGCAGTAGGTGCGGCCTGAGGCTCAACTGTAGGGGCGGCAAGAATGGCATCAATGTCGGTCCGGAGACTGGCTAACTCAGCCTGCAAAAAGGATAGATATATGGCCAGGGCTGATCGCTCGAGGACTTGCAATTCAAAGGCATCAAGACGCTTATTTACTGCCTGGACCTTCCGGTCCATCATGCCCTCCATCTTACGCTCCATTCTGGCCTCGGACTTGGCTATCGACTTTTACATCCAAGGCTGGATGTGATGCAGTAGTGTGGCCATCTGAGCCTCCAATTTCTGTACTCTGGCCAACGGGACAATAGTAGCTCCTAACTATGGTGTGGACCGGGATGAACTAGGAGCCATACTAGCTGCCTGAGAAAAGGAGGCCGGGACAGTATCGGTGTGATCTGGTATACTGGGTCACCGCCCTGGCCTGCCCCACTGTGTCTGCAAGATCAGCACCCAAATGGGGTACCTCAACCTGGGGCTCTCTGCGAGGTGCCACCACATTTGCCTCATCTCGAATGAGCCCTATATCTAATGCCCCTTAGGGTGGATTAACCTGTCACAATGCCAGATCGGCACTCCAGAGTCCCTGCACAATTGAAAATTCAAACAGGGAAAGGGATAAGTAGTGGAGGTCTTGAAGGCCCTCTCGTGAATCTCTGTCAGCAGCATGCGGGCAAAGTCAATCTCCACTTCTACTACCAATGATGCAACCATAACTGCTCTATCCCATGTGAGTTGGTTGTCAGCTTTTGTAGGCGACACCCTGTTACGCACCAACAACCAGAAGAACTTGGCCACAAAATTTAATGTGGCCTTTTGGATACCCAACCGTGGAGTGGCGACCCATTCCGCACACTTGCCATCTGCAGCAATGTACTTAGCCAACCATAGTATCACAGCCTCTCACTGCTCAGCATTCCTCTGGAAAGTGCCACTCCGCACGATGTCCCATCTGTAATCAAACTCCGCTGTGTTTAGAGACCAAGAGTGACCAGTGGTAGGACCATAGAGAAAACGGCTGATGGTGGCAGGTGATATGTCCACCAGAAAACCTTGGACCATAGTGGAAATGAGAGGATCTTGGGCTAGAGGCTTTGACCACTTGGAAATCGAACCTCGGAAAGTAGCAGCATAGGAGGCGTAGAATTCTTGCACAATCTCCTCGTTATACGTCCCTGGGTCTCGAGCCATACAGTCACACTTGTGAAGGTTTAAACAGCCGATGGATGTCCGGAACAGTGTACAAGCTCCTTGTGAGGACTCTGCGCTCCTCTGTATTAAGTCGGGCCATCTTCTGTTTGTCATTTATCATCTTAGCATCCCGATAAATCTGCCATTGGCCCTCTACGCACCATCTATTTAGCTCGCCGGCTACTGGAGTAGAATTATCATTCCGTGGTGTAGGTACGGACTCCGAACTAGTGGCCTCATCGCCAGCTCCGGACCCTGTGGCTGATTTAGTACTGGACCATGCAGTATGGGCAGATGCAGACTCTGAAGCATGGCTTGCAGCATGGGCAGATGCGGACTCTGAAGCATGGCTTGCAGCATTTCTCGACTCAGAGCCCGAAGCCTGGGCAGACTCGGATCCGGACATAGACCCTCCTCTGAACTGGAAGCATCCCCAGTTGGTGACCCGATCAGTGTGTGCTCCTCATCAGACTGGGAGACAGTGACTACGTCGGTGATCACCTTCTGGGAGGTGCCTCTGGTGGCTCGGGGTGCCGTGGGAGAAGTCTTTGTGTTGGGAGGAATGTATGTTGGATCTGTTTCTGTGTCCGTGTCCTCATCGATCAACTGGAAGCTAGGGGCAACAGATTTTGACTTGCCCTGCTTTGAGTAGGTGACAAGCTTCTTGGGTGCCATCGTACCTGTGAAAGAGATATTAGTACTAAAACTAACTAAGAACACACTAAAAAAAAACTTTAGAACTAAAAACGAGCAGTAATAAAGACCCAAAAAAAATATTTAGACAGAGGGTGACAAGCTTCTTGGGTGCCATCATACCTGTGAAAGAGATATAAGTACTAAAACTAACTAAGAACACACTAAAAAAAACTTTAGAACTAAAAACGAGCAGTAATAAAGACCCAAAAAAAATATTTAGACAGAGGCTATAGTGGTTATCCACGGAGGAGACCTACGGTCCGTAGACCCCTTACGTGGATCAGAGGGCCAACAATACTGGTCACAGATGGAAACCACAGATGTAAGTACGGACCGTAGTCCACATCTGTGGTTTCACACTTGGTGAGATTTTCAAGTGCATCAACCCACGAACCCAATCTACGGTCCGTAGATTGATCTACGGTCCGTAGATTGATCTACGGTCCATAGACGGAGTATTGTGGATGACATCTGTGCCAGGTTTCAGCCAATTGTTATTTGCAAGTCCATATCTTAGACCATTTTCAACAATATCCTAGTCTAACTATGTATTCTAACATTGAAACATGCTAGTTTGTCATTTTAAGGATTTCGATTAATCATTTGAACAAGTATTTAAGACAAACATTTAGAACCCTAAGTCGAAACTTACATGTAGACGTATATTCATATACAACAAGGCAACAATCACTATCTTTCGTTCCAAGGGTATTGTAACTTCCAATTTTATCATGCAATTTCATTGAACAGTTACCCAAGGTCAAGACCCAACTCCTGACTTTCTATAGTCAATCTATGAACCGAAATTCAAAGTGAGTGGAAAGTCTATTACCTTACAAGCAACGAGGAGTGGGGTGATTGCGTGATGACACTAAGCTTTAGCAAGACCAAGGATTTGCCTTTTCGTTACTAACCCAACACCGGACCATTTTTGTGGAATATGAGGGGTGGAGGAATGATTTGTATTCGTAAATAGAAAGGAATTGAGGGGATTATGGGGGAATGGAAGGGATGATTTTATGGGGGAGTTATGGAGTGATTTAGAGGGTGATAGGATGGTTAAACGGTTGGGGAGTGAATGGAGGGAAGTGAAAGTGATTTTAAATTAGGGGGTTTAAATGAGGGGGTCCGGGTCGGGTCAGACAGAACTAGGGTTTTGGACTTTGGAGACCCCGCCTACGGTCCGTGAGTCGATCTACGGTCAGTAGATTAGGACCGTAGATCACTCTTACACTTAGAAAAAATTGAGAAGCTTACCTGGAGTCTACGGACACCATCCCACGGTCTGTGGATTGAACGACGAACCGTCGATGGGGTACGTAGACCTCTGCACCAGACCATTTTCTGCAAATTTTTTCATGTTGTACTGGCACATGTAGCAACCAATGGGCTATTCTTTTATATTTTCTGGACACGGACTCTATGCTAATTCTAGCCAACACTAAAAAAACTAAAGTACCTATCTAAGTTGGTAACAGAGACGCAATTAAGCAAAGAAAACTACTAAATTTAAAACAGAAACCTATCGTTGACTAGATTTTACTTCTTGGGTTACCTCCCAAACAACGCTTGATTTAACGTTGCGGCACGACGCAAGTTTCTTGATTACTCAGACTTCATCAAGATTGTAGGCCTCAATTACTTCTTGCACACTTTCAACACTTCCCAGATACATCTTGATCCTTTGCCCATTTACCATGAACCTTGTTCCTTCATTATTCTCAAGCTCCACCGCTCCATGGGGGAGCACTTTTGTGAGCAAAAATGGCCCAGTCCATTTGGACTTGAGTTTGCCTGGAAACAAGCGCAACCTAGAGTTGAATAGAAGCACAAGATCACCAACCACAAATTCTCGCTTTTCAATTCTTTGATCATGATACCTCTTCATCTTTTCTTTGTA
>NW_006238957.1:1398381-1400180 GCF_000226075.1 Solanum tuberosum
TGGCGGACACCATATTTCTCAAGTAGCGCCTTGAGCAACTTATTACAAAAGTGGGAACCTCCATCACTGATTATTGCCCTTGGTGTACCAAATCTGGAGAAGATATTCTTTTTCAAGAATGCGGTGACATTTTTACCTTCATTGTTGGGGAGCGCAATTGCTTCCACCCACTTCGATACATAATCAACCGTAACAAGAATATACTTCATCCCATGTGAACTCACAAATGGACCCATAAAATCAATGCCCCATACATCAAACAACTCAATCACCAAAATAGGATTCATAGGAAACTCTTGCCTCTTTGAAATCCCACCTTCTCTTTGGCAACGATCACAGGACTTGGCGAAATCATGAGCATCTTGGTGGATGGTAGGCCAGTAGTACCCACACTGCAAAATCTTATGTGCAGTTCGAATACCACTATGATGCCCACCAACATGCGACGAATGGCATGCTTCAAGTACACTCAGCATCTCAACTTCGGGCACACAGCGACGAATAATCCCATCAGCACAACTACAATACAAGTAAGGCTCATCCCAAAAGAATTTCTTCACATCATGCATAAACTTTTTCCTTTGGTGAAAAGACAAATCAGGAGGCACAATATCGCTTGCCAGATAATTAGCAAAGCCTGCGAACTAAGGAATCAAATCATAAGAAGCAACCAATACCTGTTCATCTGGAAAAACATCATTAATTTCAGCCCTATCTCCAAGCTTTAGCATAGTTTCTTTCTCTAATCTGGACAAGTGATCGCCAACTTGATTTTTGGTCCCCTTTCTATCTTTCACCACAAAATCAAACTCTTGCAGCAACAATACCCATCTAATTAATCTGGGTTTTGCATCCTGTTTCGCCATCAAATACCTCAATGCAGAATGGTCAGTATGCACTATGACCTTAGTACTAAGCAAGTAGGATCGAAATTTCTCGAATGCAAAAACCACCGCAAGAAGTTCTTGTTGGGTCACAATATAATTCTTCTGGGCCACATTTAGAGCTTTGCTAGCATAGTAAATAGGGTGAAGAATCTTCTCTCGCCTTTGTCCCAATACTACACCAAGCGCCACTCCACTCGCATCGCACATTACCTCAAACGGTTGTCCCTAATTCGGTGAAATAATGATAGGTGCAGTAACCAACTTCTCATTTAACTCTCCAACTGCTCTAAGACAAGCATCATCAAAATAGAACTTACACTCCTTCTCGAGCAATTTGCACAACGGATGTGCAATTTTTGAGAAATCTTTGATAAATCTCCTATAAAAACATGCATGCCCAAGAAAACTTCTACCACCTTTTATAGAAATGGGTGGCCGAAGCTTTTCTATTACTTCAACTTTAGCTCTGTCTACCTCAATACCTTTGTATGAAATTCGATGACCCAACACTATATCTTCTTTAACCATAAAATGACACTTCTCCCAATTTAGCACCAAGTTGCAGTCTTCACACCATCTAAGCACCTTGGCCAAATTATCCAGACAATGATCAAAAGAATCACCTACAACTGAAAAATCATCCATGAACACTTCAATAGTGTCTTCCACCATATCCGAAAATATAGACATCATACAGCGCTGGAAGGTTGCTGGAGCATTGCAACAACCAAATGGCATTCGTTGAACGCAAAAGTCCCATAAGGACAAGTGAAGGTGGTCTTCTCTTGATCTTCTAGAGCTATAGAAATTTGATTGTAGCATGAATACCCACCAACAAAATAATACCAACCCTTTCCTGCAAGTATATCCAACATCTGGTCCATGAATGGCATAGGAAAGTGGTCTTTTTCT
>NW_006238957.1:1400246-1401366 GCF_000226075.1 Solanum tuberosum
TTTTCTGTCCACGCATTCAACTTTCGGTAATCCATACAAACTCTCCATCCAGTAACGGGCCTCATTAGAACAAACTTATTTCTTTCATTTGGAACCACAGTAATACCACCCTTTTTAGGCACGCACTGGACATGACACACCTAACTACTATCTGCAATGGGGTAAATAACTCCCGCATCTAGCCACTTGATGATCTCCTTTTTAACTACCTCTTGCATAGGTGGATTTTATCGTCTCTGGTGCTCGATACTAGGCTTATGATCTGGCATGAGTTGGATTTTGTGAGAGTAAATGCCGGGAGGAATCCCAATAATATCCGCAATAGTCCACCCAATAGCTCGCTTGAACGTTTTTAACACAGTCACCAAACACTCTACTTGTCTCGCATTCAAATCTGCCGCAAGGATGACCGGCAAAGTATTCTCTCTGCCCAAGTATACATACCTCAAATGCGGTGGTAGAGCCTTAAGCTCCAATTTCGGTGCCTCCATAATAAATGGTCTTGTGGGTGGGACTCGCGATTCTTCATGTGTCTAACTCATACTCTTGGTTTGGCCGGTATTCATACCTATCGAGTGCGGCTACCAACTCTTCATACTCTTCAATACCATCACTTTCGAAATTCATCATAACTGCTGCTAATGCCTCAACACCTAGTCACTCTTCAATTTGCACTTCTGTCCCACTCTCCACTCCCTAAGTTATAGCAGATATTGTTTGAAGCTGTCCACTCTTCTTCATGGACCTACAAATATTGAAAGGTGCTTCTTCATTGTTCAGTCTGAACTTCATCTGTCCCATTTCCATATCAACTATCGCACGCCCTGTGGCAAGAAATGGTCTCCCAAGGATGATGGGAACCTCAAAATCAACCTCACAGTCAAGAATCACAAAATATGCCGGAAAAATAAAAGACTCCACTTTTACTAGCACATCATGGAGTACACCAATGGGCTTCTTCACAGCTCGATCGGCCATTAGTAATCGCATTGCAGTGGGTTTTGGGTCCCCTAGGCCCAACTTCTTGTAAATAGATATTGGCATGAGGTTGATGCTAGCACCAAGATCACACAATGCCTTAGCAAAGTGTAACAACCCTATAGGACATGGGATCGTGAAA
>NW_006238957.1:1401712-1450701 GCF_000226075.1 Solanum tuberosum
CTACCACATCATCTTCTTTTCTAATCTCAGCATCCACTACAGACGGCATAGGCGGATCTATGTTTTGCCTACCCCCTCGAGTAGTAACTGCCATACAATGACCATCATTTATTGGATTCTGGATGGTGTTGATAGGGAGAGTGCCAGATTGACGTGGGTTCACTGTAGTAGACAACTGAGTCATCTGTTAATCGAGATGCTTTATTGACACTACATGGACATCAACCTTTTGACCAATACCAGATAAGTCGTTTCTCATCTCCTTCACATTCTCATCAGTTGCGTCAAACCTTCTCATCATCTTATGCATCATATCTTCAATTCGCGCCAGATTTCCTCCAGCTTCCCTAGCACTAGATTCTCGATTTTGAGGGGAACGATAAGGTCCACCCCGACTCATTTCTTGTTGCCATAGTTGTTCCAATTGTAGTTGTTGTCGCGATTTAAGTTTCCATCCCGGACATGTTGACCCTCTCGGTTGTAGTTTCCATAGTTCCGACCTTGGT
The DNA here is from genome assembly GCF_000226075.1 of Solanum tuberosum. NCBI lineage: Eukaryota > Viridiplantae > Streptophyta > Magnoliopsida > Solanales > Solanaceae > Solanum > Solanum tuberosum. The sequence goes on from NW_006238957.1 coordinate 1,402,219, forward strand.
TTTCTTGACCTTGGCACCAATTTTCTGTGTTGGATCCTTGAGCATTAGGTCGGAAACTCCCCGTCTGATCATTCACTGCATACGCATCCTCTTCATAGTAACACTCGTCAACTGGTGGTGGTGTTCTAGTCAAGTAATTCACAGCATTTACCTTCTCTGCACCTCCGCTCACATGCTTCAATACCAACCCCAACTCGGTCCTCATCTGAGCCATCTCCTCATGAATCTCATCTGCAGACTGATTGTTCGTAGAATGAACGGCAAATGTGTTTCTCCCAGTATCCGACCTCCTAGTGCTCCATGCTTTATTGTTCCGAGAGATCTTCTCTAATTTTTCTGCAATCTGTGCATAAGTGCACTCACCATATGATCCTCCAGCAATAGTATCAAGCACTGCTTTATTGTTGTCATCCTGACCTCGATAGAAATATTCCTTCAGCGACTCATCATCAATACTGTGATCCGGAACACCTCTTATAAATGAAGTGAATCTGTCCCATGAGCTACTACCGACTCTCCAGGTAATGCCAACAAAATTATTGACCCTATCTTTGTGATTGTAGTTTCTTGGACACTGGATAATACCTTGCTAAGAACACATCTTTCAGTTGGTTCCATGTATAGATTAAGTTATAAGGAAGCTCAGTGAACCATATAGCAGCATCGCCTGTCAGTGATAGAGGAAACACTCGCATTCCGATGACATCCATATCCAAGTCCGGTCGACCTACACAGCTCTTGCAGACCACCCTTATCTTGGCTATGTGAGCATGTGGGTCCTCCGATGGCAATCCTGAGAACAAGCCCCTCGCTGTAAGCAAGATGCATTAAGCTACTGGTTACCATAAATGTGTGCCCCGGAGGCAAAGGGGGTAAGACTGGAGGGCCATCAGAATCAACAATATTGACGTTGCCCATGTAGTTGTCGTGCAGTTGTGGGCCTGGTGGACTATGCACCCTCACTGCATCTCTCACTTGATTTTCTGCTAGACCCCGATTTTCCCCACCATCTACTCTTGGCTATTGTAACTCAACTGCATCGCCAAGATCTACTCCGATAGGATTAATTGGAATTCCTTGATTGTTCATTCTTCGCAAAGTTCGATTCAATTCTAGATAGTACGGAGTAAGTGGTTCGTCCTGGCTCCGTGTGCTTCGCATACACTAGAGTCAGAACCTGAGAGAGACAAAAACAAAAAGAAAAAGTAAAATTAGGAAATATTTGACTAACGTTCAATAATGTAGTTAAAATAAATCTAAAAGCCAAATTTCCCCGGCAGCGGCGCCAAAATTTGATACTCTCAAATTACACTTCCCTACAGAAGCATAAGCGATCGTTATCAAATAAAGAACCCAACTTGTAGGTTGGGGTCGATCCCACGAGGAAAATGGTTTAGACCTTACTTTAACCAACCATTATATTCAATTAGTCAAGTTACTTTCAGAAACAAGTAATTAAAAAGGGGGGTTTTGTAAAACAAATTGTAAGAATTCAATAAATAATCAGTGATCAAAAGTCAGTTTTGGTTGTTATTAAGATGAGAGAAATAACTAGGGTATATGTGTTCCCCACAAGCTCATAACGCGGTAATCCTAGTAACATCAATCCTTTCCTAGTGTACTACATGCAAACTGATAAGTTAGGTATCTCTAAAATCCTTGGTCCGGCATCTAGAGAATTTCACCCCGCACCTTGGTCCGGCTACGTATGTATAATCTACTAACCCTTTACTTTTACCTCATATTAGACATCATAATCGATGTTTGGCTTAGTTATTACTTCGCACCAATCGACACTAGCCTATTAGATAGTATCACACTAAATCTATGTTGATAATTCTTTTCTTGTTGACTACCTCCTTGGTCCGGCAAGTAGCAACAAGGCGAGTTCTAACGCGTGCACTATTACCTCTTTGGTCCGGCAAGTAGCAACAAGGTGAGTTCTAACGCGTGCACTCGTTAAAAAGACTTCTAAACGAAAGAATTATCAATGCATGCACCACACTATTCAAGAATTGCTTATTTACTATTCATACTTTGTTAATCGCTCATGGTTCCCACAACCCTAGTTATGGAGTTTAGTTACCCATAATCATATGAACACTATTTATTGTTTTAGATGAAAGAATTATGAACTTACGTAAGAAGAATAATAACCTAGAAATTCAACTTGAATTGCAACATAAAAATCTTCAAAACGAACTTAGAAAATTAAGAGTTGCTAAAGTTGCAAGTTGACCTCCCAAGTCAAGAACTGGAATAAAAGCAATAAAATCTAACCCCCAAAAACGAGGTTTACATGCCCTATTTATAGAAAACAAATCCTAAATAAAAAAGGAAACAAAATAAGGAAAGTTTGTTATAGGCACGCATATTCGTTCCACGAGACTGACTCATGGACCGTCAATGGATCTACGGTCTGTGAGTCCATTCCGTCAGCCAGGACTTGGAAAATATTTCAACTGCCAAAAATCAGCTTCTCTGAAGCAAACGACGGAACTGCAGTACGGACCGTAGATCGATCTACGGTCCGTCAATCCCCTTCCGTAGCTCCACACTTGGAATCTTTAAAATCAGGTACTGGAACCCTCGCAGTATCAATCTACGGATCAACAGTACGGTCCGTAGATCAATCTACGGACCGTTAATGGGCACCGTGGTTCCACACTTGGTCAGATTTCCCTGATTAATCTTCCAACCCTTGGCTACTGATCTACGACTACCATCTACGGAGCGTCAATGGACCTATGGTCCGTAGATCACCTCCGTAGATGCCCTTTTTTGCATCCCTTTCAGCTGTCTGTTTAATTTTCGCGCCTAAACATCTTTCCTGCAAAATTTGATAAAAGCACATGAAAACTAATACAAAAAGGCCCTACACACACAACTTGTAAGTGCAATGTATTAGAAATACCGTAAACTCACGGTATATCAGTTAGCTTCAATATTCATAAATCAATGAAATATCCAAAAAATATGTACGTTCTATCTCACTAGGATCAGATTGATGAAATTGTGGCAAGTATTAGAGATTCAGTATTGCGGGGAATCATTGGTTCAAGTGCTACTCAATTATGATCAAGCCTAAATAAGCGACTATGATGAAGTTGTGGCTGCTCTTGTGGGCGTGGGCTCACACACGTCGTTTCAAATAAAACTTGATCTCAATTTGTCTAGTCAAGAGGCACCATCGGCCAAGCCATCTATTATTGAGCCACCAAATTTAGAATTGCAGTAACTCCCCCCTCATCTCGAATATGCCTTTTTGGGGGATAACAACACACTTTCGGTGATTATTTTGAGTGATATTAAATAATGGCAAGTGGAGTTGTTACTCATAGTGTTGAAGAGGCACATTAGAGCCTTGGGGTGTTCAATTGCCGATATCGTGGAAATTTCACCGGGTGTATGCACTCACAAAATTAAATTGGCTGAAGATTGCAAAACAAGCATTAAGCACCAACGACGGTTGAATCCCACAATGCAAAAAGTTGTGAAAAAAGGAGATTATAAAATGGTTAGACGTAGGAGTTATTTTTTCAATTGCGGACAGCCAATGGGTAAGTCCTATCAAATGTGTCCATAAAGGGTGGTATCACGGTAGTTACAAATGAAAAGGTTGAACTTGTCGCCACTAGACCCGTGACCAGGTGGTGTGGGTGTATGGACTATCGGAAACTTAACTCATGGACCAAAAAGGATCATTTCCCCATTCCATTTATTGATCAAATGCTTGATAGGCTCGCGGGCAAGGGGTGATTTTGCTTTCTTGATGGGTATTTCGTGTATAACCAAATATTCATTGCACTTGAGGATTAAGAGAAAACAACTTTTATATATTTCATGACCCTAGGGTATCCCCTAAACGTAACAAGGCACATAGAACCCCGAAACGCCCCATTTTAAGCCACTTAACATATCATAACATAAAGCATTAGAACAATAAGAGTAAAACACATTTAAAGTCTTAAATTTTTTTCATAAAAGCAAAACGGAAGTCTAGACTTGTCTCAATTATCCAACTATTACAATACTTGAATCAAATAGGGACACAACTCATACAACATAATCTGAAAGTCAAATACAAGAATGAAACTACTAAATGAAGATATATGTACTCGAATAATGAGGACTCAGCAACAAGCAATGAGAAATGAGTAAATTCAAGCTCTAGACACAATGAGAACCACCTTGATAACCGGACCCTACACTTGGGAAAATGTAGGAAAATATGGGTTAGTACAAAAATACACTAAGTACGATAGCCATGCATAAAATAATGAAAACATACTAAAAAGGGACATTTTAGTTATATGCATGCAATTTACTAAGTTAAATCATTATTTTGAAGATAAAGGAAACCATAAGTCAGAAGCATACTTAACTCATAGATCATCATATCATAAGAGAAACATATCATACATACCCTCAAGGCATAGTTGTGCAATGCATGAATAAGCTCCCATAATATCACCCCCACCAAGTATAGCCTCTAGAGTAACTATAACTCATCATTCATACTCTTGTTCATACTAACATCATAATGGGGAATAAGCCTTAACTGACGTAGACCATGTGAGCTTACCATGGAATCCAGTGTCTACCTCACACCAAAAATGGGTTGTCCTACTTGCCTAAGGTAGAACCATACTCTTAGCTTAGGTGGATCCACTAGCTAACTACCTATGTGGGCACATAGTTTATGGGATAAGGAGATTACTACTAGAAACCTAGACTCAACTAAGGTAGAAGGTTTCCATCTCATAAGATACATACTTTGGGAACTCGGACTCAACTAAGGTAGAAGGAACCCATTTGGAAAGCCGGACTCAACTAGTGTAAAAGCTTTCATTGGTAAGCCAGACTCAACTAGAGTACAAGCTTCCATCACATATTCATATCCACTCGGTGCGAAGCATTAATTCCCATGGATTACATATTAAGTCTTGCCTTAAGTTCATATTCATGGAAGAATGATTAACACTCAATCCAACATAATTCATATTATAGCTCATAAATTCAATAGGTGAGAATAGCCTTAAAACCTTAGAATCATCATATTGTGAGAAAACCTTTCACATAATATCATAATCATACATCAGTGTGTATATGAGGATAACCTTCCAACAACACAACAACTAGATCATAATCATAATCACTTTACTCTCAAAGTGTTCATAAAGCATATACATAAATATCATAATCATGCATAATTCTCATACTTTATCCTTCTAGGACCATAGATAATATTTCCATCAACACATCTAGAATTACTAAATTAGACATGTATAATAACATAATTCAAGTAACACAACTATCACAAGCATAATCTCATAATATTCTTCTATAATCAACAAACCCATATCACAAGATCATAATTGAGTAATGTAAGGGTTTCATGGGTTCTTGGGGATTTCAACATAAAAATCATAATAAATCATCAATTCAATCATAATATAAACTAAATCAAACATTAGAATTGTTTTTTAAAGGAACCCGTGACTGGGAGACAAACCCTAACTTTTGGGGGATTTCTATCTTTGAAATTGGGTTTTAAAGGGACTCCATGGATGAAGGCTATCCATAGACGAAGGCTACCATACCTTAGCTATGAATTCCAATGAAATTGACTATAAAAACCTGATCCTTCAACCCTAGCTTCACCTTCCTTCTTCTTCTCCCTTGGAGTTCTAAAGAGAAATTTTTTGGAGAGGGGATAAACTTTGGGATTTATTTGGGTGTTCGGAAATTATTACTTATTTTAGGTGAATTTGACTTAGAAATGACTTATATAGTGACCCTAAACTTACCCAAAATGACTTCACTTTGATAAGACTTAAACCAAAATTTCCCAAGAGACCCCTCATTTAAAGTGAGTTGCCCAGGTGCCACGAGGGGCTCCACGAGTTGTGGTCCCTCTCGTCGACTTGAGGCAGTGGCTAGGCAAACTTGTGCCTTTTGCTCACAAGCCCAAGGCACCTTCACGAGGGGATCCGCGGGCCATGGCACAAGCCACGAGTGGTGGTCCCTCTTGTGGGCCTTGAGGCAGTGGTTATGCCACCCTCAATCATTCCTCAACCACAAGGATTGTTCAAGGCCACTCCCACGAGCCGTGAAGTGTCTCGTGTGGAGGATCCAATTTGAGACAACCTTAAGGATGCTACTACCTCCACCCCACGAGTGGTACCACGACTCGTGGTGACCACCACTGGTCGTGAAGGCCCTCGTGGTCTTGGGGCAGTGCCTTGGCAAGTCTTGGGCAGCCTTGGCCCTTGCCCCTTTGCCCTTGGACCTAGACCACCTCCATGACCCTAACCCTCAAACGTAGCTCTAATTTAGCTTACTAGTTTTCAGGGTGCTACAATATCTCCCCCTTGGGAACATTCATCCTCGAATGACGATCTAGACACCTTACGGAAGTAAAAACTCAAGACTAGATGCCCATCATACATGAAACATCAAATAATGCACATTTCAAAGGAGGAAACTTCAACTCCATTTCAAACATAATCAATGCATCATAAGGAAGTAGGAACGACATCTAACAACCCATTATGCATGAAACTCAACATTTCTCATATTCATAGGAGGAACTACCTTCTCCAACTAAAAGCATGTTCAACACAATATCATGGAGCCAATATGTAATTATTCTCAAAAGCATTCTAAAGCATGTTCATCAACTCATCCCATGAAGTCAAGTAGGCAACTCATACTAAATGCACAACAACATGAGGAACATAAATCATGAAAAATCATTTTCTTACTAAACATGAATTTCATCGAGAACATGCATAACATTAGGAAATCCTGGAAAAATGCATATAACACACATGATTCTCAACATACTAAAACTCAAGAGGAACTATTTACCTCAAGCTTGAATAGGAGTAGAAAAGAGATGAGGATATCGGGACATCATATCAGCCCCGGCCTCCCAAGTAGGACCTCAACTAAGTGATTTCTCCATAAAACCTTCACGGAAGCTATTTCCTTGTTTCTCAATTCCTTGACTTGCTGGTCTAGGATCTCTACCGGAACCTTTTCATAGGAAAGACTTTCGTCAACTCCCAACCCTTCTAGGGTAATAATAGATGTCGGATCTCCAATACACTTCTTAAGCATAGAAACATGAAATACCGGATGAACCACGGCCAACTCATTTGGCGAATCCAACTCATAGGCAACCTTCCCCATACGTTTCAGAATTTGATATAGGCCTACATACCGGGAACTAAGTTTCCCTTTCTTTCCAAATCTCATCACACCCTTCATGGGTGAGATTTTCAAATAGACCCAATCATTAACTTCAAATTCTAGATCCCTTGTTTTCACATTGGCATAAGACTTTTGTCTACTTTGAGTCGTTCTCAACCTCATTCTAATAAGTCGAACCTTCTCAATGGCTTCATAATCGGGACCTATCAAAGTAATTTCACTCACCTCAAACCAACCAACCGGACACCTACATCTCCTACCATACAAGGCTTCAAAAAGAGTCATACCGATACTTGAGTGATAACTATTATTGTAGGCAAAATCTAGTAATGGCAAATGGTCATCCTAATTACCCTAGAAATCTATAACACATTCCCTCAACATATCTTTTAATGTTTGGATGGTACGCTCCGCTTGCCCATCGGTTTGGGGATGAAAAGTTTTGCTAAGCTTAACCTTAGTACCAAGCACTTTTTGGAATGACTTCCAAAAGTGTGAAGTATATTGAGTATCCCGATCCGAAATAATAGACAAAGGGACCCCATGCAACTTCACTATCTCCCTTATATACAACTTAGCATAGTCTTCCGCCGAATAAGAAACTTTCACGGGAATAAAGTGGGCAGATTTTGTCATCCGATCTATAATGACCCAAATAGAATCATGTTGCCTTTGGGTTCGAGGTAAACCCACAATAAAGTCCATATTCACTTCTTCCCACTTCAAAGTGGGAATACTTATATCTTGGGACAAGCCTCCCAGCCTTTGATGCTCAACCTTAACTTGTTGACAATTAGGACATTTGGCTACAAATCCCACAATATCTCTCTTCATACCATTCCACCAATAGACTTCTCGTAGATCACGATACATCTTGGCGGCTCTTATATGAATAGAATACCGAGAACTATGAGCTTCCTCTAAAATTTGTTCCCTCAAACCATCAATATCCGGAATTTATAATCGACTTTGGTACCTAAGCACCCTATCTCCCCGTTGGGAGAAAGCCTCAACGGACTTCTTGAGTACCGACTCTTTCAACTCAACTAATAACGGATCAAGATCTTGCTTAGACTTCACATCCATCACAGAGGATGATTCAGAACCCTTACGGACCATGACACCACCCTTGGTGGAATCCAATAGTTGGACACCTAGTCGGGCCAATCTATGCACCTCATGAACCAATTCTTTCTTCTTATCCTCTACATGAGCCACACTACCCATGGACAATCTACTAAGTGCATCCTCTACGACATTAGCTTTGTCGGGGTGATAAAGGACACTCATATCATAATCCTTCAAAAGTTCTAACCACCTTCGTTATCGAAGATTCAAGTCCTATTGGCTAAATACATATTGAAGACTTTTATGATCGGTGAAAACATCCACATGGACCCCATACAAGTAATGTCTCCATAATTTCAAGGCAAATACCACCACCGCTAATTCAAGATCATGGGTAGGATAATTCTTCTCAGGGACTTTAAGTTGCCTTGAAGCATAGGCAATCACTTTACTGTTTTGCATGAGGACACATCCTAACCCTACTCTAGAGGTGTCACAATATACCACGAAACCATCCGTACCTTTCGGTAAGGTCAACACCGGAGCGGATGTAAGTCTATCTCTCAACTCTAGGAAGCTTTTCTCACAAGCCTCTCACCACTCAAACTTAGTCTTCTTTTGAGTCAAAGCCGTCAACGGAGAAGCAATGGAGGAAAACCCCTCAACAAATTTCCTATAGTAACCGCCCAAACCCAAAATGATTCTAATGTCAGAAGGAGTTAGAGGTCTAGGCCAACTTTTGACCATATCTATCTTCATAGGATCTACCTCAATACCCTTGTTTAACACAATATGACCAAGGAAAGCTATGGACCTTAACCAAAATTCACACTTGCTAAACTTTGCAAAAAGTTATTGGTCCTTAAGAACTTGCAATACAATTCTCAAATGGTTCATATAATCATTTTCACTCCTTGAGTAGATCAAAATATCATCGATAAAAATAATCACAAACATGTCTAGGTATTGCTTAAACACTCTATTCATCAAGTCCATAAACGCCGCCGGAGCATTTGTCAACCCAAAAGACATAACCACAAATTCATAGTGATCATACCGAGTTATAAAGTCCGTCTTGGGAATATCAACCTCTCTCACCCTCAATTGGTGATAACCCAAACGAAGATCAATCTTAGAGAAATAGCTAGCCCCTTGAAGTTGGTCAAACAAGTCGTCTATCCTTGGGAGAGGATACTTATTCTTGATGGTCACTTTATTCAATTGGCGATAATCGATGCACATTCTAAGAGACCATCCTTCTTTTTAACAAACAACACTGGATCACCCCATGGAAAGATACTCGATGGGATGAAGCCCTTATCTAACAAATCCTTCAATTGTTCTTTCCACTCTTTTAACTCCGCCGGATCCATTCTATAATGAGGAATGGATATAGGTTGCGTACCTGGTAATAGGTCAATAACAAAATTTATTTCCTGCTCAGGAGGAATATCGGGTAAATCATCAAGGAAAAACTTTTGGAAACTCATTCACTACCAGAACCGACTCTAGAGAAGGGGTTTCAGACTCAACATCCATCACCCTAACAAGATGGTAAATACATCCTTTGGAGATCATTTTCCTAGCTTTAAGGCAAGAGACAAATTGACCTCTAGGCATAGAATTTCCCCCTTTCACCTCTAAGATAGGCTCATTTGGAAATTGGAACCTAACCACCCGAGTTCTACAATCAATAGAGGCATAACATGCATGCAACCAATCCATACCTAAAATCACATCGAAGTATAGCATGTCTAACTCCACCAAATCCACCAAAGTAACTCTATGGTACAAGGAAATGGGACAACTTCTATAAACCCTCTTAGCCACTATCGAGTCACCAACCGGGGTAGAGACCGAAAAAGGTTCTACTAACACTTCGGAGAGTATTTCAAACTTCATAGCCACAAAAGGTGTCACAAAGGACAAGGTTGCACCGGGATCTAACAAGGCATATACATCAATGGAAAAGATTTTTAACATACCGGTCACCACATTCTGGGAGCTCTCTTGGTCACCTCGAGACTAAAGAGCATAAAAGTGGTTTTGCTTTTAGGCACTGGAGTTTGAACCGCTTGGAGGAGCTTGTTTATCTTCCCTTCCCTTAACCTTGAGCATCGGAAAATCTCTCATCTTGTGGCCCATCTTCCCACAACTAAAATGCCCATCGGTGCCAACTAGGCACTTACCATCATGGTTTCTACCACATTTGCGCAATTAGGCATAGCAACATAAAAACCACCACTATTACCTCCTAGAGGTTTAGGGTTGGAAACCCTATCCTTTTTGACCCTTGGAACACTAAAGGAGCCTTGGTTGGAAAAATTTTGTCTAAACCTTGGTCGACCTTGTCCATCGGACCTAGCATTGGAGAAGTTCCCATCACTGGTTCTAGCTTTTTTCACCTCTCTATTCTTTTTCTTGAGTTTTCACTCCTCAATTTGTTAAGCGTACACCATAAGCCTTGAGATATCCATGTCATGATGGAGCATTATCATACGACATTTTTCTTCAACCAAGTCGAAAATACCCGTCAAAAATCTGCTCATCTCATCCCTCGAATCCGCCACCATAACCGTAGCATACTTAGACAATTGAGTGAATTTTAAGGAATACTCTTTTACGCTCATACTTCGTTGATGAAGTTTAATTAATTCCTCCACCTTGGCTTCCCTCAACTCTCGGGGAAAGAATCTATCAAGAAATGCCGATTTGAACATTTCCCATTCAATCGGTCCCAAACCTATGGGTTTTCTCCTCTTCCATAAATCATACCATACTTGAGCAACATCCTTTAGTTGGTAGGCGGCCAACTCCGCCTTCTCTTCCGAAGACACCCCCATAATAGCAAGAACTTATAAACCTCATCAATAAACCTTTGGGGATCCTCTTCCACTTTAGATCCATGAAATTCGAGGGAGGATTCATTCTAGCAAAATCCCTAACCATTGAAGAAGTCGAATTCACATTAGGGTTCACTGGAGCTACAACTTCTCTATTGGCTTGAGCCGTCACGACTTGAGCCAACATTTGGATAGTAGACCTAAACTCCGCATGGGTCACATTTTCAACCAAAGGATCAATCGGAGCTTGATTATCTTGAGGAGGAGCTCCTTGATTCACAATCTCCTCTTCCACCCTTCTAGCGTTAGCCCTTTGTGTATTCATATACTGAAGACACATGAGAAGGATTAGGAGAGGGATTTTATAGAGTTAAAATCTAAGGCACGACTTAAGAGTAATGAAAGAAGTATAGTTTCATAACCATCTTATAGCCTCTCATTCATAAATGTTGTGTACTTCACACTTATGAACAATACTCTACTATACGTGTCTTATGAGACATCATCATAGAATCATTATAAACCTTGTGCTCTGATGCCAAGTTTGTCACGACCCAAGGGTACACCCTAGACGTAACAAGGCACATAGAACCCTGAAAGGCCCCATGTAATCCACTTAGCATATCATAACACAAAGCATTAGAATAATAAGAATAAAACACATTTCAAGTCTTAAATTTTTTTTCATAAAAGCAAAACAGAAGTCTAGACTTGTCTCAATTATCCATATATTACAATACTTGAATCAAATAGGGACACAACCTATACAACATAATCCGAAAGTCAAATACAAGAATGAAACTACTAAATAAAGATATTCGTCCTCGAATCATAAGGACTCACCAACAAGCAAGGATAAATGAGTAAATCCAAGCTATAGCCACAATGAGAACCACCTTGAGAACCGGACCCTACACTTAGGGAAAATGTAGGAAAATATGGGTTAGTACAAAAATGCACGAAGTATAATAGCCATGCATAAAATCATGAAAACATGCTAAAAGGGACATTTTAGTTGAATGCATTCAATTTACTAAGTTAAAGCTTCATTTTGAAGATAATGGAAAGCATAAGTCATAAGCATACTTAACTCATAGATCATCATATCATAAGAGGAACATACCATACATACCCTCAAGGCATACTTGTGCAATGCATGAATAAGATCCCATAATCTCACCCATACTAAGTATAGCCTCTTCAGTAACTATAACTCATCATTCATACTCTTGTTCATACTAACATAATAATGGGGAATAAGCCTTAACCGACATAGACCATGTGAGCTTACCATGGAATCCAGTGTCTACCCCACACCGAAAAGGGGTTGTCCTACTTGCCTAAGGTAGAACCATACTCTTAGCTAAGGTGGATCCACTAGCTAACTACCTATGTGGTTACATTATTTATGGGATAAGGAGATTTCTACTAGAAACTCGGACTCAACTAAGGTAGAAGGTTTCCATCTCATGAGATACATACTTTGGGAACCCGAACTCAACTAAGGTAGAAGGAAACAATTTGGAAAGCCGGACTCAGCTAGTGTAAAAGCTTTCATTGAGAAGTTGGACTCAACTAGTGTATAAGCTTTCATCTCATATTAATATCCACTTAGTGCTAAGCAATAATTCCCATGGATAACATATTAAGTGTTGACTTGAGTTCATATTCATAGAAGAATGCTTGACACTCAATCTAACATAATTCATACTATAGCTCATAGATTCAATGGGTGAGAATAACCTTTCAACCTTAGAATCATCATATTGTGAGAAAGCCTTTCACATCATATCATAATCATACAGAAGTGTGTATATGAGGATAACCTTCCAAAAACACAACAACTAGATCATAATCATAATCACTTTACTCTCAAAGTGTTCATAAAGCATATACATAAATCTCATAATCATGCATAATTCTCATACTTTGTCCTTCAAGGACCATAGATCATATTTCCATCAACACATCTAGAATTACTACATTAGACATGGATAATAACATAATTCAAGTAACACAACTATCACAAGCATAATCTCATAATACTCTTCTATAATTAACAAACCCACATCACAAGATCATAATTGAGTAATATGGGGGTTTCATGGGTTCTTGGGGACTTCAACGTAAAAACCATAATAAATCATCAGTTCAATCATATATAACTAAGTCAAACATTAGAATCGTTTTTGAAAGGAATCCATGACTTGGAGAGAAACCCTAACTTTAGGGGGATTTCTATCTTTTAAATTAGGGTTTTGAAGTGACTCCATGGATGAAGGCTATCCATGGATGATGGACTACCATACCTTAGCAATGAATTCCAATGTAATTGAGTAGAAATCCTTGATCCTTCAACCCTAGCTTCACCTTCCTTCTTCTTCTTCTTCTTCCTTGGAGGTCTAGAGAGAGAATTTTTTGAGAGAGGATGAACTTTGGGAATTGTTTGGGTGTTTGGAAATTATGACTTATTTTAGGTGAATTTGACTTTAAAATGACTTATTTAGTGATCCTAAACTTACCCAAAATGACTTCACTTTGATAGGACTTAAATCGGAATTTCCCAAAAACCACTCACTTAAAGTGAGCTACCCAGGTGCCACGAGGGGTTCCATGAGCCATGGTCATGATGATGAGACATGGTCCCTCTCGTGGACTTGAGGCAGTGGCTAGGCAAATTTGTGTCTTTAGCTCACAAGCCCAAGGAACCTTCACGAGGGACTCGACGAGTCGTGGTCTCTCTCGTGGGCCTTGAGGCAGCGTCTAAGCCACCCTTAATCATCCCTCAACCACAAGGCATGTTCAAGGCCACTCCCACGAGCCGTGAAGTGGCTCGTGTGGAGGAGCCAATTTGAGACAGCCTTAAGAAGGCTACTGCCTCCACCTCCACGAGTGGCACCACAACTTGTGGTGACCACCACTAGTTGTGAAAGCCCTCGTGGTCTTAGGGTAGTGCCTTGGCAAGGCTTAGGCAGCCTTGTCCCTTTCTTTGGCCCTTGCCCCTTTTCCCTTGGCCCTAGACCCCCTTCATGACCCTAACCCTCAAACGTAGCTCTAGTTTAGCCTACTAGTTTTCGGGGTGTTACAACATACCCTTATGGTAAATTTGCTTTCAAGAGAACTCTCTTTTGGTTGTGCAATGCATTGGCTACCTTTCAATGGTGCATGTTATCTATCTTTGTGGATATGGTGGAGGACTCCATGGAAGTGTTCATGGATGATGTTTTGGTCGTAGGAGACTTTTTTGAAGAATGTTGAAGCATTTGGAGATAGTGCTTAAAAGGTGTATAGATTTGAATTTGGCTCTTAATTAGGAGAACTGCCAATTTTTTGTGAAGGAAGGAATTGTGCTTCTGTACAAAATTTCTAGGGCTGGTATTGAAGTTGATCATGCTAAAATCCAAGTAATTGAAAAATTACCTCCCCAATTTTGGTAAAGGGAGTATGAAGCTTCCATGGTCATGATGGGTTCTATATGCGGTTCATTAAAGACTTCTCCAAGATTGTTATTCCATTGTGCAAGCTTCTTGAGAAGGAAAGCACATTTATTTTTTATAATGCATGTTTGGAAGCTTTCAAGATGTTGAAGGAGAAACTCGTCTCGGTCCCTATCATTATAGCACCTGATTGGAATCTCCCTTTTGAAATGATGTGTGATGCTAGTGGCTTGAAACTAGGGGTTGTTCTTGGGCAACACAAAAACAAGTTTTTTTCATTCCACTTATTATGCCAGCAAAACCTTGAATTGTGCTCAAACGAATTACACCGTGACTAAGCAAGAGTTGTTGGATATTGTATATGGGTTTGAGAAGTTTAAAGCTTACTTATTGGGTACCAAAGTGATTGTCCATACTGATAATGTAGCTCTACAATACTTTTTGGCATAGGTGAAGCTAGGTGAGGGTTCATGAACCTAGTAGCTTTTTCGTAGATCCTATATTTGTACTGTAAAATTAATTAAATATATATGTATATTAATTTGTGAACCCTTAACAAAATTGATTGACGTTTATGAACGAAATTTAGAACCCCACAACTCTCAATCCCTGCTTTGCCTCTGCAGTTAATGGCAAAGAAAGAGGAAAAACCAAGACTGATCTTATGGGTGATCCATCTTCAAGAATTTGACTTTAAAATGAAAGATAGAAAGGGGTGTGAAAATCAAGTATCTAACCACATATCAAGGCTAGAAGCGGATGCTAAAGTGGCTGAGGAGAGAGATATTGATGATGTTTTCCCTGATGAATTGGTAATGTTAATTTCTACACCTCTGTCCCTTGGTATGCTGATTTTGCAAATTTTATTGTATGTGGGTTGTTACCTAATGATTTGAGTAGCCATCAAAATAGGAAGTTCTTGTTTGATGTGAAGAAGTATATATGGGATGAACCTTTCCTCTTTAGAGAATGTGTTGATAATATTATCTGGTGTTATATACTCGAAGTGGAGGTGCAAGAAATACTAGTAGCATGTCATGCTTTGCCTGCATGTGGACATCATGGAGGCATCTGTGCAACCTCCAAGGTTTTACAATGTGGCTATTATTGGCCCACTATGTTTAGAGATGTTCATGCTTTTTGAAAATGTTGTGTTCAATGTCAAATGCAAAGGAATATCTCTAGGAGACATGATTTGTCACTGTCGCAAATACTTGAAATTGAGTTAATAGATGTTTGGGGGATTGATTTCATGGGCCCTTTTCCTAGCTCATTTGGGAATAAATACATTCTTGTGGCAGTTGACTATGTTTCCAAATGGGTGGAAGCCATGGCATTACCATGAAGGAAGAAGTGTTACAAAGTTTCTCAAGAAGAATATTTCACAAGGTTTGGGACCCATGGTCCATTATAAGTGATGGGGGATCACATTTTTGCAACTGTCAATTTGAAGCACTTCTATCAAAGTATGGATTCAAGCACAAAGTAGCAACACTGTGCCATCCGCAATCTAGCGAACAAGTTGAGGTATCAAATCGAGAGATAAAGAGCATATTAGCCAAAATAGTATATGTCCACTGCACCGATTGGTTTAGCAAACTTGATGACGCACTTTGGGCCTATCACACAACATTCAAGTCTCCTATTGGTATGTCTCCATACAAGTTAGTATTTCGGAAGGCATGTCATCTTCCAGTTGAGATAGAGCACAAAGCCTTATGGGCATTGAAAAGAATAAATTTGAATAGGGAAATGACTTCCAAGAATTGTGTGTGTCAAATCCTTGAGTTGGATGAATTTTGACTGCAAGTATATGAAAGCTCTGCTCTCTATAAAGAGAAAGTTAAACAGTGGCATGATGCAAAGATCTTGTCTTGTGAGTTTAGAATGGGGGAGCTAGTCCTACTTTTTAATTCAAGGTTAAAACTCTTTTCGGGAAAGCTTAAGTCTAAGTGGACTGGTCCGTACACAATGGAAATGGCACAATTGAAATTGAAGAAGCAAAGGGGGGTGAGATTCAAAGTTAATGGTCAAAGGTTGAAGGTGTACTTTGGAGAAGTGTCACGACCCAGGGGTACCCCCTAGATGTAACAAGGCTCATAGAACCCCGAAAGGCTCCATATAAGCCACTTAGCATATCACAACATAAGATAATAGAAAAGTACGAAAATTTAAAATATTTTTCAATACAATCAAAGTTTCATAAAACGAAGCAGAAGTCTATTACACTTGTCTCAAACCATCTAATACTTGAAAAGAGTTAAGGACACAGCTCATACAAA
Organism: Solanum tuberosum; assembly: GCF_000226075.1. Lineage (NCBI taxonomy): Eukaryota > Viridiplantae > Streptophyta > Magnoliopsida > Solanales > Solanaceae > Solanum > Solanum tuberosum. Next base: position 1,419,067 of record NW_006238957.1, read on the forward strand.
AGTCTAAACATAAAAGGAAAGGGCGATCAAGTCCTCGATGCTATGAGGACTCACCAAAACTTCTCTTCTTGATCTACTATGAACCTAGCCACGAGGATGGAAGTCAATATCGTCGAACCCTACATTTGATAAGAATGTATGCAAAAGTATGTGTTAGTACAATAATGTACTAAACTATGATAGCTAGCATAAATCATCAACATAAGCATATAAGAGGCATTAGTCAACATAAGACATATACCATAATCATAAGAGACAATAACATAAGTCATTAGCATAAGAGACATCATCATAAGACATAGGCTATAAGCATAAGAGATAACGACATAGTCATAGGCATAATCAATGCATCTAGTTTAACATAACATAAGAGAAACACTTCATAAGCCACCTCAAGGCAAGCTTGTGCAATGCATGGATAAGACCCCATAATCCCACCCATGCTAAGCAAGTCACTTTAGGTCCTCATTCATCTTTACCATCTTTTGATCTCATCCTTAGCTTATTTCTCATAGACAAGAGAACATTCACCTTTCTTCACACATGTATTGGAAGGGCCTTTCAAGCTACAATCCAAACTAAGCATACATCATAAGCATAAGTCATAAGCATATTCATTACATAGATCATAGTAATATAAGAGGAACATATCATAACTACCCTCAAAGCATACTTGTGCAATGCATGAATAAGACCCCATAAATCTCACCCATGCTAAGTAAAGCTTCTTGAGTAACCATAATTCATATTCTTGTTGTAGGAATAAGCCTTAACCGACATAGACCATGTGAGCTTAACATGGAATCCGGTGTTACCCACACCGAAAAGGGTTGTCCTACTTGCCTAAGATAGAACCATAGTTTGTTAGCTTAGGTGGATCCATCAGCTAAATAGCCTACCAGGGCACGTAGTTTATGGTATAAGGAGATTGCTACTAGAAACCCGGCCTTTCTGACAGAAGAGCTTCCATCTCAAGAGATTGCTTCTAGGAACCCAACCTTTCTGTCGAAAGAGTTCCCATCTCACATCAATATCCACTAGATGCTAAGCATGAATCCCACGGGGTACTTATTAAGTCATAACTTGTTTCATTAGAATAACTCATTAGATCATGCGTGAGAATAACCTTTCACCGTCCATGTCTATATGTAACATTAGATTCAATTAGGTGAGAAAGCCTTTCAACCTAGAATCTTCATTATGTGAGAAAACATTTCACATCATGTTCATTATGTGTTCATGAGAATAACATTTCAATTAACACAACAACATTATCATAATCATGGACACTTCACTCTCAAAGTGTTATCAAAGCATATACATAAATCTCATAATCATGCATAATTCTCATACTTTTCCCTTCAAGGATCAAAGATCTTATTCAATCAACACATCTAGAATTCACTACAATAGACATGGATATATTCATAATTCAAGTAATCAAGTCACTACATGCATAATCTCATATACTCTCAATATAGGTTATGTGGGTAAAGTCATTCCACAATAATACCATATACAAATCAACATACATAATAACTTCACTCTCAAAGCCTTAACATTCCTAGTTCATGCATAATAGATTTTACCCTCAAGGCCCTAGAAATCACATTTATACTACAACCCTTACTCTCAAGCAATACTTCACATGGTCATCATATATGCCTAATTCTCAAGACAATCTAACCACATGCTTCATTCTTAAGCAATTCTAGTCATATATCATCACATAAACTCAATCTCAACACTACTAATCATGATTCGTCATATAAGCCCTAATCTAATCAATTCATGTCTACAAGCTTTACTTTTAAGCAATTCATATATAGGTGCTCTAATCTCAAGCAATTCATAAAGTAATTCATCAATCTTAGAAGGTCACAACTAAGCCCTCAATTTCCCCTTTCATGGCATAAAACCAAACTATATCAATTTCATCTCTCTATACATGGGTTAGGCATGTAAACATGAAATTACATCTTATAAAACATGATATACTACTAATTCAATCATAAACAACCTTTATCCACTCAATTGAATCATCATACAACAATACCCACAATATAGAAAGAAACCCTAACTAGAATTGAGGGTTCATCTTCACAATTGGGGGAAATATGGGGGCTTCATGGATGAAAGGAATCCATGAATGAATAAGCCATCATACCTTGATTACAAAACCTACCAAGCTTGAAACAATGGAGACTTGACCTAGTTTAACCCTCTTCTTCTTCTTCTTCATTGAGTTTTCTAGAGAGAGATTTTTTGAGAGGATGAAGTTTTGGGTTTTAGAAATAATGAGGTGAATGATTTGGTCTTTGACTTAAAAGGCTTATATAGGTGTATAAAACTAAGGCAAAATAACCTCACTTAATACCCATCTAAAAAGTAATTACCTAAAATAACCCCAACTTAATGTGGGGTTCCCAAGGACTACACCCATCTTCACGATCCGTCAAGGGCACCACGGCCCTTGAAGGTGCCCGTGGTCCCTTGATCAGTAGCTAGGCTACCCTAGGATTTTTCCCACAAGCCTTCCCATGGGCCGTGGTCTTCACCACGAGCCGTGAAGTAGCTCGTGAAATGGAGCCTTTTTGGGGCAGCTTTAGGGAGGCTATTGCCTCACCACCACGGGTCCCCTTTGATGTGTATGTTGTTATGATAGTGTTTCATTTTAGTTTACTTGCTCTTAGCCTCCTTCTCTCAGATTTGCAATTACCCCATGAGTTTGGAAAATCGTGAAATGCTTGAGTTTTCATTAATAATAATTTGAGGATTGATTGTGTTCAATATCGATGTCTTGAATAGTACTCATGATGAGCATTATGTATAGTGTTGGTGTTGCAAGAATGAATCGATGTGGTTGTGCTTTTGACCAATCTCTTTGAATCTTTTGTTTACTAGTTGTATTTTGATGTGGGCACATCACACGTATGTTTTTGATCTTTTCAGATTGTGCTAAATAATTGTATTTCGAAGTGTCATGTGTGGTGAGGCCTCACTTGAAAGCATGTGTTGGAATCCTAGAATTTGTCTTGTTAGTCTAATTGTCTAAACCTTGATAAATGTAAGGCGTGATCTCTGGCAACAATTCTAAGAGGGAACCCAAATTTCTATATCCTTTGTGATACCTTGTGAGAGTGTGCATCCGTTTTGGCATCGTTTGACCCTAAACCATTTGTTGACAAAACAAAATTAAAACCTCTTGAGAAATTGTCCCACCTTCTCACCCAAAATCCTTTTTGAAGTATTGCTATGTTTGAATAGCCAATATAAGCCAAAATCCTAAGTTGGGGGTATGGAAAGGAAGGAGGAATGAAAGGCAAGTAAAGGGAAAAGAAAGATGAAATGAGACTCAACTTTGAAGTTTGTTACACAAAGAAGGAACCCCTCTTTAAAAAAAACATTGTGATGAAATTTTTTGAAAAATGGAAATTAAAAAGAGAATTTGATGAAATAAAGGATATTCCGAATAAAGTGAGTGAAAAGTCGATGTTTGAATTCTCAAATGAAAAAAAAAGAATGAAAAGAACTTGAGAAGAGGTGATCCAAATGTAAAAATATGTTTCACTTGTGCATTAGTAAAACTCTGCTTCGTCATCCAAAAAAATTATAATTACCCAACAAAATTAAAAAACTTTCATGTAAAAACTTCCAAACAAATTAATGATTCAACAGTTAACGAAAACCTGATCTATTTTGTATTTCACCGATAATATCGAAGTTCCAGTTGGGAATTCCTTCTCCAAAATTGTTTGTCAACGAAATTATACTCGTTTTCAAAATCTTCTTTCCAATCAGAAAAAAAACACAAATGTAATCGAATTCACTTCAACAGAGATTGAGTATTATGAATGAAAATTTAAAAATCGATATTAGAAATTTGATGAACAAGTGGGATGAGTTCCTTGTCGTTTTTTTCCGAATTTGTAACTGATGACAATTTTAAGTGATATGTTCCTTTTTAAAAATATTGAATTTGTAACTGAAGCAAATTTTAAGTGACATGTTCTTTTAAAAAAAATTTCTCCCTTTTGTTAGTAAATAATTGTATTCTTTCAATTAAAACGAATTAAAAAAAACATAAATCAGATACATAACAAACGAAAATATTGATATTTTTAATAACTATTCAAAAATGTGGTTCTTGTATCATGTTAAATGCTAAAATAATAATATTTTGAATAATTCCTCTTTTTAAAAAATATTTCGTTTGAGAAGAAATTAATGAGTAATTTTTGGGATCAATTTCTTACATTTCCTTTAACCTAATTGGAAAATGGCAGAAAGGTAAACTGAGGGAAGCAGGAGGCGATTGAGAATCCGAGATGCAGTTGAAGAATTCATATTCATATTGATTGTTGTTGTTTTTGTACAAGGTTTAATGGCGTTTCAGGGTTTCGGGAAGAATACAGGCCCCATTGCCCCTCCTAAAGCGCAAACCCCTTTTGGGAATTCTCGCAATCCTTCTACCAGGTACTTTACTAGGGTTTTCGAAACTATTTTCATGCTTCTTTTCGCTGTTTTCCACACCTTGAATTGAATTTTGGAATAAAGTTAACTAGCTGCCATTAGGGTGATTTTTGGAATAATAAATTCAAACGAGAACTTTACTATCATGGTTTTCAGAGATTATATATTATACGTTAACTGAATATTTTTGATTTATCACCCAGTGACACTCTTCCTAAATGGGGTAATGGACAAAAATACATCTACCATGATTATGATGCCCAAGCCCACCAACAGTCTCCCCAAGTAGTGCCACCTTTACCTGAAACTGCCCTCTCTGCTAGTGTTAGAGGTTCCCAACTTCAAGATTTGAGAACAACAGGGCCACATACTTCATTTTCTTCTGATGCAGAGATTCTGGGAGCCTCCAGGACCATGAGGGGAAGGTACATTTTTATTTCCTTGTTTTTTTTTTTACACAAAAACACTCTTCTCCGTTACTTGAAACATTCCATTTTGATTCTTGATGTAACTTGTCATGAGTAATGTCTGTCCTAAACAACTCTATAAGCATTTTTGTGGTAGAATATATTGAGCTGTTTATTAGTGCTTACAGTGTGGAATTGTTTACTTTTTCACTTAAAGTGCACACTGAGCTATCTAATTCTTCCTCCCTTTTTTGGTAGTCGTTCAGATTTGATATCCAGTGATCAGGGGCCCTTTGTCTCCCAACAAAATCAATCATCTCCATTGTTTCGGAATGAGAGTCCATTGGTTCCCAAGAGTACAAGGTCACCTCCATTGGCTTTTCATAACAATCTTCACACAGAGGGCAATATTCCTCCTCTTGGTGGAGCTCAACGGTTAGTTTGGCTTCAATGACTTCTCTCTCTCTTGGTCTTTTTTAAATTAAGTATTGTCTGAATTTTTTAGCATATGCATATAGTACTCAAGTGACAGTCTAAGAGGGTGTTTGGATTGACTTATTTTAAGTGCTTATGATTTTTTGTAGTGTTTAGGAAAGATAAGAAGTGCTTTTGAGCACTTACTTTTAGGCCAAGAAAAGTACAAAAATAAGCTAAAAGCTAAAAGTTGGATATGTCCAACTTATGGCGTTTAACTTATAAGCTATTTTTAAACCAAGCCAATCCAGCCACTCTCTAAGTCCGTCGATAACTAACTGTGTATTATTAGTACCTACATAACTCTAACCAATCACCAAAGAACCACTTAGGGTTTGATGTACCTTAATTGGGAAAGAAGGTTTAATTGGAGATGGCTCCTCTTGAATGCCGTCTATTCTAACTTTTGGGGTGTCAAAACATCTCTGTCACTTCCCAAATTCGGGCCATGATGGCGTCCACTGCAACCTATCAAGTGGACAAGCCTAAACCCAAACACAAGATGCGGAAGAAGCAGTTTAAGTAATAATAATAATAAAAGTGGAAGACAAGAATAGTATATATAGGAAAAAAGGGCCATGTCATATATCAGTAGGAGATCACACCCCTCGAAATATGACTATCGGAACCAGTCAATATCAGAGGAGGAATCAGGCATGCACAAAGTAACAGTCTTGGAGAAGTAATCCAAGATTGCATGATAGAGAGACAACCAATCCATGCCTAGGATCACATCGAAATCCACCATATCTAACACAATAAGGTCTACCCAAGTGTCGTACCCCTAGATGGTCACCACACAAGCTCTATATACCCGACCCACTACTAGAGAATCACTATGGGGGTAGCTACACGCGAAGGCACATACATCGGCTCACAAGACAAATCCAATCGCGTAGCATAATAGGTAGACACATATGAAAAGGTAGACCCCCAATCAAATGAAGCGTAAGCATGCTGATGGCAAACAAAGATTGTACATGTGATAATAACATCCGATGTCTCTGTTTCGTGCCTCCCTAAAAAAGCATACATATGGTCGTGTCCACCTTGACCACTCAATGTGCCTGCCTGAGGACCACCTCTAGTACCTTAGGACCATCCCTAGTCGACTGAATCGGAGCCCCGGATGCCTGAACCTGCTGAGATTTGGAAGATCGACCCCTAGGACACTCTCTAGCAAAGTGGCCAAATGCGCCACTCATAACAACCTTTGTTGACCCTATATGATGACTCAGCTGGACCTAATTGGCCTGAATACCCTGAATGTGCACCTCGAGAAGTCTGAATCGGTGCCTGAACCATCTACCCACTAGCACCTGCGGAACCACCATCAGTAAGCTGTAAGGTTGCCTGTACCAGCTTGAAACTGCTAGGGATAACCTTGGCCCTAAAACCCTCTACCACGGGACTGAGACCCGCTGAAACCACCCTGACGACATGGCCTCTTGTCGCTGCCTCCATGGGCCTTACGATGGATCCCCTCAATGGTGCGTGCATGATCAACTACCTATAGGAATTTGTCGCCAACTGAAGAAATGATAGTCCTCTAACAAATATGCGCACCCTCTTGTGCTCTGTCGGCATCAGCATAGCCGCATGTCTAGCCAACTCATGGAACCGTGTCTCATACTCTGCAACTGACAATGATGAATGATCCTTGAGTAAGATCTGTGAACTCATCTCGCAACCGCTCCCTCAGGCTACAAGGTACATACTTCTCCAAGAAAGCCTTGTAGAATTGAGCCCAAGTCATCAAAGTTGACCTGATTGGTCTGCAATCTAAATAAGATCTCCATCATTGCTTCGCTGGACCCTCAAGCCGGTAAGTAGTGTAATCAACCCCATGGAACTCGACTAACACAATGTTATGCAACCTTTCATGGCAGTTGAATAGGAACTTGTGGGCATCCTCGCCTGCAGCACTGGTGAACCTGGGAGGACCCAATCTGATAAACAACCCTAACATCTTGTGCTTCTCAGAAGTCATAGCTGGCCTAGGAGCCATAGGTTGAGCAAAAGTCAGAACCTGTTGGCTCAGTGTACGAGGAGCCGCAACAACATGATGCACTTGTGGGGCATAAGTACCTTGTGCCCATGCTCGGGCTGAAGTCTGTGCCTCATCTCTAGCATGTGGTCCTGCTGAAGTGCTAGGCATAATACCCGCCTAAGACATACCCTCCATGAAGCTGAGGATCCTGGCCAAAGTGTCCTGCAATACTAGCGTGGACACAAATTCGGGTTGAGGCTGGGCTAACTCCACACCCTCCGCTGATGCTGAACATGCTCAACCTTTATCTCGGGCTCTGGTGTTGGTGCCTGCTCCTGATCTCTAGCTCGGGCTGGAGTCTGTGCTCGCCCTTGACCTCTAGGTTGACCTTTGCCTCTACCCTTCTCTGGGCTCCACCTTGAGGTGAAGGAGACTCTCACCCGCTCGTAGTCGACCTCGTCCTAGCCATCTGAGAAGAGTGAAACAAACAAAGTTTAGACATTGGTACAACCATCAACGCACGAGAAACAAGAACAATGAAGTATTCTTAAGAATGCCCTATAGCCTCTGAAAGATTAGATACAGACGTTATCATATCAATCCGCGAGACTACTAGACACTTGCACCTGTACTGGTGAGAACGGTGAACCTGAAGTTATGATTGCTTCTTCCGCATCATGTGTTTGGGTTTAGGCTTGTCCACTCGGTGGGTTGCAGTGGATGCCATCATGGCTCAGATTTGGGTCGTGACAGTCCATCCTTCGAACTTAGATGTTGTGATCACTTAGGTTATAAATTCATGTATGGTTGGGTATAAGTTGCTGAAGGATGAAGTACCAATAGATACATAGAACTTAATTATTGGTAAATTGTAAGAAGGCATTTGCAGCAAGTCTAGACTTACCTAGCTTACAACATCTTGATTTTCTAGTATGTAAGTAATACACTACCCTAAGGCAGTGTCAGGCCTAAAGAAAGTAAAGCACTTCCTTTAGACCCCAAAAATACTAAATACTAATCTATGATGTATATCTATAATTTATTTAAAACGGAAAATGGTCAAAATTGCCCCTGAACTATGCGAAATAGACCACTTATACCCTCCGTTACATTTTAGGATCAAAAATACCTCCGCCGTTATCCCAAGAAATGACAAATACCCCTCAAGAGTTAACACCCAAAATTTTTAATGATTTGGCAAGCCATGTGGACTTATCCCTCCACTTAAGCTGCCAACTAGGATTCCCATGTGTAGACCGCCGCATCTACACCTCCTAATTCCACCACTACCGGCACCGACTCCGGTACCCTAGTCGTTGGATCAAATGGAACGTCTGCCACCTCTTTTCCGTTAGCGACGTAACTCATTGATTCAATTATCGTGCTTTGTTTCTAGTTCCTACCATACCTCTGTTGGAATCAACAATCCCTGCTTCCATTTTGGTTCAATTTTATTAAATCGTTAACTTTTCCAATCGTTGCTCAGCCAACACTACCGATTTTCCGTTTTGAACACAACCCGTTGTGAACACAAGCAAAATTATGGATTACTGTTAAAATTTGACTCTAGAAACACAAGAAAAAATAATCCTTTCTATATAATTTTTCTTCTTCTACTGTTTAGCTTCTAATTTTCTTTAGCAGTTTATTTTCTTGTCAAATAAAATGTTGAAGGAACAAATGGTGGAGCCACCAGTTATTGGTACTAAAAATGTGATTACGGCAACGACAAAGGCCAATGTCAGACGAGTGTTCACTTTCTCAATTCAATTAATGGGGCCTTTGGACATTACTTGAAACTTTGATGGAGAAGATTCATTTTTTTCTCTCAAAACTTAGGGTTTAATTTGGGAGGATGAATTAGGATTTGGTCAAGAATGAAAGGGGAAATCCCAGTTGGCAGCTTAGGTGGATAGATCCGTCCACGTGGCTTGCCACGTCATTATAAATTTTGGGTGTTAACTCTTGAGGGGTATTTGTGATCTCTTGGGATAACGGCGGGGTATTTTTGATCCTAAAATGTAATGAAAGGTATAAGTGGTCTATTTCGCATAGTTTAGGGGCAATTTTACCCCTTTTCCGTATTTAAAATGAAATAATGATCTTCACTTACATTCAACTTTTTCCAAGTGAGATTCATGTCCAAACACAGTTTCAATATCCAGATATTTTTTCTTCAGTTTAAACTGGCATTTTTCAACTTCAACCAACTATTGTCCAAATGAGCTGTAAATGATTTGAATTACATATTCTTTTTATTTTTTCTTACGTTTTCTGTATGATTCTCACATTATATATAAAAATATATATCAGGCTTATCAAATACTCCCTCTATCTTAATTTATGTGTCTCATTTCTTTTTTTATCTGTCTTAAAAAGATGTGTCGTATTTAATAAGTTTCTAATTGTACTTTTTGTCATAGTATTAATGATACACTCTCATATAGGAATGACATGCCATGTTTAAGACCAGAAGATTAAAAAAAATTGTATGGTATACACGAAATCTTACATTCTTAAACTTCACATCGGATCAAACTAAGACAGAAAAAAATGAATAGAATATATTTAAGGCCTTTGGTAAGGTTTGACTTTAGGGCACAAATTCCATTAAGCTGCCACTTCCCTAGGCCATTTCCTATACAACATCTTGACTCTTGGTATAGTCCACTTTGGCTGGTCTAAAGGGTTGACAAATAAATAGGATTGCTATCAGTAAGAAGAAATGGAGGTTTGGGTGGTGTCTTAACTACTATCTGATCAAAGTGGTTGTGATCTTGACATCCTTTTCTAGTTGAGGCATTGGTTATGTCTATGAGAAGATAGCAAAAGCTTATAGGCAGTACATTCATCCATTCTTATCTTGAGAATTGTGATCAACTGATCATCCTCTAAGCTGAGGGAAGTATCTGTGATCATGGATTCTTTCCGTTTTCACAAAGCATTTCTGTTTTAAGTTTTGAGATAGAATTAGCACAAAATCACACAGAAGAGAGGTTTGATTCTTTTATTAGCTTCACTAACTTGTCTCATATTTGAAAAAGAAAGGAACTACTGCCTGACAGAGAAAATACAAAATCAGTTTGGTTTCTTTGACACTATAAGGGATCAGAAGCCAAAATAATTTGCAATATTATATATTGTTCTTTAAAAGCTATTGGATATATTCATATTTTCCTTTTTAGACCTCTTTATACTTCTAAATTTAAGCCAAAATAATTTGCAATATTATATATTGTTCTTTAAAAGCTATTGGATATATTTCATATGTTCCTTTTTAGACCTCTTTATACTTATAAATTTTAATAATGAAAAAAAGGGAAAACTTGGTAGAAGAGGCTGCAACGTAATGCCTTAAAAAGAAATACAATTATCCACAAAGAACAACCAGTCTCTATACCTTGGGAATTACCATGTAAAATCTATGAAAAAGGAAAACGGAAATTTAATAAGAGAAGTTCTCTATCCCTTCAAAAGTTCTTACTTCGCTTCGGACTACATTACCTCTTTCCTAGATTTCCTACATAATAGAAATTCCGTGCATGTTGGAACATGGAACATTCAACCCAAAACAAGTTCCATCAGTACACAGTTCCTCTTTTCCGAGTTCCTGGTTAGTAGCAATTCCTTTTCACAAGTGGGCATGATGAGTTCAACCCGAAACATGTTCAGACATTGGTGAGCATTTGATTAGCAACTTGCCAGTGCAGTAGCCAAGTATTGACGTCCTGTCTTGGACCTTTTCTCATAAGTACCATCTACTGGATTTTTCCCTTCTCAAAGTATCTGCAGTCGAATATGCATCCCATGCCGCCGGCTGAACCAAAGCAAGATTGATAATTTATGCTGCCACCTATGTACTGAAGAACCAGGTTCTTTAGGAACTATGCAAGAAGTAAATGCGGACTAATACATCAACAGAAGGATTTTTACGTGGAAAACTCCTCGCTTGTCGGAGTCAAAAATCACTTTTCCCTCAAATTACCACTAAATTTGAGCAACTGTTTTAGGTTACAAATCTATAACGAAGGATTACCTCGTAGTACCTTTCCCCTCTACAATTCTTCCTAATTGTAGCTACTTCTTTCAAGACTCTACCCAGTCAATAAAGCCCTTACAACTTGAACACCTAATACAAATTCACTAGGAATATAATAGTTACAATTAAACTAGACAATGAGAACCGTAATGATAAAGCTTGATAGGAACAGGTTATTTTATCATTGCTATGACTCTCTCTCAAGCTGAAGATTCTCTCACAAAGTAATCTCTCTTTGTTTGTGCAGTTGAGTCTCTTGTCTTGAGCAACATCAATGTGCTGTGATCTTTATGTAGGAGTAGGATGGTCGTTTTTTGTTTCCCTAATTTAACATGGATTAGCTTAAGAATCCAAGAACCTAATTCAAGTTTGACTTGGTTTTTCCTCCTTCACGCATCGGCTTCCTTTTGTTTTCTCCTAGTTCCAAAACTCTTTTCTCATGTGCAAATATAGTAAATATTTCCATAACGCTTTCTTGTTCCTTGCTCCATAGTATAAGCCGTAATCCTAATTCCTCAAGGAATCCTTCAATGCACATGTAATCTACTTTGCGCTTGATCAACAGTCTTTTTCCAGTGTACTTTGTAGTTGAAGGACTTGGTTCCTTCGCTACTTCTGTACTTACAGCTCTTGCAGTACAGTAGTAGATATGTTAAGGAATTGGTTGTTCAGTAGTTCCTTGTCATAAACACTGCCAAACCTTATTTGAGACATGTTTAATATCTGGTTCTTGCATATGTTTGTTAATCATCAAAACTTAATATTGTTAGCCTATCTCATAGATCTCGCTAGCTCATGGCTCTCAGCTCAACAAAGATACTAGGTTGCGTGCCACTATATGCTACACATGTGTGAATCTTTATTTTTTAATTGAGTAATCTCATAGTGTAGATACCTTGAAGAAATAAAGAAATCTGGTTTGTCTTGTGGCCTGTTGATTAAAAAAAATCTTATTTTAGTAGTCTTCGAAGTGAACTATTCAATGACTGAAGTGCTGGTTATGAATCAGCTTAGTTGTCTTTGAGGTTTGCATGGTTTATGTTTGTTGGAGAATCTTGTTACGTTGAACATCTGGCAAGCTTAAAAAGGCTCTTGCATGAGGAAATTTGTTTGTTATATTTGATTAATAATTTATTACGTCTCTCACTGAATACCTTGTAAGATCATGCATGTGTTTAATTTAGTCTGTTTTTGTTCTTCCCCATCAATTTTTCATTATCTTATTCTTGGCTGATGTTCTGCAACTCTGAAGAAGCTTATAAAGTCAATGCAAGCAATTTCATTTGTCTGATGGCTGGGTGCAGTGGATTCTGATGATTTGATCTTCTATCTGACAAGTATATGGAAAGATATTTTATTGGAGTGCTTGGTGCACTTCTTGGCTATTCTTTTTTATAATCCTACAGTGGCTGATTAGACGCATCTTTTGATCCCCTCATGAAGTCCTGCTAATTATTATACCCCAATTAATATTTTTTCCTGTTTAATTCTTTTTAATGAGGATTTCTCATGCTTCACATGCTTATCGTAATACTATGTTAAGAAGTTTTAAAAAGTAAAGCGTCATCTTTTGTCCCAAAATTTATGTTTTTTTTATGGCTGTTGTGTCTGGGCCAACTTTTGCGCACCTCGACTAATTTCATAGGGTACCTGTACCTGCCACCTCCCGCCAACACTAGGCAGGGGCGGAGGCAGCATATAATGAGGGAGTTCAACCCCCTCGGCGAAAAATATTACTATTTATGCATGGTTAAAATTATTTTTTAGGTATGTATAATAGATGTCGAACCCCCGTCCACTAGTTCGTGTGTTTACTTCTCAGATTTTGAACCCCCTTGTTAAAATTTCTGGCTCCACTCCGCCACTGACAACAGGTACTAGGTAAACTCCGTCCACCAAGGCTAGGACAGATGGAAAGAATCATCTAGTGTTTTTTGTTTCCATTGTGATTAGAACTTGAGACCCCAACCACTTCATTGATCACTAGGCCCACACCCTTGGGTGTAGAAATGTAGCAATTTGGAATCGAACACTATTTACCACTTGTAGCTGGACTTCTGCTGGTAGGCAATTCTTCAGATGGAAGTTTCTAACTCTATTTTATTATGGGTTTGTCATGAAGGCCTTCACTGCCCCCTCATATGCGGGGAAACTCATCCCAGCCGTTTCAAAACTTTCCAATCCGATTACCTCACCAAAGGCTGCCCTCGATTCCAACAAATTATGGCCCTGGAAGACAGATCCCAGTGAAGCATGCAGATCAAGTCTCAAAAAGAACGAGGTCCCCCCCTCATTCACCTCCTAGGGTGGCTTCTTTTGAGAAATCAGCTCTTGGTCTACGTGAATCCAAAAGGTACGACAGAAAAATCCTGACTGCCAATTTTGTGTCTTTATTTTAACAAGCACAAAGAATGTCAATGAAAAGGCTTGCTTGAAAGGTGCAGGATATCATATTCTTTGCTTATTCAAACTATATTTCTTGTAAAGGTTTTCGTTAGAACTATTATTATAGCTACCTATGTTGTAAATTTCTTTCTTATGTTTAGCAATTATCATTGGGAGCCTGCCATGTATGGCTGTAAATTTTCTGTTTTTCTGTCAAGCAATTATTAGGGGAGCCTTTTGCTTATAGAACTTGTTGATTCCAACAAAAACAAGAATAATAGAAGAAAAGTAAATTTCATGTTTACTGTAGATTCTTGCATTAATAGGGAATGTGAACAAAACAAACTCGGTGGGAGCTTGTGATCAGAGCATCCTGACATTCTGCTTGCTAGTTAGCTCAATGCAAAGCTGAAAGTCAAACTGAACCATTTGAGAGTGGTGATCTAATAGTAATTTATACTCAAGATAAGTTCTTTGTTTGTGCAAGTCACATAGAACTGGCACAATGACTTATATGCTCACTAAGAAATTGTGTTTTCATCGTGCATCGTGGTTGGATAAGTATCTCGATTGCTTTTGGCCACTGAAGAAGACTTTGATAAGAAGCCGATGAAATTGTGTTTTGACAACATTTTATATACATCTGCCATAATCTGTTACGTTGCAGCACAAGTTGAGTCAGTATTGGCTCAAACTAAGAAGATCAAGTGGTCTCAGGGGAACTCTTATTATTGACAGTAGTGCAAAAAAGGATCTATACATTTGAATGTGAAGAAAAAAAGTAGTGTAAACCAATTGGCCATTGATTTCCTGCTTTCTTCAAATGTTTATTCAGGCCGTCTACCTCTCCTTCCAAATTGAGGTCAAATCCCCCCCCTGACTCTCTAGCTCCTCAATCCTCAATGTCTGGATATAGTGTCAATGTTGAAGTTGATCTGAGTAAGCCAATGAACTTTCCAGTTCCCAAAAGGACCAAGTTTCCTTCCGTACCTTCATCTGATCAAGTTCTTCAATATGACTCCAATCATGCAGATGATGATATTCAACGGTAAGAAATTATACAGATTTGCATGTCATCCTTACCGGATTATTATTTTGTAAATCCTTTTCTTGTTGACAGAGAAACTGAGGCGAAGGCAAAGCGCTTAGCTCGTTTCAAGGATGATCTAAGCCAACAAAATGCACGAGATGATTCTAGTATTCCTCAGAAGGGTCCTTCAATGAGTCAGTATCAATCTATTGTGGACAGACCAAAATTTTCTGCGGAAGATAGTGTAGATTCAACTAATGATTTCTCAGATGGCAATCTGCTATCTGATTATCAAGGGTCGGAGTCTTCTGGTGTCATAATTGGGTCATGTCCTGATATGTGTCCAGGTACGTTGTCTAATTATTCATCTTATCTAACACACTTGTTGAAAGTTATGCAGTTGCCATGATGAGTTAACTTGTCCATTTACGTCAATGGCTTGCGTGATCATGTGATCTCACAAAAAAATCAGCTTTTCCCCATCAAATTTCTCTTATATGTCCCCTTCTCCTCCGGATTTAGTTATAGGTGAGAATAACATAACATGCAGATTAACAGGGATTCTTTCTAACTCTTATAAACCTCTGCTGCTTTGCCTTCTCTTCTCTTCTCAGCCTCCATCTTCAACTTTGCTGGAAATTTCCTGCCTCTTCGC
Organism: Solanum tuberosum; assembly: GCF_000226075.1. Classification (NCBI taxonomy): domain Eukaryota; kingdom Viridiplantae; phylum Streptophyta; class Magnoliopsida; order Solanales; family Solanaceae; genus Solanum; species Solanum tuberosum. The sequence continues at coordinate 1,434,520 of NW_006238957.1, forward strand.
GGGACAATTCAGAAAGAATTTAATAAGTTATGCCAGCAAATGGTATTTTCCACTTTTGACTGCTGCGGTTAAGCTAGACCAGGGGCGGATCCACATGGGTTCACCCAAATCCCCTCGAAAAAAAATTACACTGTATATATAAAGTAAATTTTCTGTATTTATGTAGATATATTAATTTTGAACCCCCTCATGAACAAGAAGCAAGCTGTAGCATAGCGGTATACTCCTTTAAAATTGACCCTCGCATCCAGGGTTCGAATCCCATTGTGAACAATTCATTTATTTTAGCTTCTCTTCATTTAGTTTCAGCCAAAAAGAACTAACTTTTTGTACCTATAAACTATATATTTCTACTTCCTTGGATTTGTGTTTTGTTGTCTTTTTCACACGTTTAGACATTTATTTTTCGAACCCCCTGTATGAAAATTCTGGATCTGCCACTGAGCTAGACCACTAATGGGAAGGATATGTGAAAAAATTTATGGATTGGAAGGGAAAGAAAAGTAGTTACAGGTAAAAAAAGAAAAGTTGTTACTAACCCCCTCATAAAAAAAAGTAAAATAAAATAAAAAGGAAGAAAAGTAAAATAGTTGTAAGTTTAACTGCTTTAGTCTCTATTCCATTAAGTAATGACTAGAGGAAAGAGAAAGTGGTGCAATTCTTGAAGGTAACTGGCTTTGGTGGAGGGAAACCTGAGTTCTAAGGACGTATTATTGTGGCTTAAATTATTTCTTTGATACTGTTTGTGGTTTAGCTTATTGTATAATAAATCATTTACTTGTTCACAGAGAAACTGAAAGCCCTTATTTTTGTGACACTTCTGGATTGTCGTATTAAATAAAAGTAGTCAAAGTTTTAACAACCAAAAGTCTTTTTTCTTTTCTTGTTTCTACCCGTCCAATCTTCCCAAATTTACATGCTGAACTCAACCCCCCACCATATTGTCTCTCTTTTATTATATAGTCTTCTGAAATGTCAATTCCATCCCCTCCACTATGGCACTATCTCTAAATTACCAAAGAGCCCTAAATCCCTAATCCTTGGTTGATGCCTTTTATCTGTCTTATTGACTCAAACACCATCACTGTTTTCACCAGAACTTCCAGCTACAGTGCTGGCGACGGGAATCGTGCCTTGAACATGACGATGTTCTCTTCGTAAGTCACAATAAGCACTCCCGGATTGTTGGTGGCCCTCTTTAAGAAACTGAAAGCTATATACCTCCAAAAATCCTTACTGTATCTTTTATTGGTCTGGAGCAGAAGTTAGCTTGTGGTTCATGTGTCAAACTCACGAGTGAAGTTTATTTTGTTCAGGTAATAAATTTCTCACCAGATGTCGAACTTGTTCCTGAATTTTTTTCTGTTGCAGAATCAGAAAGAGCAGAACGAGAAAGGAAAGGAGATCTTGACCAATATGAACGTTTGGATGGAGACAGAAACCAAACCAGTAAATTGCTTGCTGTCAAAAAGGTCTTTATTGGGAACTCTTAAGTATTATTCGCATTTAAGATAATAGAAAAAGTTTAAAGTTCATGAGAGCATAAAAAGAACGAATTGATGAACATTGCCAAATGATTCTTTTCAGTACACCAGGACAGCTGAGAGGGAAGCTGTGCTCATACGTCCAATGCCAATCTTACAGAAGACCATGGATTATCTTTTGAATTTGCTAGAGCAGCCTTACGGAGAAAGCTTTCTTCGCCTGTATAACTTCTTATGGGACAGGATGCGAGCAATCCGTATGGATTTGAGGATGCAACATATTTTCAACCGTGAAGCTATTAATATGCTGGAGCAAATGGTTGATATTTTTGGCCATGTGTATTGTTATATTGCTTTCAAGCATCTTTGTCTTATCATTATCTATTCTTCCGGGAGGTTTTTTTTAAGTGAAACTTCTATCAACTTTTCAGAGGCTTTATATGTGAATCATTTAAACTCATCCTGATGTTGAAATATACACCATGATACTGATGAGTTAACTTATAAGCTAGTAACTTTTTAAGGTAAGCATAAATTAGCTATATTTTTCTGAGTATAAAATCTCAACATGCTCTATCTGGAAAATGGGATGGACAAAATTTGGCATCTGCTTATTCACAAAGGTCAATTTGGTTTACAATCAATCTTTGCATTTTACTCACAAACCATACAAGCGATCTATTGTTGTAACAAAATATTATGGTTATGTAGTTTAGCATATATTATTATGTTTTCTTGATTCAACCGATAGGGTTATTTTAATTGTCAATAAGCTTGATTTACAGATAGGTTTGGGTTTGAGTATGAAGGGGCTATGGTTCCTTGCAGTAGAATTTTTCATCCGAAGCTAATTTTTTGTTTAATCTCACATAAAACAAGACACCTAAATGTTCTTGTTGATTTTAGTGATGTTACTCAGTTTTGAAATAGATTCTAATTTTATTGCCTATCATTTTTGTTTCAGATAAGGCTCCATATACTCGCCATGCATGAATTGTGTGAATACACGAGAGGAGAGGGGTTCTCTGAGGGATTTGATGCACATCTCAATATTGAGCAGATGAATAAAACATCAGTTGAACTATTTCAATTGTATGACGACCACCGGAAGAGAGGAATAAATGTGGAAACTGAGAGAGAATTTAGAGGTTATTATGCACTTTTAAAGCTTGATAAACATCCAGGCTATAAAGTAAGTCAACTATTAAGCATATTCCTGAATTTGTTTTCCGAGTGTTTTTCTTTTTGTGGAAGTATGAGTTTTGTGCTAGGTTGAACCTGCAGAGCTTTCACTTGATTTAGCAAAGATGGCACCAGATATGCGGCAAACCCCAGAAGTTCTCTTTGCCCGTGATGTGGCAAGGTTGTTTCATCATTGCATCATTAGGAGACCTTATTATTACCTTGCCACTAAAGTCACCTAAGAAATGTTTTTTCTTTTATATTTTCAGGGCCTGCAGGACCGGTAATTTTATTGCTTTCTTTCGGCTTGCAAGAAGGGCTAGCTATCTTCAAGCTTGCTTAATGCATGCTCATTTCTCGAAGGTATTACCCACACTTCCGTAGTATTTTAATTTAAGTAGCGAGATTTATCGACTTTATCAATCCTTCTATCCAATTCCGTATTTTCGTTCAATAATTCAACCAATCTTACGCCTCAATTTCAGATGGGTTGGGATCTCAGCTGCATAAATTCTATATATTCATTCCACTTTATTGGGGACCATTTATTTCCGATTGAATACTGCCATTATTAACAAAAAAGTTCATGCTTTCTTTTGGCATAGTAAATAGAAAGGACCGCTATAAGTGACTTAAGGCAATAGAGAACTTGAAAGTGTTTTCCTTTGCTCCACTGATTTTATGCTCGTGTATGTCTGGCAGTAGTTTTCGTTGTTGAAGGTTATAGGGGCAAACTCTTAAATATTTCACCTGTTTATAGATTTACATTGTGTTAAAGCATTTCATTTCCTTGGTGTTTCCAGTTACGAACCCAGGCCCTGGCTTCTTTACACTCTGGACTGCAGAATAACCAAGGAATCCCTGTTACCCAAGTTGCCAAATGGCTTGGGATGGAGGTAATTTTTGAATACTTTTGCTGGCTGTGTTCTTATATAACAGTTTTTGAGTGGAGTAACTTCTGCTCCTGGATATGTATCAGGATGAGGATATAGAAGGCCTTCTTGAGTACTATGGTTTTTCATTAAAGGAGTTTGAAGAACCATATATGGTGAAGGAAGGCCCATTTATGGAAGTAGACAATGACTATCCTGTCAAGTGCTCAAAACTTGTCCATAAGAAAAAATCAAGGACAATATTCGAGGATGTTTCGGTTCCGCATGTTGAGTCAGTGTCGGAGAAAGAAACAGAGACCCTGTTAGATAAGGATCATCAGCAAAAACCTTCAGCTTTTCAATTTCTCAAGCCTGATAGTTCTTCACTGTCCATCGAGGAGAGCATGCCTGATTATGAAACTGTTTCATCTCCAAAAGATGAGATAGAGGCGATTCCAATTACTAAAACAGAATTTTATCAGAAGATAAAATATGAAAGTCTGCAGGCTCCTCCTAGTCATGCGGTGTCAAGTCTACTGGCTCCTCCTAGTCCTTCGGTATTCTTTCCTCATATTTCCCTTGAGGTTCAGCAACAAGCTAGAGTTCGGAGTGCAGAAAGACCTGAAGTACAGCTGCAAGCAAGAGTTGGGAGTTCAGGGAAACCTAAAAACGATGAAGTTGCACAATTTGATGCAAGAAGTATGCCCATTCAGTTTATTCCTGCCAGAGATGAGTGGGAGAGTTCTCCAGTTTTGCCAGCTAGTTCTCTTGTAGAAGACACAGAATTGAAGCACATGTGTGATGAAGAGAATGAAGATGAAGAACTGGTGATCACCAGCGAGGAAGCTGAAACTAATGAACCAGCAGCAAGTTATTATGATGAAGAAGTTGCTGAGGCAAAACTTAAACTGATTATCAGGTGCAGGTTGCTCTACATGGACCTCATATCTGCTGCAATTACCCTTGTTTCTCTTCTTACCTTGTTAATTCACAGGAAATGGAAGCGACGTTCTTTAAAGAAAAGGGAGATGCGAGAGGAGAAACAGTTAGCATCTAAAGCTGCTCTGAGTTCGCTCTCTCTTGGAGTTCCAATGTGGCCCAACAGAATTGTAAGTAGTGATGAAAGTCTCCTTTCTTTTTCTCCAGCTTTGTCCAATTAAATTTCTGCCTCCGTGCTTTCTCATAATACAGAGCTGGTGCAGCCTCAGTATCCTGTAATAAAAGCTCTTTTTTTTTTTTCTGTGTACTGCATGAACAGTAAACACTATAACTAAATCATGGTACCTGTTTCTGGTAACCGAGAAATCCCTGAGGGTCATTGGCGCACGGTTCGAAACTGGGTGGATGATGGGCCGACCTTTTACCTTTCTCCACTCAATTTTGGGCTTTTGTTTGCGTCAAGACTCGAACACGTGACGTCTGCCTAATCCACATCTGTGCTCTTACCACTAGACCAAAGCCACGCTGGCAGCTAAATCATGATTGCATCCACCTTTGCTTTTTCCTATTTTGGTTGAAGCTAGTCTTATTAGGCCTTAAATACAAGTGAAGGTTGAAAAATTAATGGATACATCTGTACCGTTCAAACTTACTATATTTTGTTGTCTGGATGACAAGTTTCTGTGGCCTAATCTATGTGAGAGTTTGGATTTTGAAGGCCAGGTTTATAATTTACCATGTTCGTTTTATATATCATATTTAGTTAGAGGTCAAATTTGATAATTTTGCTTGGTTTGATTATGAAAATCTAATTATGTACCAGAGAATTTTTCAAGTTGCATTTTGATGATTTTTATTAGTAATTAACATAGGTTTTGACTAACAATTGTTAGGTCCCTCAGAAGGTCAATCTGTGACATAAAATGGGAAGGATGGAGTGTTTGTGACCTGAGAGTGTTGAGTGATAGGACCCATTTATACTTCTATGAGTATTGAGTGTTCCAACCCCTATTTACTTTTATTGGTGAGTCAGTAATTAACCATTACCTATTAATCAATATTCTTCTTATGAAACATTTACTGGAGATGCTGAAGCTGCAGGTAGTGCTGGTTCATCTTGTTCTCTCACTTTGTTTTTCTATGTAATGGTGAAAACTAATATTTGGCTCAACAGAACATGAGAAGAAAGTGAATTTTCTGGTCTTTCAGGATGTGTTTGTGCCCACTGGCCAAAACTCGACTTGCCTCCGATTTTGTCCATCTAAAATTACTTGACCTCTTTCTTAAAATGACATATTCTCCCTCTATCAGTTCATAATATCATCTGACTACATATTCTAATAATTTAAGTTTTAAAGGGTAAAATGGTGGATTATTTAGTCCTAAAGATGTTACAACAACAACAACAATAACATATCCAGTGTATTCCACAAGTGGGGTTTGGGGAGGGTGGCGTGTGCACAACCATTTCCTACCTTGAGAAGGTAGAGAGACTGTTTCCGATCATATTAAAAAACAAGTATGTAATTCTAAAGATGTTATATGAATTCAAAACATTCCACTCTCTCAATTCAAACCCATGTTGCTCGGACTTGGGTGTGGGTGTACGATACGGGTGCGGATCTAGAAGTCAAATACTTCATGATCTAAGATTTGAGGATACAGGTCCAACTATGGATACGGGTGTGGGGGCTTGGCTAAAGATAATTCAATTATCTAAAAGTAGAGTTATAAAACCTAACTTATGAGATATTATGTTGAATACTTGAGAAAATATTGAATAGAATCCTAGAAGGAGAGAATGAAAAAGGGTGACAAAGAAATTTCTATATACAAAGTATTCCATTTTCTTCAATTTCACCTTAGCTTTTGTTTTGATTACCGAAATCGTAGAATCTGTTGAGAAGGGTAAGGTTGCGTACAATAAAACCCTTTTTTTGATGACAAGGGAAATTCGCAGCCGCTACCCTTTGGGTGCGTACATGGTAAAACTCCCGCTCCTATGCAATAGCTCGCAAACCACATAGGAGAGGTAACCCGCACTAGGCAAGCCCGGTGCGACGAGCTCGACCCAGAAGGCAAACCCCTTGCTTTCGCTGGCAAGGGGTTTCGAACTTGAGACCTCCAACATGGAAGTCCCCAGACCCTGCATATACTGGTAGCTTTGGTGCTACGGTCTGCCCTATTTTTTATTGAATCTATTTGGAATTTCTCCGTTGACTTTGGTCAAAGTACCCTAAATTGGTTGACCAGATCGGGCATGGTCTTGTTATGGGGTCAACCCTTCCCGATCTAACCCACTAGGCAGTCTAGGACCCTTAGTGGTCGTTTGGTATGAGGGATAAAAATAAATAGTCTTGGGATAAAAAAATAGCCTAGGGATATAATTTTGGTGTCTTGTTTGGTTGTCAAGTTTGGGATAACTTATCCCACCATTTATACCATAGTGATGGGATAAGTTATATCACATACATGGTGGGATAACTTATCTCAGGATAGCTAATCCTGGGATAACTTGTTCCCATCTAAACTATCACGATCCAATTTCTTAGGTCATGATGACACCTACTATACCCCACAAGTAGGTAAGCCTAACCCTTAACCCGGAGCCATAAGCAACGGACTACCAAGCGGAAGTCAACAATAAGAAGCATATATCTTATAACGAAGCTAAGAAAGGGTAGTCTAGAACCATTCCAAGACCTTGTATCAGTTAGTAATCGAGCATCTAATCAAAATAAAAGAACAAGGCTTTTACAAATACTAGATATGTAAAGGCTCGTCTTTGAATACAATATAAAGACTAAGCCTAGCCTAAAGTAGACGGAAACCGGCAACTCCGAACTCCAGGAGCTCACCCTAGTCTTCGAGACTCCAAGTTGCTCCACACGACTCCAAATCACTGGCGATAACTCAAACTAGGATCTGTAGGGAGCATAAGTGTAGTATGAGTACCAAAACGGTACTCAGTAGGCATTGACTACTGACTGAGCTCAAAAGATAACTCAAGCATAAACAACAAATAATAAAGAAAGCATATCACAAGCAACTAAACAGGAGATACTAAAGTAGATCGGCAATACCTAATAGAAACAGGATACAAGGGGTTAAAAGCCTAGTCAAGAATGTACTTGGAACACTGGAACACTAGCCAATAGCCTAATCGCAAGTAACTAAGATACCAAGTCAACTACCCAGGATCAGGAGGACCCACAACCACAATCCTAAAGTCAAAGCCTATCAGCTAACAAGAAAACAATAACATATTACAGATTATTGTCAAACAATAACCTAACCGGACCCCATAAGCCCGGAAGGTACAAACAACAATCATAACCCAACCGAACCCCATAAATCGGAGGGTGCAATCAACGATCAACAAACAAGTATACTGGTGATAGGCATTACATATGAATGCAGAGGATGCAATAAGACCCTCAGAGAAGTGCCACGAATCCAAGTTCAAAAAGCGAAAGTCGGGCTCCCAGCCCCAATAACTACAACCACAGTCAACTCCCAGCCCAGCTAACAAGAGTGACTCAGGGACGTGTCGACTTCGAAGAGGATCTCAATATATCATAGCCTCCCAGCCAGAAAGTCCACTCTCATGGGCGTACGTCGCCCAGCTAGTAAGAGTGACTCGGGGGCGTGTCGACTCCGAAGAGGACCTCAAAGTAGCCAAAGATCATGCAATAAAGGGCGTCGACGTGCCGACTAGTCAAGTAAAAATTGAGCGTATCCTAGATGCCTCTAAAATCTTAAGTAGGAAAGGAGCATGTCCCAGAAGTCTTGTAATCTCAAAAACGAGTAAATCAATTGATCTAGGTGGATAAAAGCCAAGTAAAATAGTGTTTCATCATGAATGATAAATATGCCAATGTATGAACCGGGATCGTACCACAAAACTCGTGAGAATGAGCAAACAATGCAATGCATGCCATCATCAACATTCAAACAAGGCACTTAAGTCAAATAACCACACAACCAACCAAATCACGCAACCAAAGGGATGAGTACTAACCTGGGATCCAAGTGGTCCTCGCACACGACATCGGCCCCAACAATATAATCATAAGCTCAATAAGGATACAACAGGCCTATCGCTAAACAATAAGCGAAGGGATCAAGAAGAGATTTCAAATCAATAAAGGGGGAGCAAACTCAAGGGATGACGCCCTACCCCAATCACACCGCTCTAGTCCCAGGTTGAGCACAACTAGGACCAATTCACGGCTACAATGAGCCACCAAGGTCAGAAGCATCAACGCAAAGAAAACAACCCAAAACAAGCGTTAAAGGGAGCAAATCATAACTACAAGGCGCTAAAACACAACCTAAAGCATCTAATGTCCAGCCTAGTCTATTGCCACCATGAATCAATCCTAACAAGGATAAGCAAGATCATCTACACCACAAGGGAAGCTACAGGCCTAAACTAAGGATTCCAACATCCACACTAAGCCCAAGGCTCCTACGGAGTCAAGAAAAAATGGAATAACAAGAGGAAAGCTAAATACCCGACAAATACAATCCAAAATCACATGAAATCTTTACTAGGCATTATCTAAGAAGCTCAATCAAGAAAGTAGCTTGAAGCCATCTCAAAGCTGATCACGAGCGCTCTGAATCCACCGCACAAGGGCTAGCCCCTTCCGAAATGCTTGAAAACCATGCTATCAAATTACCGATCACGACGTCATTACAGACGTTTTGACACTAAAATCGTAACAATTGGAAATAGACCCAAAATCGAGTCAAAATGGGAATGTGGGACCCACACCGAGAATTCCAAAATTGACTCGGTCAAAAGTCCTAAACGACTAATCGAGCTTGTGCCCCGAAATGGGGCTCAATTCCACGCTCAGAACAACCCAAACCACCACATGCGTCAAAATCACCAATTGAAGAAAACAAAAGAGAGCTGGCATCCCTTCGGGGCGGAATATACCTCAAATGGGGAGTCCCCGACACTTACCAAACACTCCAATGCGTAGCCACGAAGATTCCTGACATCCACAACTTCAAATCACCTTAATCAGAGCTCCCAAGCTTGAGATATTGCATTTTTAAAATGAGGGCTGAAGTTGAAATTTTGGGATATAAATAGTCAAAAATGGTCGCTAAAAGTTGAATCCGGTCACTGAAGGCTTAAATTCTGGTTGCTAAAAGCGCACTTCAGCTAGTTTGCTCAAACTCAGAATTCTCCAACGGGGTGCCCGAGATTTGTTCAGAACCCGTGTGCGCAAACGAAATATTCTACCCCATCGAATTTGGCATTCCAGACTCAACAGATCCATCAAGACTTCCATCCGAAGTCGTTTCGACGAAAACTGGGTCCCACACCCAATTTTCGTTTTAAGCTAAAATCCACAAGGCTCAAAATGAGACCAAAAGCCTCAAGAATTGCACAAAAGGATAATTTTTTTTGTTGTTGTTACAAAAGGATATTAATTTATATAATTTACATAGTCCTTAGTCCTTGCATCTGGAAAGGGAACATATCCATCTTATGGAAATTTTCATAATAAAATTTTATAGATTTGAGAAAATGCATAAATATGGAGTACTATGTATTACAATAATTAACAATACAAAAAATTTATAAAGAAATTTTGATCAAACCAAAAAATAATATATTATTGACTCTCGAAATTTCAACTGTATTACATAAATTGAAACAAAAAGAATAATGTTTATGATCCTAGAAAATCATAATATTTAATGCTCTAATGGATACAGTGATCGTATTATTTCAAATTCAACTTTTTTTAGTAGGATCAAACTTATTATAATTTAAAATTTGATTGCAACTTTAGTGAAAATAATAGAAGAAACTTAAGCGGGGTAGGGCGGAGCGGGTGGATGTGGGGTAGGTGCGGGGTGGGTGGATGCGGGTGGAAGTGCTTAAGTGGGGCGGGGCGGGGCGGGTTGAAATTTTTTTGGTGGAGACAAAACCCGCCCCGCTCCGCCCCACCCCATTGCCATCCCTACACGTGCCTGCACTGTGCACAGGTCCTTCCCTGCACAACTTGCCATTGATCCAGTCTCCTGAACTGTCTACCCTCGCCCAGCATTTAGCCCACAACCTTGTTTAACCACGGCCATGCTACGATCGCAGCATTGCCTGGCCTTGCCTTAGCTTTGCCCAGCCCTGGTCATGCCTTAGCCACACCTTGCCTTGCATACCTTAGCCACCCCAATGTCTATCTTCAATTGAACTTGATCTTGACCGAAGTCATTGGGCCTTGGTTAGGTTCATCATGTAAATCCCTTGCCAAGCCCTAGCCACTCAAACCATCAAGCTGAGGGTCTAACAGGTCCCATACCCACATCCATGTCATGTCGACATGGGTGTGGCACCGAAAGTGAAGAGTCCGATCAACTTAGATTCAAACTGATATGATCTGTACTAATTTTTATTAGTTTGAACTTTATTTGATGTATTTTGGACTAATTAATCGACATAACATTTAAGCTATTATTTTAAAATCTTAAATGCTAGTCAGTATTCTAAAATTTACACTCTAAATCTCTCTGCTAGTCACAGTAACTCATGTTATTTGTGATCAAGTCTGATGTTTCTAGATATTTAGCTCCTAAAAGCTAGCCTCTTGCTGCATAGGCTCTATTACTGGGTCATCTTATCTTGATAAAAAGCTTTTCTCAATTTCTTCATATGAAGGGTTGATCACTTCATGGTTTAGAGAACTATTAGATTTCTCTTGCTTTTATTTGTTTGGAGGGGCACCATATCCAACCAGAATACTGATAACCTTATTTCATCTAAGATACCCTAAAATTTCCAACCATTTGGGTGTAGTTCTTCTTCCCACTTCCACTTCTATACCTTATGTTTGTTGTGTGGAAATAGGCATAATAGGTATGAATTGATTGAAAAATGTTTGCCGTAAAGTAGGCCTAGGGCGTCGAGAATTGAACCTTGTGTTTTGGACAAAAAAACATTTTGATTTGGGTGATACATTAATTATGTCAGTCGATGAAGTAGAAGCTTATTGTATCAGTCTTAGAATGCATCTATTGTTTTGTTCATGAACTAGGGGAATGATGAAATTAAGAATTAAATTATATGCATGCTAGTAGTTCTAGATTATTAATACAGAAGCACTACATTTGTGTAAGCAAGCTCATAGAAGTAAAGAAAATAATTTCCTCACTTGTCTTCAAATAGAGTTTTGAGTGATTTGAGAGTGACGACCTCTTCCCTGAATTTTCCAATAAAGGGTAGTTATTGGAATGAATTGAATCCCAACTAAATGCCACAGACAAGAGGAATCATCTCCGTCTATTCCTCACCAAACATTCAAGTACATCTTCTGATCCCAGGGTAGAGGCCTCTCTCTTACAAATGCACACATAAAAAGATAAAATCAATCTAATGCCACCCAAGGAGAATTGCTTGGTTGATAGAAACATGGTTAAAAAAAACAGAAATTCTCTCTTACAAATGCACACATAAAAAGATAAAATAGAAACATGGTTAAAAAAACAGAATTGCTTGGTTGATAGAAACATGATTAAAAAAACAGAATTGCTTGGTTGATAGAAACATGGTTAAAAAAACAGAATTGCTTGGTTGAAATCTGAAGTTCTGCAAATTGTTAAATTTATTTGATGTTCTCACAAAATGTCATTTTACCAGATTATTTGGCAAGGTTGACATAAAAGCTTCAACATGAACTCAAAATAGTTTTGAACTTTACTGCTTCTTTCTTTGACTCCAGCCTTACATCTTTATTGTCAATCCCTAGACATCTGCATAATGTTAACTTTTTACTAAATGGTGAAAAATTATTTCTCTAATCCTGTTCCATGGGAGCAAAAGAGCGGAAAGGAAATAAAGATTTCTGCCTCCATCCTGGAGATGTTCCATTCATATGTGCATGTCAGCTTTCTGCACAAGAATGTCTCCATCTCACTTACAAGTTTTGCTATCTCTGTGTCTGAAATTGGATGTGCATACACGTCATCCTTGAGCACTTTTATGGTCAATTTATTTTCACTGATATTTGCTACTGTTCCTCCTTGTTTTAGCAACATAGCACAACAGTCGAGTTCAACATTGATCATGCTGTCTCAAAATGGTACCAAACTCAGGAAAAATCATGGTCAAGGCTGAATGTTTCAGATGTAGTTGCCACCACACTCCATGAAAAAAATGCAGCTGCCAGATGCCTTTGCTGGAAAGTAATAATATGTTGTGAGGATAATAATATAAACAATCTGAACCCAAAAAATGGCATGGACCAGTTGAATGCCAAGTCCTGGTTGCTTTCCAAACTCATGCCTGCAAGAGAAGATGAAGATGATACACTAATAACGTCTCCAGGCCTGTCTGTTTGGAGGAATTGGCTTCTTAACGAATCAGGCGGAGACCTTATTTGTTGTTTATCAGTTATCAAGTACACTAATTTTGAGAATCTGAATGAGACTGTAGCAGGTGCAAGTGCAGTTCTCTTCCTGTTGTCAGAAGGTATCCCATGGGTTCTTCAGAAAAATCAGCTTCATAAACTGTTAATGTCTGTACCTTCTGGTTCTCAGTTACCCCTTTTGATCGTAAGTGAGCTGTGCAAGGAAAATGCAGATCCTTCCACTATAGTTAAAGAACTGGAGCTACATGAAGTCCATGAATCAAGACTTCATTCCTTTAGTGTTGTTTACCTAAAAAACCAGCAGATGGAACAGTTGAATGGGTTTTTCAGCGATGAACAATTAAGAGGAGGACTGAAGTGGCTGGCAAATGAATCACCACCACAACCAGTTCTCCAGTGTGTAAAAGCCCGAGAACTGGTTCTCTACCATTTGAATTCTTTGCTTGGGGTTCTTGGTGAAATGAATGTTTGTGATGTGGGTCCAAACAATTGTATCTCAGCCTTTAACGAGGCCTTGGATCAGTCTATGAGGGAAATAGCTGCTGCAGCTCATGCTAATCCTACCTGTTGGCCCTGTCCGGAAATAGGTTTGCTGGAGGAACATAGCCATGAGCATGAAGCTGTGACCCAACACTTGCCACAGCTGGGATGGAGCTTAGCTCCAAGAATTGAACCAGTTGTGCGTGCAATATCTGACTGCAAATTTCCATCTTTTCTAGATGATACATCTTGGTTACATAGAGGTTCTGATGTGGATGTTAAAAACCAGATATTACAACTTCAAAGTTCTCTAACAAAGTACTTCACAGAGATTAGCAAGTTGATGGTACTGCCACTTGCAGAAAAAGAGGCTAGTGTTATGATGCAGAAGTTTGTGCAGCTTCAACTCCAGAACTCATACTACTACATTGTACCAAACTGGGTTATGATTTTCCAACGGGCATTCAATTGGCAGTTGATGAAGTTAGTTAAGGAGACATCTTTCTCAGTGTATATCCTGATAAATCATGATTTGTCCACTTCAATGCTTGGAGCTGTGGAACTTGAAGACTCTGCACAGTCGCATTACCATTTGTCACATCCATCTCTTGATGAAATGGTTGAAGCTGGACGGATGCCTCTTCTCGGATGTGCTATGCTTGACGGGGAAGGAAGAGCTTTCCAACCTTATCCAGGTATGACTTCACACAGTGAAGAAATTCCCACAACAACTGGCGCATGCAAAGAAATAGAGCATGGGAAGGATGCTGGACATGTTGAATTTGTAAAAGCCAGTTATAATAGAATGAAAGATCTAAATGAAGGTGAAAGTGAACCTCTGATGACCATTAAGGAAATGACAGAAACTGACAAACTTGGCGAATTACTGGACAGATGTAAGATTAAGCAGAACATGATAGATAAAAACTTGTCAGTATATTTTTAATGCATTACTTTCCTCGCCGAAAATCTGTTGTATGTGTAATGTATCTTTGTATCATGAAGGGTCTAGCTTTATGCATCCTTTGAAGGGTCTTGGAATTTTGCTCTTACCAAAATTTTTAAACGTGACGGTTGTAAGAGCTGCATTCTTCCCACCTCTTACTCTCATTAAGCTTCGTGATGTGCTTTCATCCTTGTAAATGCAAAGGATGTTTTCCATCTCGAGCTTTACAGATTTATTGGTTTGGTTCAGTTTATAGATTTTAAAATTTGACACACATAATTTGGTTTGGTATTTGAAAAATCCAAACAAACCCGGTCCATGTACACCCCTTGCCCAAACACAAGTGATGAAAGTGATATCTACCTTGGTCGTTCTTGTGCTGTCGAGTTAAGTTGCACATATTTACCAAAATTGTAGTACACATCAGAAAGCTTAGTTGGTTGGCTATTTAAATTTTCACTTTATTGGTGACTTGTTCGATTCTTTACCTAGTAATCTTTTCCTCATTTTCCCTTCTCTTACTCCTTAATAACTCAGGTATAATGAAGAGGAATTTTTGTATATGGTATAGTTTCACCCCTGATTACAAAATGTAGTAAGAGTTTGTTTCAAAATATACCAAAAAATGTTGTATTTGCGTGCAGGCAAAATACACTGTATTTCCATGCATAATAAGTATATCCGCACATATAAAATGTTTGTGTCTAATTGAAATCCTGCAGATACAAGGTCAACTTACGCATCATTTCAATACACTTAACAATTATCGCACAAAAACTGCTATACATATGACTTACATGCCGAAATACAATAGGGGCAGTGTGAATTGTATTTTTTTTTGTTTAGTTAAACGTTAGTCGACTATTGATTTTTCGCAATCGACTCACTGTGATATGCGTAGATGATGTAACAAAGTCGTATGCAAATATAGTAATTCAAACAAACTTGGGGTTGAATTCCATTCAGGTGATGTAACAAAGTCGTAACAAAGTTGAGGTTGAATCCGATAAGGAGTAGGGAGAAACACTTACTAATTGGATGAGTACCAAATTGACAGTCAATTTTTATTCCGCAAGGGTTGAAAAGATTTTGTGTAATTAAACTTAAAAATTGTAGTAAATAACTATGAATGCAAATTTTATGTGATTAAACTATCAAGGTTAAACTTATGAGATCAAATTACTAAAGTTGTGTCCGCACAATGAGTTGTGTTGTTTGTTGTTCGTTGGGTTTCATGCAATCATAAATATTTAGATTGTAGAAATGCACTCAATCTTTTTCAAGAGTTGAACAATTCATCTCCATATGATGTTTCCACTACTTAATAGGTTATTTAAATAAGCATGACCAATTATTCTATTGTTCCCATTGAGAATTTAAAAAACGAGGATTAAGTTTTTATATATCAAGGTAAAATTGAATGAAAGCTTTGAATAACCTTTTATTCCTATCAGATGTCCAATATTCATTTTGAGACTTAAGTTAATTCAGATTCATGCTATCAGAATCTTTTCCATTCACATGTTTAAATCTGATTTTTAAATAAGCTTAAGGTAACTTGTCCTTCAGTTAACTGTTGCTACAAGTTTAAAACAATTGTCAATCACAATATTTAAATGATTATGATCATTATTTAACATGGTAATTACTTCTTGTACTTTTTTTTGTTGAGAAAATGATCAAATGGTCCTTAAGTTTGAGCTTTTGTTTTATTTGTCCTTTAGTGTATAATATGATGAAAATGATTCTTAATATATTTCAGACAGATAATTAGTATGATTCTATATAGGGATAAGGATCTGAAAAATACCCCAACTTTGGTCGGATTTGCTGTTGCGATACTAAACTTTCATGAGGACCTATTACCTCCCTAGACTAATTAATACCGC